>NC_045602.1:3941714-4251214 GCF_009762305.2 Zalophus californianus
TAGGTCACAGAACGGCCTGGAGTACTGTAGAGCCTGGCTGTGGATCCTGAGGGCAGAACGGGTAAGAGGGAAGACAGCCAGAAACACAGGCAGGCGCCCAGGCCGGGAACAGGTCGGCGAGGGCTTTGCTACCCCCCACCATAGGCTGTTGCTGCTGACGCTTCTGCCAAGCTTCCCCTGGCCATTCCTGCATCTCGCCTGCTCTGAATTAGAGATCCTAGCTTGGAACATGAGATTCGCTAAGCAGAAGTCATATACCCGGATACCTGTTGACTGTGGAGGAGAAAGTCAGAAAAGTGGTTTTTCTACTTTTTTCCTACTGTAGAAGGAAATGGGCTCTGCTTCCTACAAGGTAAGACTCCTGTAGTAAGGCCTCTCCAACCTAGGGAAGGGATTCAGACTGTACATGAAATAATGTCTCCCTGTGCACCTGCAAATCCCTTCTCTGTGGTTCACCCCTTCCCCAAACGCTCTATGTCTCTCTAAGTCTTGGGATTTTGGAATATCCACCCAAAAAGTCTTCCAGTATCTCTGCTACTTATTCTGATGTAATAAAATTCAGAATCAGCTTCCTGGTTAAATGGGGGTGGTGGGGAATCCAAAGAAGCTAGAAAATAAAGAGCAGTATTAAAGAAAAAATCAACACCCTAAGTTGGCTTTTATTATCCCTTTAGGATTCTTTCTGTTCTTGTGGCCCCTGCCACCGAGACAGCCTTGTGATCATTGGCATTCGCCCTTAGATCCAATACACATGGAATAGATCATTGGCTTACTTGAATTCCCGAGTTCCAAAAGAAACAGGATAATCTGTTTTCTTTTTTTGTTTGATTGATTTTTGTAATAAACTAAGCACAAGGGAAAGACTAGTGAATGTCATTTCATGAGGCTGAGCTCTGCTGTGGTCTCAGTGTCCCTATACAGAAAAATACTAACATGGCACAGTGTGGTTTTTAAAATGACCAGATTTATAGGAAGCTTCTTCTTCTCCTTCCTCACCTCCTTCGCCTTCCCCTTCCCCTTCCCCTTCTTCTTTTTCTTCATGGTAAGGGCAAGACTAAATCTGAAAGGGTTTTAAAGCCATATTAATGTATGGTGTGTATGTCCTATGGCTTGAGTTATCTAAATGCTATTCCAAAGAATGACAAAATTATTAAGTTTACATTTAGTATCTGATTTTATACAGTCTTTCACCCACAGGAGATTTTCTGCACAGCACAGATAGAATCTGAAAAGATCGATTCATCTTTAGGACCATATTTTATCTGTTTTTTAATATTTTTTGAAGATACATTCCTTTTAAGGAAATAATGAAAATGATCCGGAATCATGCCTTCTCTTTTAACAGCAGACCTCCCCTGAAGGACTGCGTCTGTCTTGGTCAGTATGTGTTAGTGCAAAGGGGAATACGGTGGTTACTATATTCTGTTTGGGAGATTTGAGGCTCCAGAGACTCTTGCAGGTTCACACAGTAAATCATATCAGCTTTTTCCAGCATCTTTCCAGATTCTAAATCAAGCACTATATTCATCAGCTTGTGCTGCTTTCTTTCAATATCCTATCAGACTAAAAACTTTATTTTAACATATATATATATATATGGTGTTTGACAATATGGGAAATTATGCTAGTAGACAACAAGAATGATCAAAACTTAAGATTTCCCATGGAACAGATGAATCAAGGGGAAAACATTCGTTATTTCCTAGATGATAAGGAAGAAGAAGAAGAAGAAGAAGAAGAAGAAGAAGAAGAAGAAGAAGAAGAAAAGAGGAGGAGAAAGATGATAGAAATAGACAGTTTGGATACATAGATGGATAGATAGAAACACAGATGATGAATGGTAAACAGATAATATGTAGATAAAAAGATACCTAGATGATAGATGTTATAGCTAGATTTATACATAGGTACACAGAAGATGATAGAATATGGACCAGGCGGCATCTGTGCACTCAAAGCTAGACTAGCACTGGCACATCATCCTACAATAGCTCTAAGGGAACAGAAAAGAAGTGCAATTATGCAACAACATTAATTTTCACAGATCCAAAGGCTTTGAGCTTTGGAAGAAACACTGTGAAATATCCGGTCCTATTTTCTATTGGGAAAATAAAGATCAAAAAATATTTAAGCCAGAATCAATAATAAATCCAGCTTTTCTCTTTTTTTCCGCCATGCAATCTGTTCCTTGTACCTTCCCCACAACACACACCACACAGACACACACACGTACTCACACCCCACACACATACTCACACAGAAAGTGCATAGGGGGCTAAAAAGGCAAAAGCAAAGTCATCTCAGGCAATTGTATTGTGTGTTAGGGTGAGATGTCCGAATCACAGAAATTGGAGAACAAAAGAATGATAGGAAACTGATTTAAAATTTCCATTGCGTTTATTTTTTTTATCACTTTGAAAAGCAGTGTCTTCATTTCTATCAGTTGGACATTAAAATTTAAAAAAAATAAATAAACTTCCACATGTCCAAATCAAACTTTCTGGAGTATCTGTGTGCTTTCTCAATAAACCAAAGTTTAGACTTTCTATCAAATTCTTTTTTTTTTTAAGATTTTATTTATTTATTTGATAGTGAGAGAGGAAACACCAGCAGGGGGGGTGGGAGAGGGAGAAGCGGGCTTCCCACGGAGCGGGGAGCCCGATGCGGGGCTCGATCCCAGGACCCCGGGATCATGACCTGAGCCAAAGGCAGACGCTTAACGACTGAGCCACCCAGGCGCCCCTGTATCAAACTCTTTTGAATGTGAACCATGCTTAAGACTTTTGGTAGGGGCGAGGGCAGCAGATCATCACTGGAAAAACTAGCATTTTAAAGTAACAAAGTAGATCTTCGCCTGATAGTGCTTAGATATTTATCTTCACTGTTTACAGTATTTACTGAGAGGGAAACCATCTATCTATCCATCTACCTATATTCTTAAACTCAGGACAATTTTTGTGAGTAAGGGCTATATCTCTCATTTATATGCTTTTAAAAAGTCGTCTTCTGTCTCAGCCATTTTGCATCAAACGTGATGATTATCTCAGCCCACAAGCCATGTAGATTATTCATTTTTCTTCGCATCATAGAAATCTTTTATCATAAATGAAAGTTATGGAAAATCACAGTTTTTTATGATTCCAAATTTACAATCTGCAGACTTTGAGAGTGGCATTAAATTTGCCTCTGCTCTTTCATAGTCGTGACCAAATGTTATCATTAAAAAGATTTAAAAAGCCAGAATCATTATGTACTGTCCACCAGCATGTGTTAATTTGATGGACTTCACTAGAAAAATAGCTAAAAATAAATGTTTAAGATCGACACCTCTTTTTTTAGCCACGGTTTTCTCCACTTTCCAGGCTTTGTACAATTGATGAAGCTTAATATAAGCATGTCTGAAATGATATTATGGTGAATTTGACTCTATGACTATTTTTATAGCTATGAAAAATTATGCATGTATAGGTTACCATGTTTAAATCAAAATGTTGTATTTGCAAAATGTATTTGTATTCTTCAAAAATGCTGTTCTCCTTGACATAAGCAAAACAGTGACGCGTGAGAAAGACTGGGGCCCAGGCTTGAGGCAGATGCCTTCCATTGGGCTGCGAACAGTCAAGTGGTTCAGAGCGCGCCGCCCTGCGTTCAGTGGGCGTGAGCGCCCCCTGGTGGACGCGGGAGCAGCCTTGCCCGGTCTAGTTGTAAGGACCGCAAAGGGAAGAAAGAAGCTTTCTCCCACCCTACATCTAGTGGACATCTCTAACTAACCTCCGTCTTTATACTTACCTTGGCAGAGGTGAACCATAGGAAAGAACCAAGTAGAAATGCTCATAAATCTGAAATCACTAGTCTCCAACATGAAAATTACAGACTATTAACTGGGATTCAATTCAATGTGATTTGTTGGCTTCACAGGTGTGAAAATCTTCGTCTCCTTGGGCAGGAGGACACTTCTGTGTTCCTCCTGAAGTTTTTGAACTCTCCCTTTCAATCCTTTCTCAAATGGCACAAGTCACGAAGCCTTCTCTGTGTGCCAAAGAGCCATTTCACAGGGGGAAGCCGGCTGTGGGCTTTGAGACACAGTTTGGAGGGAAAGTAAGGAGAGGTCATCCTGAACTTCCATCATGGAGAGATGCATCCCTGGCCTGCGTGGGTGCCCACCGCAGAGCGCGTGCCACCTTCGCACGGAGAATGTGCAGAGTGCGGTCTGTTACTGCTGGGCTCCTTCAGAGGAGGGGGCTTAATATTTTTTAAAAGACTAATTTCCACTTGCACACCATGAAATTATGTAGGAGCTTAGATTTTACCTCATCTAGTCTATCTTATAGGTGAGAAAACCAAGGCCCAGAGAAGATGTAAGATATTTCTGGTTTAGACAGTAAATCAGCATGGAAAAAGTACCCATTGCCCCAGAAGTGACAACATGATTATGGGTTTCCTGTTGGATCTACCCACAGAGTTTCTTTGTGAATCTATAACGCACATTTTTCACTTCTCTCTAGAGAAGGATTCTGATGAGTCCATGTCCTCTGCAGTAGAGAGAAAACGTCTGCGTTGGCTGTACCATTTGGAGAAGTGTAAACCAAACATTTAAATAAGCTTATTGAAATGGTACATTTCTCCCCTAAAGACTATATCTCGCAAACATGAAATCCAGACACATCGCTCACCAAGAGAACACTGCATTTGGAATCCAAGTGTCCTGTGAAATCAAAGGTCATTTCATCCCCAATCCTCAGAGCCACCAGCCACTGTCTCAGGGAGGCGCTTCCTGTGACGGCGGCGGGGGGGGGGGGGGGGGGGGGGGGAGGGGAGCTCCCTCCTAGGCAGACCAGGGAGGCTTTGTGACTTGTGCCATTTGAGAACGGATTAAAAGGGAGAGTCCAAAAGCTTCAGGAGGAATGTGCAGGGCTCCTCCTCTCCAAGGAAACAATCAACTGAATTCTAAGAAACCCCGAGGCCAGGATTTGAGAGAGGGCAAGGGCCCCAGTCTGCCATTCGGCATGGAATGTGTTTCCAAGTTAGCTTGCCTTGCTTCTGCTCTGCTTTGGACAGGTTTCATTTTACCCCCCACCTGCCACCCCCCACCCCCCACTGTCACAAAGCAAAGAAGTTTGTGTTAAGAAAAGGCATATACCTTGCTATTGGAGTCTGTATCCCAAATTATCAAGCCAAAAATAAAGTTGTATATCTGAACATACAGTGCCAGGTTCCCTTTTAAAAGGAATTGAATGCATGGTAGAGCAGACAGGGGGCAGGGCTGAATTCAGAAGGTTACTGAAGAACTGAAAGAAACCTATAATTTTATTATATCCCTTGGAAATACCCCCCCCCTCAGGAACTATTTTTGAAAAAATTAAACACATGGCTTGTTGCAAAATGCTATTTAGGTAGATTTCATGAAGGAATAAAATGAAGGTGGGAAGCTGTGTAGAAGAAACACAGAGAAGTACTTATTAAAGGTTTTGCAGTGTTTCGCTGGGTGCCTTCAACGCATAATAGCCTCAAAATCCCAGCCCTAAGAAAGCCGGGGACGGGCTGCTGGTGAACCCGCTGCACCTGACCCCGAAGTCAGCAGACACCGCAGGGCGGATGTGCGTGAAGCCGGTGCTCCTTTTGTCGGCACAGTGGTTGCTGCCCTGTTTCGTCTCTACCGAGTTTCCTTCCCAGACACTTTGGAGACTTCTGTAAAACGGGATGCTCGCCCCTCCATCGCGATGTGTCTGTTTCTCCAGTGAGCTGCAAACCCATCTGCTAGGAAAGAATTCCAATTTGCATTCTTCCACCTTCAGCCAGGTCTGAGTGACTTGTCCCTACCTGCTCACATATTGTCTGGGGAAGATGCATTTTCGGGTACTTTAAGAAGCAGCCTAAAGAAGGACCTATTTATAAAGTGGTGGAAAGCCCTCTCTTACTTGTCAATCGAGGACTAAAGCCTCTGTTGAATTAAAGTCGCACACGTCACAGTGACTGGATCCCAAGCCGCATGGCATTTGGCATTGCGTCTCAAGAGAAAAGAAGCAGCCTGCCGCATCAGCCCGGCAAAGAGATATCATCTTGTTTGCCAGTCTGGTCTCCCAGTGCCCAGACGCCCAAGTACATTTCCTGTCACTCTTCACAAAAGACTTCAGATTCAGGATGAACTAGAAGTCTATTAGTAGACCTCTCTTCTCTCTGTCTCTCCCTCTCTGCGTCTCTTTGTCCCTCGCAATCTTTTCCTCTCTGCTGGTCTCACTCCCCTGTAGCCACTTGGAGATGTGACAGAGTAGGGACAGTCTGATGAGTGTGACGGGCTGTTCCGTGACTGAGACTCGTATAGCACACCACATTAAGCAACGAGAATCATGAGAATCAAAGGAATCATTCTGGAAAACGTTTCCCTGTTCAGCATGAGACACAGAGGTCCTGCTGAACCTGGGTGCTCTCAGGCTCCGGATGTGCTGGACGCACTGGCGTACCAAAAGTTGTGGGGCCTGAAGTGGGGCCAGACGAGAGTCCCAGGGAGGTGCCAGGGACAGGGAGAGAGTGGGGGAGAGCGTGCGGGTGTGGGTGGGGGGGGCAGAGGAGAAGGGAAGGTCTGCACCCACGGGGCTAGCCCCACCGCGAGGGAACCCGGACGTGCACCGCGCCCGGGCTGAGGGCGTGCGTCGCCGCGTGTCCATGTGGGCGACCGTGGGGAGGTGCGAAATCTCTGAACCTTCCTCATTCTGCTCTGAGCCTAAAACCACTCTAAGACATAAAATCTTTAAAAACCAAACAGGAAAGAAGAGATATGAAGGGGAAAAGGGAGAAAGCAGAGAAGAAGCAGAAAGAAAATCCAAATCCAAAGGGAATGTGAATTAAAGTTGTGAGGATACAGGTCTGTCAGTTCCAAAACAAAGCACTGACTAGAAGTCAACGGTCCTCCCACGACCTTCCACCTCTCCCTGATGAAGACGTGAGGCAGCGACCGCTTAAACTTGGGTGGGTGATGTGGTCTCCAAACAGGACCTCAAGCCCCAGCAGCCTGACTCCTTGGAGGACGTCCCTCTGAACCCCCATCCCCTCTAGCGCGACCCACAGTCCTTCCCACGGGGTTCTGCTCCCGGCAGGTCCCTGGGCATGACTGGCCAGGGAGTGGCCTCGCACGTGCTCCTGGGGGGGGGGGGGATGGCTGACTTCCTTAGGTTGCTGTGTCCTCAAGAGCTCCAGCACAGACACCAGTGAGCTTATTTTCATGGTATTTCCCCTTTCTTTGCTTAGTAGAGATGATATGGTGAAATACTTAATATATAATGTGCTCAAAGATAAAATACAACAGTGCATAGCATCTAATATTATTATAATACAAATATAATAGGTGATAACAAGACAGGGAGAGCGGCAGAGAGCAGAAGGCCCTCTCCCGGTACACGTGGATCTGGTCAAGTCACCAACCGCGTGCGCCCCGGACAAGGGTGTACCCCTGACTCCCACAGCCTCGGGGTGCCCGGGGGCAGTGACGGTTCAGAGCTGGCATGGGGAGGATCCAGCCGGCAGGGCTGTGGGAGCGACAGGGTGCATTTGCGTGGCTGCTGGGGCACTGGGACCGGTGTTGCACAGTGCCGCGCTCAGGCGTAAGGATTCTAAGACTCTGGGGCGTCACAGGTCTGCCCGTGCAGGCACCTGAAGAGTCCTGATGAGCAGAGACAAATCTGGAACCCTCCCAATTCTCATTCTGTCCATGGGACTCTGTTGGAACTTATCCTTGTGTGTCAGACGTGCCCTTTCTGATCCGCTGCCCCGCCGTTCTCAAATGGCACAAGTCACAAAGCCTCCCTGGTCTGCCTAGGAGGGAGCCCCCCCCCCCGCCGCCGTCACAGGAAGCGCCTCCCTGAGACAGTGGCTGGTGGCTCTGAGGACTGGGGATGAAATGACCTTTGATTCAGGTCACTTGGATTCCAAATGCAGTGTTCTCTTGGTGAGCGATGTGTCCGGATTTCATGTTTGCGAGATATAGTCTTTAGGGGAGAAATGTACCATTTCAATAAGCTTATTTAAATGTTTGGTTTACACTTCTCCAAAGGGTACAGCCAACGCAGACGTTTTCTCTCTACTGCAGAGGACATGGACTCATCAGAATCCTTCTCTAGAGAGAAGCGAAAAATGTGCGTTATAGATTCACAAAGAAACTCTGTGGGTAGATCCAACAGGAAACCCATAATCATGTTGTCACTTCTGGGGCAATGGGTACTTTTTCCATGCTGATTTACTGTCTAAACCAGAAATATCTTACATCTTCTCTGGGCCTTGGTTTTCTCACCTATAAGATAGACTAGATGAGGTAAAATCTAAGCTCCTACATAATTTCATGGTGTGCAAGTGGAAATTAGTCTTTTAAAAAATATTCATGGTATTTCAACCAGAGTTGAAACAAGTAGGCTACTCCTTAATGACAGGAACTACATCCACAGCCCCACCTCCCTGAAGATCTCGAGGGTCATCACACCCAGCATAGGGGCTGAAGGCATGTTTACCAAGTTGTACTCGATGTCTCAATTAATATTGATTTATTAAGAAGTTGATCATATTGGGGCACCTGGGTGGCTCCGTTGGTTAAGTGGCTGCCTTCGGCTCAGGTCGTGATCCCAGGGCCCTGAGCTCCCGGCTCAGTGGGGAGTCTGCTTCTCAATCCCCCTCTGCCCCTCCCTCTCCCTGCTGCTCCGCATGCAGTGCTCGCTCTCTCTGTGTCAAATAGATAAATAAAATCTTAAAAAAGAAAAGAAAAGAAAAAAAGAAGTTGATCATATTAAGAAAAGCAATTGATATAGAGATTGTAACAACATTTCCTTAACTAAAAGTTACGAACACTTCGACAATCACAAGTGAAAGCATTCACACAGAGAAAATGTCAACCTAGAGTTCTCTGGAATATAGGATCATTATAGCTAGAAGATTATTTTTAACATCTAGTAGAATCTCATATACTGAGGAGTAAGGATGCATCTGAAGTTTCTGCAGATGATTTTATGAACCATATGATAAGGGGAAAATGTCAGGGAGAGGATCTGAGTCCAGAATCAGCAGATTTTGTATCTTACTGCCATTTATGTACCTTATTAATATGTAAGCAGTGAATGGCAACTTTGTACATTTGATCAACATCATCAAGTATATGAGACTACTTGAAATATAGCAATGTGTATAGTCAATAAAATTTAAAATAATGTTTTCTGCATAAAAAGGTGAAACAGTTATTCGGGTAAAATTAAAATAAAAAGCAAAAATACTGCCCCCTCCCCATAAAAGAAAGAAAACCGCACACATTAAATCTCCAGCATTCACGCAATAGAGTCCCAGGGGAGTAGCAAATGCAGTAAAGCAAAGGCATTAAAATTCCAACATCAAAAACAAAAACTCTTGTCTAAAATAGAGAGCCCTTTGAGAAGGCTGTTTGTGTGCTTGTGTTTGTTAGGAGGAGAAAAAGGCTCTGGAAACACCACATTTCCCTCCCGTCCAAAAGCAATCACAGCATGAGGCTCCTGAGCGGGATACACATTACCAGCCTCTAACGATTATTTTTGAAAAATTCACTTTACACATTCTCCCAGTCCTCGCGCTGGGCTGAAAAGCCGCCCCCTTGGCCAGCCAGCGACAGGTATGGGACTCCCCTCCCGAAAGCCCCAGGCGGGGAGCAGGCCGTTCGGCCCCTCACCACACCTCGCCCCGGGACCGCTGCACCAGGCTTTGTGCTGACAAACCTCCTTCTGGGTGGGCCCGGTGCCCGCCAAATCCTGGCGTGGATTCCCAAGTGGTGGGATTGGAGTTCGTTCAGAAAGTTAGCTTCAGAAAATTTACCTAGTATTTCCAAGCACTGACCCAAAAGGCCCCCCTATCATTTTGTAGGTAGCCCGAGTTATAGAAAGACATGCTAACCTCAGACAAGAAACAGGGTTCATCGAATTCATGTGACCTAATTGTGGGAAGGACAACCCTGGGGGGTGCCTGAAAGAGAGGGTCCTGGAGGGTTTTTTTTAGTTGAAACAAAAATAAAGCAGTAAATGAATAAATAAATACCACCGAGATCCCCTTGTTTTCAAAATATTTTAAAGAAGATAGTACTTACATAGTTTCATAGAAATCACATCAGGGATTTTAAAGATAAGGAGAGTTAGATATTGCTCCCCAAATGTGAGAAAGCTTGCATGGGATTCAAACTTCCGAATCTTGTTGTACCAAAAAGAATTATTATATTGCAGCAGAAGGATAAGTGTGAGTAAAAGAAAAAGGTTAGAAAATTTCTCATTTAGTAATTTAAAAAATATATATTTTATTATATTTATATTTTATATATATATATACCTTCTTTGAAGGTATATTTTATATTTTATATACAGATATATATTTTATATATATATATATATACACCGTCTTTGAAATCATCACAAGATTCCTAACTTTTTACGGCAATACTCTTTCTTCAGTTATCTGTTCTGAAAATACTTTTTTAAAAATACTTGGCTCATCCTATTAAAATAATACAATATCATTGCTGTTAAGATTAAGTGCAAGAGCCACATATCTTAAATCAGTAAAAATTAAAAGCAAATGTCCTCAGAAATCACTAACTTCAGAGTATAATGGGGATTGAAATTGCAACACTCATTACCTTCTAGAAATCCTATCTGGAAAGAATCTGACTTCCGAAGTGACACAAGAAACTTTCCTGTCGTAGGCAGGTTCTTAAGGAATTTGAGGAACACCTTTGGAGGTGAGCACGGGAGGCTCTAACAGGTGACCAGGTGTTTCTTAGCACTGAGCTGCATACCACCTCTGCTCCAGGTTGTGCATGCGACGGAAAGACACGAGATGGGGGTAGGTTCCCCACATCATACACCTCCAAATATCAGGGACAGAAATACACCCTGAGAAACACGCTGAATCAGAGATCAGAGTTTTGTTTGTTTGTTTGTTTGTTTGTTTTTTAACAATACGTGATGTCTCCTTATTCCTTGTTCCTCCCAGGAGCCCTGCAGAACAGGCCAGGGAAGGATTTCTTGAAGGCCACCCGACAGATGAGGAAAGTGAGGAACAGGTATGGTCTGTCCAAGGTCACAGAATAAATTCCGCTAAACTTGGAATCCAGACTGTTGGCCACAGTTAGATGTTCTTTCCACACCACGGCCGCCTTCAAGAAATCAAAGTAAAACTAACTTCTGAAGGTAAGGTGGCCCTTTCGTCTGCAAGGGGGTCCTTGCCTGAGCTCTAGAAGAGAGCACGCTCACCCTCCCCTACGGTCTCGGGGCTGTCCCAGCTCCGGGACAGGTTACCTCCGGGTGACGCACCCTGCAGAAAGCAAGACCCTTGGACAGCTTCCAGCTCAGCGTGGAAGAAAAACACGCTATTCCTCTTCTGCCACGGTGTCTCTCCCATCGGGCTCCCCCAGAACATTGGTGGGGCTCCCACTCCGCTCCCCGTGCCCTGGGTCCTTTGCGGTCTGTGTGGGTGCACGTGCGCGTGCACCCGTGTGTGGGTGGCGGAGTGTGTGCACACATAGGCTGGTGACCTCCTGCATTGCGGCCACCAGGCCCTTCCTTCCCCTCATGGGGAATTCTGACTCCAGCAGGAAAAGCCTACCCCTGCCAGGCCGCCCTGACAACGCTTTCTAATTTTACTCCAACGTTGTTTTAACACCAGACTGTGAGCCATTTCAACTTCCAGAATAAACAATGGTCCTCATGCCCCATAATGAAAGGTGGGAGCAGTCAAAATGTGGGTGACAGAGTCAGAGTAACAGGTTAAGATGCAAAGGTCTCAAAGTTAGATGTGCGTGTGCACGTGTGTGCAGTGTTCATGTATATGATATATAAACTGTGTGTAATAAAATGTATCATATTATTAAAATATAATAATAAATAATATATGAACATATTATTTTAATACAGATAATATATAAATATATGTAATATATAAATCCATAATACGTATTGTATATAGTTGCATATAATATAGAATTATAGTTATATAATATACTATACTATGTATGTTACAGGTACAGACATTTTATATATATGTGTGTGTCTATAATTCATATATACAAATACATATACATACATCATTTGAAATTTTAACTGAGATCTTCTGTCTTTTACCTTGTTACTCTGGTAACACCCTGACAATTATAAATGGTAAATACAGTAACATTCTGCATAATATGAGATGTCAGTTGCGCAGGGGAAGGGTCCCATCTCTGTGATTTCTACAGCTCCCTGGGTTATCAACAGATGCTGCTTTGTCATTCTTGGCCATTTTCAGTGGGGTGAATTGAAAGTAACTGAACTATGAGAAATTGCCTTGTTTAAAAAAAAAAAAAAATCATGTATTCGGTACACCGGAGAAGAAATCAATCTGCTTAAGGGGATGTACACAATTTAGGAATACCTGCCCCTCTGCTCTGTATCTGTGTGTGGTACATTCTATTCATCAGGTTTAGTTGATTTGATGATCTATTCCATCATTCCTTCAGCCTTTGCTTGGTGAACACCTACTATGTCTCATCAATTTTGCTGCTTACTGGAGATACCAGGCTGGCCTTTAGCACCTGCCTCCAGCAGCTCATGGTCCAGAAGCAAGGCAGGAAAGCAGATCGTTATAACACAATGAGAAAGTGCCAAAATAGCTCCACCAATGAAATATTATAAGATATTACATTACGAATCAGTCATATTGGTTATTAAATATATTTAAGTATAAATGTACTTAAGAGTCAGCAATCCTGAGTTAAAATAATCTGTGTTTCACATGTGTCCTGCAAGGAGTCTCTTCCCATGCACCCAGTTACTAATGTACCCGCCTTACATGTAATATTGAACTGCGACTTTGTTGAACAACATGGTTTCAACACAATCTCCTGAGAGCTGATTAAAGTCCACGCAACCCACCAGATCAGTTGCTAAGTGGTGAGAAACAGAGATATGGCCCAGTCTCTCGTGGAATCTAGAGTGGGAAGACACAACAAATTGTGAATAGACAACTATAATAAGTATTCTAAATGCTATCAGGGCAGAATCCTGGGCAAGTGGAGAGAAAAGAAGGTCTACTTGGCAGACACTTACAACTGTCCTCACTTTTCTTCTTGATATTTTTGCTTTTCGTAGAATGAATTCCTTGTTTCCACTGGCAGGTGGCTGTCCAGCTCCCAACTACATTTCTAAGTCTCCCTGAAGGTAGGTGCAGTCAAGCAGCGGTGTTTTGGTCCTTGGGTGGAGACGCGAGAGGCATTTGTACAGTTTGCATCTCATCACCTTAAAGATGGTTTCCTTGAACTGTCACCCCCTTTCCCACAGGAGGAGCAATGCAGGAGCACCACCACAGCCCGCTCTGCTCTCGGGATGTTGCGCTACAGCTTGGCGGTAAGCTGCTGTATCTTTGGATCTCTTTGTTACGGTAGCTTAGCCAGTCTCCTGACAAATACAAAGGATGCTTCTGGAACAATCAGGAAACTGACATAAGTGGTATTGATTTACTATTGGAAAGTGGGCAGCCCGGGAATAGGGAGGTGCCCTGTGATGTGGGGGCAAAATATTTACCAAATATCAAAATACTCAATTTATCCAATATCAAAAAAAATTATCAAAGCTTCATCTGGAGTAACTCGAAAGACGGAGAAGTTTGCTCTTAGAGAAGGCTGGCAAAACTCAGAGCGCTCGTAGGTGTTGGCTATTCCTTACCACTTTGCATAATGTAATAAAAGAGAGAGATGTGTTTGGGTTAAGATCAGGCAATGTTCAAGCAGAAATGAAAGGAATTAGAGCTCTCTTCACTGAGATTTCTTTGCCCGTGGCCAGCAGCCTAAATTGGTTGAGAGTTCAGAAACCGGGGTTCCCAGACAGTGTAAAAACAACACATTTACAATTGTTTAACACCAATTATGTCTTAGATGCTGTTCGAGGCTGTGTAGATAGACATTTAACCTTACAATTAATCTTCTTTTCCATTTCCTCCACCTTGATAATCAGGATAGTGGTGTTTTATTACAGAATTATTATTAAGTTTAATAACATGCAAAACCCTGCACAGTCCCTGGAGTAGTAGCATCTCAAAAAAAAAAAAAAAAAAAAGTTAGTTTCCTTTGTCCCCTGGCTTGGAGTCCAGGCCGTGCTTGCTTTGGTCACTTTCAACATACATGAGTCCCGACCCCGAAACCAGATGTCATAGCTGAGTTCCTACTTCTGCTTCTAGAAATTTAACTCAAACCCCAGACCTCTGTGCATTAACGGCATGGCATGCACGTACGCTTCTCTGTGACACCCTCACATTCCTGCCCTTGCTCTCTGTCCTTGGGATGGACCAGTATTCTACTACTGTTTTCAACCCCCAGCTCTTGTGATCCTTCCCATGCGGCCAACTTCTCTGCATTAAGTGTGTGACTGTGCTGGAGCGACTTGGATCATTTATGGAAAGAAACACCTGTATCTCCCTTTAGGATCTGCCTGATTTTAGTGTCCTGGACTCCTTTGGCCGGGCTGACTCCATTTCTGCAGAGTGCCTTTCTGAGACATGGGCCCCAGCTCATTATAAGGTTTTTTTTTTTCTTTTTTTAATTTTTTATTTTCCTGCGTAAAGAATATTGGGTCAGGTCCATCTGGTAACATTGCATATTCAAGGTTCTGTGTTATTTGGATGAAAAATGAAACAGAATAAATTCATTCCCTGCCTAAAAACATCTGGTCCCTCTTAATAAAAACCTACCACTTGGCTGTCTGGAAACAAGTCTATTTGTATCCAACATATATTCTGAGAGTTCTTTTAATTTTTTTTTCCTCTCCAGCTGCAAAGCCACATGAGAAGTAAACATGCTCTTTCATGTAATTCTCCATTAAAAACGATCTGAAACTATTTCCCAGCTTGTCTGAATAGATTCTGAATGTTCAAGGGACATTTCACAGACTTGTACCAAAACCCGATAGTACACGAAATTTGTGAGTGCTCTCAAAATACTGCCTTTGACAAGTGTCAAGGAGAGCACAAATCGTACAGACTGAGACCTTGAACTGTCATTACACTTTTCCTGTTTACTGCCTGGTTCCCTCAGTGTCTAAGTTGAATCTTCTTAGGTAAAAGATTCTTACCATGCCTTGCATGTGACATTTCCAGCATTTGGTGATGGATACAAGTTAACACAGAGGACTTTCAATGCTACTTTTTTTAATATTTTTAGTAAATGCTATAGTTTTCAAAGCACTTTTGGATACCTCATCTCATTTGACACCCTTGACGAACTCCTGAGGTAGGTGACGGGCAGGTATTATCATTTCGGCTCTGAAGAAGAGAAGAGTACAGGGACAAAGGTGGAGCGCCTGTGACTTCTAGCTGAGGTGGTGCAGGGGTTCACCTCCTGACCAACTGCTCTGCTCGAGGCACACTGAGAGGTGAAATATTAGCAGAGAGTAATAGCAAGGTGAGCTTATTCTAAAACATGGTGTTGCATTTTTGTGAGCCAGATTTAACATTCCAAAAGACAAATGGGGCTGGAGCTTGACATCCATGAGGTTTGGAAAAGGAGAAGCCCCCAAGGTGTAAAAAGAAATAGAACATTTCCTAGCAGTCTTGCCCTTTAATGCCAGTTAAAGTATTTCCTTATCTTAAAAGGGGCCTGAAAATCAAAAACAGTTGTCAATTCCACCTTCCCCAATGGCTTTTTTTTTTTTAAGATTTATTTATTTATTTTAGGGAGAGAGAGAGAGCAAGACTGTGAGAGTGGGGGACGGGAAGAGCATCTCAAGCAGATTCCCCGCTTAGTGGAGCCCGACGCTGGGCTGGAACTCACGACCCTGAGATCAGGAGCTGAAATCAGGTGTCAGGCGCTTAACCAGCTGAGCCACCTAGGCAAGGCACCACCCCTGCAGCTTTCTAAGATTGTGTCTAGAGAATGAGAGGACACAGGACAACCTTTTTTTTTTTTTTTTAAAGATTTATTTATTTATTTGAGAGAGCGAGAATGAGAGAGAGAGAGAGAGTACATGAGAGGGGGGAGGGTCAGAGGGAGAAGCAGACTCCCCGCTGAGCAGGGAGCCCGATGCGGGACTCCATCCCGGGACTCCGGGATCATGACCTGAGCCGAAGGCAGTCGCTTAACCAACTGAGCCACCCAGGCGCCCCACAGGACAACCTTTTGACAAGGAGCTGATCCAGGATTCCCACCGGCTCATTATAACTGGATCAGTGACCTCCCCAAACAGCACTCTGAGACCAAGCCTCCAAATGACAATTCTAAGGTACGGTTCTGCTCTAGCTGGCACAGAGAGCAGGTGGCAGCAACGCCAGCTCTGGAGACGGGGAAGGACAGTCACGAAGGGACAGAGAAAGAGAGAAGAATTAAAATATACTCTAAATGAGTACAAACCAAAGGATCCAAACAAATTAACAATAATTTAATATTGAGAAACACTAAGGAAACTATCAGAAGAGGACTTCTCTCTAGATGGAGTTAATTCTGCAGAAGAACTATGACCTTAAGGTAAATAAAGGCAGGATAGTCAAAGGATAGGAACTCAACTTTTGATAGAAAGACAAAGATACTCTTAAACAAAACAGGTCTAGATCGGACCAGTGACTATATAAAAGAGCCAGTTACAAATTTGAAGAAAGGAAGTGTAGACTTTTTTTTTTTTTTTTTTAGCGTGGTAGATGGAGTATCAGTTTTTCACTGCTGCATAACAAATTCCTGCAAACTTAGATGCTTAAAGTAACACCTCTTTATTTATATGTTAGAGGCTGAGTGGACTCTCCTGGTTATCTACCCAGGCTATCACAAGGAGAAATCGATGATGTGCCTGGGAAAGACCCCATTTCCAATTCATTGAGGTGTTGGCAGAATCCAGGTCCTCGTCACCAGCAGTCTGAGGTCCAACTGCCTTGAGGTTGACTTGTTGGTTGACAGGGGCGACTCTGTCCTGGTCTCAGCTGCCCGCACCCCTTCCTACATGGTCGCCTCCACCTTGTCAGCCAGCCATGGCGCACCAACTTCCTCTGTGGGCCGAATCTCTCAGACTTCTTCTGCTATTAACCAGAGGAAACCCTCTGCTTTTAAAGGGTAGAAGTGATTAGATTATGCACATTCAGATATTCTCCCCTTAGCCATATAACTCATAATTTACAGTCAAGGTGAGTTATGCCATTACATTCACAGGCTCAACCTACTTTAACTCAATGTGGGGAGGATTTCACACATGTGGGCCACTCTTAGAATTCTGCCTACCACACACGGGGCATCACTAAGGCTGGAGAGCTGAAGAGAATTCATGAAATGGAAGACTAACTCTTTCGAGAAAGCCACACAGCGAAACACATAGTTTATTATTCCTTTAATGAATACTGTTGCGGGAAATGGAATAGGTTTCCTTCCAACCTATTTCTCCAATGACTGAAGAATGTCTCCAACATTCCTTTAATAAGAATCCCAGAAGATAATGAAGGGGGTACTGGAGAGAGAATGAGAAATAATTACTAATTTGTGAAAGGATTCAAGAAAGATATAATTTTTATTTAGAAAGTGCACCCAGATACAATAAATAAAAATAAATTACCTCCAAAGAACTACAATTAGACTAATAACATACTTCTCCCTAGGAGTAATGGGTGCCAGTAAGTATGAAACAGAGCAGGGTCCTCATCAGCAGAAGACCTGTCAGCCCGGAGCTGTGTGCACAGGCTGCAAGATGAAGGGCATCTGGAAATGGCTAATGAAGGTGAAAGCCAAGCAACCAAGAAAGGAATACAAATAACACAGGGCAGGGGGGACTATCATCAAAGAGTTGCTGCTGAGGAACCGTGAAGTTATTTAAACATAGAACCCAAACTATGTGTGTTAATATCACAGACACTCTGACATTATAAACTTTGAACACTTAAAAGTAATACAACTAATAGAAATCGTAAGGAAGGGAGCTACACATAAAATAAGATTTTTTAACTATTTCAACTTTCCATTAATGTCTAAAATTCAAGCATGGAGTTAAAAAAAATTAGGTGCAAAATAAAGGTATTTTCGAACATGTACTAACGTCGGGAGTTTACCTCTCTATTGCCCCACGCCCTGACTCACACCCCCACCAAAGAAACTAGTGCAGAGTATAAGTTAATGTGTGGGAGGGCCAGCAAGTAAGAAGGTGTGGTTTAAAGAACAATAGAGAACACACAAATTGAATATGCTTGTACTCATTCATTGTTCACAGAAAACAATTTCTTACTATAAAAGATGGAAAATAAACCTCTAAGCAACAATAATATGGTTGGAAGGAATATTCAACGAGTAGTTAGAGCGAGGTCAGGAGGAAGGTGGAAATACCAAATAACCGTAATCATAAGCAAAACAATATAGTTATGTCTATCAATAATATACAGGTCCCTCTAAAAGAACAGAAGTAAAAGCTTCAGGGGGATAAAGGTACTACAGAAAACTATCAATCCAGAAGAAGGCATTGAAAAAGAAAAAGGTAAAAATAGAAAAATACCTAAGACAGTAGAAATAATTCCAAATATATCAATCAATAATAACAATGAATGTAACCATCTTAAATGAAGCTATTAGAAAACTATCAAATGTCTTTGTAAACATCTAGCTTAAGATAAAATTAAAACATGCAAAACACTGAATGATAAGTTATGCCCTATAAATATTAAGCAAATGTAAACTGGTATAAAATAACAATATCAGGAAAATTAGAATAAAAATGAGTCTTACACAATACTAAAATGCACATTTCACTACCAAGGAGATGTAAAATCATAATTTTTACACCCCTGACCATCTAATGTCAAAATTTATGAAGTCAAAAAAATGACACAATTATAAGGAATTCAATTATAGTCATAGTACAAGATTTTAACGTATCTACATTTGAAACTATAAAGCAGGCTAGCCAACAAAAATTTGTCAGACCTGAATATTTCACTCATGTGTTTCTTCCTTCCTTTCTTTTTTTAAGATTTTATTTATTTATTTTTGAGAGAGAAACAGAGAGAGCATGAGTGGGCGGGAGGGTCAGAGGGAGAAGCAGACTCCCCACTGAGCTGGGACCCCGATGCGGGACTCCATCCCCGGGCCCTGGGATCATGACCTGAGCCAAAGGCAGACGCTTAACTGACTGAGCCACCCAGGCGCCCCGTGTGTTCCTTTCTAATAGACACAGAGCTGCATGGCGGAACCAGTGAGACTGTTAGCTGGTGGATGTAAAGACTCCAACACAAAGGCACAAAGGTCTATCTGAAATGAAAGGGGGTGTAGAAACGCAAGGGGAGGCCAGCCCGTGTGCCGTGTTCTACAAAAGCAGCCCCGGTCTTCCTGGGGTGCAGGTGTGGTGACCATTGTTTGGTAGAGCAGCCACGCGGAGCGAGGGTCTGGCCGGGAGCTGTGTTTTCTCCAGTCTTAATGTTTGCTCTATGTAACTGTCCCTAAGTTTTCACATATATTCCCTGTTGCAGATATTTGATACCCAATAACTCTGTGTCTCTCCTCAAGTCAACGGCCATCAGGTAGTGACAAAACGTACCAAGAGGGACCAGAGGCTGGGCATTCTTGATGAATTTTGAATAATCCGTATCACACAAACCAAGTTCTTGGACCACAAGACAATGTAATCAGGAACAAGGATCAGAGAACCAACGGTGATCCCAGCACTGAGGAGAGCGACCACTTACCTAGCAGGTGCGGTGCGTGAGGCACTCGAGCCACGCTATGAGACATGTGTCACTATATTGCCGTTTCACTGAGGACTAAACCCAAGTGACAGAGGTCCGCTCACTCGTGACTCAGCTCAGGAGTGTGGTTGCGGACACCTCCTCCCGGCAGCCGGGCTCTACAGGTCGGCTCACAACCCTCGCACACCCCTGCTCCTTGGGGATGCGCCTGCGTGGGACGAGGCGAGGCCTAGAGCTCAGAAGGACCCAGGGCTGGGGGTTTAACGGTCAGCTGTTGACGTCCTGAGATTTTTAATAATTTCCCGTGTGCAGTTGGGTTTCTGAAGGGCAACTAGATGGTGCAACAGAGCCCACAGGGAGGGCTCGGAGCCTTGACTCATGGGTATCCCACAGCCAGCGCCCCCTTGGGAGGGGTTCTTGGCTGCGCGATTCCTGCCCCCTGACTCACTGGGCCCCACCCACCCTTCTCCCAGCGCCTGTGCAGTCTGAGCTGCTGCGCTGGACCTTGGCAGAGGCCGGGCGCGAGCTCAGGGGCGGCTCCCCGGCCTGGGCCGGCAGCCACGGAGCGTTTGGAAGACCGCTTGGCAGGTCGGCCTCGCACCCACCCTGGCCCGGTACAGCGTGTGCCCAGCACCGGGGTCGCCATCTCCTGAGGGACGATCACCTGGGCTGGGGTAGGGGGTCCGTGGGAAGGGAGATACGTGGCTCAGCTTTCCAACCCCGCCATGGGCACAGTGTCAGTCCACAGACAGCAGGAGGGGAACTGACAGACTGGCAGATGACCTCTGGCCGTGCAGGCATGCCAAGTGGCAGGCGGGGGGGGGGGGGGCGGGGTGTGTCTCGGGCACCCCTGGGGGTCTGTACTTGCCCGGCCAGATCCCTATTCCCAAGGAGTAAGCCATTAAATAAGAAATAAAAACTCCAGGACAGGTCAACAGAGAGAAAATAGAAAAAAGAAAATAATATTGTATTTTAGAATCTTTGATTACATTTTTCTTATTTTAAACAGCACCCCCATTTTCAGATTGCACTGGGATGTGCAAATCATGTACTCCCTCCCTACTCTGCTACACGACAAGAGATCTTAAAAGTCACTGAGGTTATCCCTTCTTCCAGATTTTGAACACAGCTCTGTCACCCAGAGCCACATTGCATGAGTCCAGTTACGCTATCATTCATCAGCAAGCATTTTTAACCTGAGTGCTCTCTTCTCCAGATAAAACATCTTCACTTCTTAAAACTGTATCATCTTTTCTTTTTTAAAAATTTTATTTATTTATTTATTCGTCAGAGAGAGAGAGCGCGAGCGCACAAGCAGGGGGAGGGGCAGAGGGAGAAGCAGACTCCCCGCTGAACAGGGAGCCTGACTTGGGGCTCAATCCCGGGACCCCAGATCATGACCTGAGCTGAAGGCAGACGCGTAACCGACTGAGCCACCCAGCTGCCACAAAACTGTATCATCTTTATGCTGCCAGACTGCCGGTGATCAACTCCCTTTAGATGTGGTTTCTTTACCGGTTTGGGTCGCACCAAATTATTTTAAGATCTATCAACAAAAGAGCTCAAGGTGTAAAAAAAAAAAAAAAAAAAAAAAAAAAAAAACTTTTGCAGATGATGGGGAAGCATACAGGTAACTCTTCTTAAGAGTGGAAGTCACAGACATCAGGATTTAAACACAAGCTGAGGGGGAAGCTGTCTTCATGCTGTATTCTGCCCTCAGATGGAACAGGCAGCATGCAGAAGTGATGAGCATGGGGAGGTCCTGGAGACTAGCCTGCCACTGGCGTGAACTCAGGGGTCATGAACACCCCTTGTAGTTCTGAGATCAGGAGATAAGAAATCACTGTTAAGCTACATCTGAGTGAGTGGAAACATTAAACCAGAGTGAAATGCATCCACCTGCCTTGCAATCACTAACATACCCAACACTTGGAAAGTGCTGCATCTTTATCCCCAACTGACGATGTAAAACTCATTCAAAGAAATCTATTAATGATAGGAAAAAGGCACTTTTGAAACCTCTGCAAATCTGAGTTAGGGAAGAAGAGGGATGTGCAGTTAGTTATGAGCAGAAGCTAAGGAGAGATCACTGCAAAGAGTTGGAGGAATGCCCCCTTGTAACCATGAAGTACTTGGTCAATTCTATTAAATGTCAACATCCATGTCTTATTCCCTGGTTGGTAAATTCTGGAAATAACAGCTTCTCTTCTGTCCTCTCCCCCCAGCAACAGAAATATCCATTTTATTCTCAAACTTACAGTTTCTTAGCAAGAAGCCAAGACTAAATAATACAAGAGCGTTGGTTTTTCTGGCAATGTGTATTTGTAATAAAGTTACAAAAGATGTCTGCGTACTTGAGATTGTTAAAATTTGGTTAATGTTGATTAATGCAGACAAATTATCCAAGATCAATTCACTAGGGAGCATTTGGAAGAGAGCCAAGGTAAGTGAGATTTTTCAGGACCTGCTGGATGCCAAATACAGTAGTTACCCATTATCTGCATTTTTGTTTTCCATGGTTTTGGTTCCCCAAGGTTAACCATGGTCCAGAAGCAGATGACCTTCCTTCTGAACTATAGCAGTCACAATGCTTATGTCATGCACCTCACTTCATCACATCACGTGGGGATTTGATCTTTGTACATTATCACAAGAAGGGTAAGTGCAGGGCGATAAGATATTTGGAGAGAGAGAAAAAGACCACATTCATGTAAGTTTTTCTACAGTATACTGTTATAGTTGCTTTATTAGTTATTGTTGTTAATCTCTTACTGTGCCTACTTTAGAAATTAACCCTTGTCATAGGTATGTGTGTATAGGAAAAACACAGTGTATAATATAGGGTTTGGTACCATCCATGCTTTCAGGCATCCACTGGAGGGCACGGAATGTATCCCCGTGAATAAGTGGGGGGGCTACTATACACAAAATAAAATTGTTCTAGGATTCAAGGATGCCAGAAATTCTTTTTTTTTTTTTAATTCTTCAAGAAATTGCTTTGGGAGAAAAGTGTATAAAATTTTGATAACAGGGACTCTTCTTCCTAGAGTCACATCATTTGACATTTTATCACCTTGCTGTCTCCCCATGTATGTTCCAAGTTTTGATCCAATCATGACCGTGCATCAACTATTATACAATCCCACAAGCTGAAATGCTCGCAGCAGTAGCAAGAGCGACGCGAAGCTCTCTGCCAAAACGTTTGGCTAAAATGCTCAGTATCATTAGTACAGCCTCTGCCTCTTCCCCATCAATTCCCAGAACCTTGATTTCTTTTAAATCTTCCTTTTAAAAATGATCTCATCCTGGCCTAATGATGCTGAATCACGGACACGGTGAGGCAATGCACTTAAGAGAATGCATCATCTTGATGGCTCACACAAGTGTAAATATTAAGCAGGATTTCAGTGCAGCATTAACTTTTACCGTAACAAGAACCTGCAAAGTGATACTCAGTGTGGCCCCCTGTACGGCCACGCTCATTAGACGGCATGAGGAAAATACAAGACGGGATGCTTTCTCCTCCTCCGTGCCGTAGGATGCCAACGAATCTTACAGTTTCCTCACCAAGAAGAAAGGAGACAAGGACATTTTTAGGCAGTGAATTAAACTGTTTTTTAATATAAAAAGCCATATGTAAATCGCATGACACACCGACAAACAGATGTTTTTTTTTTTTTCTTTTCCTGCTATTCCATCATTCTTATGAGCACAGTTTGAATCTGTGAATAAATATATATTAGAAGCACTTTTGAAACATTTGACTACAGAATGAATTCTGTACTGATCCTGGTAATTGAGGCCAGATGCTCAGAGAAGGCTTTACACTTCACACTTGTGTCCAGATTATGTTGTGTGTGTTTGTCTAGCAAATCGCTATTTCTGCTCCACTTTTGTATATGTAATCATTATTCTCCGTGTGCTTTCTCAAAATGCATGGACATGAATTGGAATAAGAAGAATAGAGAGTCTGGGGAAAGAGACGAGATTGTGAAACTGTAGACATCAGGGCTAGAACGTGTCTTGGGGGTCACTTCTCTCCGAGCCTCATCCCACGGGTGATGAGGCCAAGACAGGTGATGAATGAGGGGCAGAGCCATTCCTGTGTTCAGCACCCCCAGAGACACTAATCGTCGGGGTAGGATTGGTGACAGGGTGGCCCTGACAAGTGAGTTTAGGTCTTGTTTTCGAGTAGCTTCCCATGTAGTAGCAAACGCAGATATGTGAACTACCAACTAGAAGAAAGAAGTGTCATAAGTCAAGTGCCACAAGGCAGCAGAGCAAAGAGCAATTCACTCCAATGGGGACAGATAGAAAGTGGAGGCCAGGCTGGGACTTGAGTCCTGGTTGGGATGGCGACACAAGAAGGAAGCGTGGACTGAGGTGACCGCATAAGCCAGGCTCAGGGAAACGCTAGCACTGGGCACACGCGGGCGTTTTAATGGAGGGGCCATTGTGGGTAGATCAAGTGTCCGCATCTGACAAACGGGAAGACACCAACCAGACCGCAGAGGTCTTGCCAACCTGGTTGACAAGGAGGATTTTTAGGAACACAGCAACGTTGTCGTCTATGTATTTGGAAGCTACTCACTGGTCAAGCGAGAATGACAACAGAGATCTTCTGACCCTTCCTTCACCACATCACGGCCTCCCATGAATTTCTGAGCAATAAATTGGTTTTGCCAGTAAAACAAAAGAAGCAACATGCACTGAGATGTATTGATAAGGATACAGCACTTGCTAGTTTGCAAAGCAGTTTCACACATACCATTTCATTGAGGTTCCTATTTCCTCTGGAAGCACAACAAGCATTATTACCTTAATTTTACAGGTGGTTGTGGAGCTGGGGCTCACACCCGGGTCTTCTAGACTCATCCAATGATCTTTACAATATATAATATTCTCTTCTCAAAAATTGTCTTGATTTTCTTCTTTCCTTCCTTCCTTCCTTCCTTCTTTTTCTTTCTTTTCTTTTCTTTCTTTCTTTCTTTTTCTTCTTCTTTCTTCTTTCTTTTCTTTTTTCTTTTCTTTCTTTCTTTCTTTCTTTTTCTTTCTTTCTTTCTTTCTTCTTTCTTTCTTCTTTCTTTCTTTCTTTCTTCTTTCTTTCTTTCTTTCTTTCTTTCTTTCTTTTCTTTCTTTCTTTTCTTTCTTCTCTTTCTTTCTTTTCTTTCTTTCTTTCTTTCTTTCTTTCTTTCTTTCTTTCTTTTCTTCTTCTCTTCTTCTCTTCTCTTCTTCTTCTTCTTCTTCTTCTTCTCTTCTCTTCTTCTTCTTCTCTTCTTCTTCTTCTTCTTCTTCGCATAAGATGCATCTAAAAGAGTGCATTCCAGTGGGAAGTCAAGCCTGGAGTCCTTTACGGTGGACAGGTCAGGCCACTCTGTAACAGGTTCCCGATCCCCAGCCTGCTGTAACTGTCCCACTAGACCCAGGGCCCTTTCCCCTGCTCCTAGCCTCTTTGATGTCTCCAGCTTTCAAATCTATTCGCCACCTCCTCTTTCTTCAACCTCACTCCCTCCCTTTGGTCCCCCTTGTTGGCAACATCAGCCTCTGACTGGGGTTTGCCTGTGAGTCCCACCTTCCCAAGAATGTGAACTTGGTTCTCTCCTATGTGAAACTTCTCTCTGGTGAACTTGTCACTTCATTCATTCACTCATTAGTTTGTTTTGTACCTACTCATTTCCATGCAAATAGCTTATCTGTGAACTTCTGGATTGAACAGGAATAAATGGAGAACATAGCACCATTTTTTTCAAGAGTGAGCTTCCCTCTGCAACCACTAAAGGCAAACAAGAAAACAAAAACAAAAAAAGAAACCCATCAATGTGACATTTGAAAACTTTTAAAATACATTAAAATTACATGTTAAAAATATTTGTAAAATTTTAGTTTATATATGTGTGCTCTCAGGAACCCTATTCAACACTGCAATCCTGCCCCACACCCCACACTCCCTGACTCCCTTCTCTGCTTTACTTTCCCTCCATAGAGCTGACATTAACTTTCAATGTACTCCTTGTTGATGCTATTTGTCATCTGCTTCTCTGCCTTGGGGTATAAACTTCCTGAGGGCAGGGGTTTCGTCTGTTTTTGTGCACTGCTATGTATCTTGAACCTTGAACAGTAACCTTGTTCTGTTGTACCTCTGAAGTACCTTGAACAGTAACTAGCATAATTTGAACCCTTGAGAAGTATTTGGGATAAAAGAACAAATAGACTTTAGGAGTATCCATCCAGCGGAATTTGCACTGTCATGGGGAGGATCAGTTTCAGGAAGTAATCTGTGCTGAGCTCACCTGTCCTTCAGTGATTCTGATGTAATGGAAGTTTGTGGAAATAGATCTCAGGGCAGAGAGTAGGGGATTGCTGTGGTTACACTTTTCTGTAATGTTGGGATAGAAATGGCACAGTGAAATCTGGGAATCTCTGACATGTTCAGTATCATTCCCTGAAATGATAAAAGCAAAGCCAACCAAATTGTACTTGATTTTCCCCTAGTTCTAATTCACGTCTGGGCATATTATGATGATTTCTTGGAAAAGTGCTTCATCGGGTACCCACGGTGGATAAATGTCAAGGAGTGTTCCCTTCACTCCTTATTTCTGCCCCTGGGTCGGGTCTTCAAATAACCATGCAAGGATGACAGTCACGTGGACAGTTGTCTCTGTTGTGAAGGATCCCCGTGCGTGTGTGTTTACAGAAGAACCAAGAACACACAAAACTGCCTGTCAGAGTAGCTGATTCTGCAAAACAAAAATTTCTCCGAACTCTACAGGGAACTAACATGCAGAATGAAGCAGAGTGCTGTCTCTGTATGGACGTAATACCTGTGTAAGAGAATTCTGAACAATGCCCCATTTGACATAGGGGCACCTAGAAATAGATGTCTGGCTCAATCATAGAGTTACCCATAAATACAATTCTTGATAAACTATTGCTTAAAAAAACAGTTTTCAAATCAGATACGATAGCATCTTTACCATAAAAACTCTTCGTGTGAAACAGCTGGTCTTCTGCCGCTGTCTTGGTGCCAGAGAGCTGCTGGAGCAAGGAGAGACTGAATGGTGGCCAAGGTCCCTGGGTCGGGAAGAAGAGGACACGCAAGGGGCACTGGCAGCCAGCCAGCTTTCATATTCCCTTGCTCATCAGAGAAAGGATTCTGCTTGACTTATAAAGGTGCTCCTGATGCAACTAGCCCGAGGACCTAAGGACAGGGCAAGTATCTCCTTCACATCAACTCCTCCTAACATTAACTGCAGAAAAGAACCCTCAACGGGATGCTAAACCCTTCCTATGAGATTCCATACACGTGCTGTCTGGTTCACCCACAAGTGCCAGTGCATTCCTGGCCTTGCAGGAAGATGAAAACAAGCGAGCTGACCACAGCACTCCAGGCAGCGTAAGGGAGATGTGAGCACAGCTCTGGGCACATGCGAGAGGGATGGCAGCCATGTTTCCAAGAAAAAGCCTAAGAGATGATTGTAGTGTAGTTAAACTCTAAATTATACTCGATAATTTTCAAATGGTTGAATATCTATGTTTTTCTTAAACTTTATTTCAGAGAAACTATGAATTAAATCACATACGTAGATAATAGCAAAAAAAAAGTAAGATTACAAAGAACCAATTCTGATATTTCCTTCTTCATGGACACGCTGACATGGAGTATCAGAGACCCTTGAATTCTGGGGGGGAAGACCTGTCCTGGTGGTCACACCAACCACTTGAAGAAAGAACAAAACCAAAGCTTCTCTAAGGCACTAGTCAAGACCAGGACCACGGTCTTCCTTCTTCCATTTATTTACTTGTGTAGAAAGAGGAAAAGTTCTGCCAGAGGAGTAGTGAGGGGCTGTAAGAAGTGTAAGGAGGATGTCGACAGGTGAGAGGGACGCCTTCCCCTCAGGCACCAGGGATGAAATTTGGTTCTGCCTGGGGAGTAGTAGGGCCAAGACCCACAAGTGTCCGAATCCAGCCCTCCCTCTCACCAAGCCTCTCAAGTGACATGGAAGAAATTAGAACCTCCTTTCCTGGCGCTGGATTAGTGTGGTTGGTTTGGACCCAGAGTCACACAAAACAACGTGGGCTTCTCTAACCAAGCATCAGAGAAGGCCAAGAAAGCAGCATCATCTTAGCCCATCCTAGGGACATGTTTGCAAAAAAGGGGCAGGGAGGGAGAGCAGCTTCTACCCGACTTTCCCCCGTGTACAGTATTCAGTTCTCCACCACATGTGCATTGAAGGGGATCGTGAAGGTTGCCCTGAGGCTGGCTGAATGGGCAAGAAGAGGGTGTGCTAGAAGAAGTCAGAAAGTGGGGGTACGGCGTGATGAGAGCATGAGCTCGTGTCCTTTACTTGGAGTGAGGGAAGCCATTGGCGGAAGAGGAGAGACCGTCCCCACTTAACGTTTTCAAAGGGTCCGTTTAGCTACCATGTTGAGACTCAGTGCAAGGTCTGTCAGGACAGAAATAGAGGGTCCATTTAGGAGGCTACTCAGTGATCCAGGCAAGGGCAGTGGTGGCTTGAGTTCCATTTCCATTCTTTTCCAGCTCATGTATGGCAATTTTGGTGGCTTCCTATGTTTGCCTTACACAATGTTTGCCCCTCACTCAGTCCTTTCTCCCAATATCCACTGTTTTCATCTATTCCTTGGGTCACACCTACCAATTCAAATCTATGATAGAACTTTCCTCTTGCACTTCTTATCTAGATATTTTCTGGGTTTTGTGGGGGGAAGTGTAGCTCATTTTCATGCAAAATGTAGCCTCCATTGATTTCCATTAACCATTTATCGATATTTGATAAAGTGCGTGTGTGTGTGTGTGTGTGTGATCACTTTCGAGAGAAGAGGCTGCCCCTAGGCTTATAGAACACATCTAAGCAACAGGAGATTGAAGTTTAAGTTACCAAATTGTGTATATCACAGTCTTAACAAAATCAACCTGAAATTGTTCACTGAGATCTTTAGATGACTTTCTTTCTATGCATAGTACTTCTGAACCTCTAGGAGCTGAACATAGCCTGACTTACATTACTAAATACGCAGCATAAGTGGAAATAATGTTTTTCATCCAGTAATAGATTATTTACTTCCTTTACCTCATCTTGATGTTATTTCTAAGCCCACACAGTTCCTGCCAAAAGGGAAAAGGATACGAACTCATCTGCTTCCTAAACAAGCACATGGGTTACTCTCAAATTCTAAACGTGCCTCCTTCGAAGCCCTATCACTTCAACTGAGGAAACAAACAAAGGTCCTTCATATTTTAAAAGATTGTAAAAATGCGAAAAAAGGCATAGAGTTAGTCTAGGTTGCAAACATAGTTTCATGACTCTGCTTATACACTATCATTCCCTAAAGCTTGGAATCCAAACCTAACAGCGATGCTCTGTTGGAAAGTGGGAGAGGGGGTACTTTGGCTCCAGTGTTGGAATCATAGTAATAGAACCACCACTGTGGGAATGATCTTCCTGACTTCTTTACCCTGCTCCCTGGGAAGAAGACCCTGCCAGGAGAGTACTAGCCCCATTTCTGGAAGCCTTAAGGTGGGGGCCCGTGCTTGGCTATTTGCCCACCTCTTGTTTATTATGTGCCCCAGACTTCCCCAAGCCTTGCAAATCTATGGATCCTAAGCAAGGTCAGTTTACCGGTTTACAGGTGTCTTCCCTGGAGAGAACCTTCATCTGCCCAGTGGCAGGATATTAGTCCTATTCCCATCTGCCAGTCTCTGGCACCCCAGGCTGATGATGGCAGTGAGGACTCACCTACAGTTTGAGTCATTGCTGACTCTCCTGCCCTACCCTGCTCCAGTTGCAGATATAGACTGTTCTCTTCTAAGTAACATGTTGCCCAATTCACCACACTGATTGTCTAAGTTGAAACGCTGCATGCAGAGCACCATCTGAAGCTGCAGTCTTTGCTACCAATCACCAGCTCTCCCCCCTAGGCCCCTAGTCCCCTCCATTTAGGGTCATCAGTAGATCCTATACTGGGTCACATATAAGATGGCGCTAGAGCTCCCTTGATCAATGATGTCTCTGGAGCCCTCCCATCACCTGAGTAGAAACATCTGTGATGGAATCGAGAGTAGAGGCTGCAGGTAGAGCCTAACTGTCAAATAGTTTCTGTCCTTGGACTATAGTTCCTATACCAGTGACCTTCACACAGGTTCTTTGGTGCAGAGTGAGACAGGGATTCTTTTGCAAATGGTTTATTGAGGATGCCTCTCAGGAAAGGGGGAGTGAGGGAAACATCAAAAGAAATGAAAGAAAGACGTAGTCTCTGAAAAGGCAAAAGATCCTGGATCTGTACTCTCTTTTCGATCTGTGATGGTCTATGGGTTGGACATGGTGTAACTCTCTGGGTCTCTCTGGGAGAGGTTGACAGTACTCTTACTAGCTGACAGATGTGGATGGCAGTTGGCAGAAGAGCATTGGTCAGAGCACCAGTGATTCCTATAACACCACTTTCTGCCACCACAGGTGCCCCTAGGGGAATAAATGGGGCACAGCTCTCACTCTACTACACAGAAATACCATTTAATTTCCACTTTAATGTGACTGTTAAGTTAGGAGCTCTCCCATTAAAGATTCTTTCTTAGAAGATTCATTTTATATTTGTGCAATGACATTCTTTATTCCTCTGCCAGTACATTGGACTTGTCCTTTTTTGATTAACTATCATTTTCAGATTGATTTCAATGTCTGTCCTGTGGGAGACCATAGCCTTGTACAAATTAGGTTTAGATTTAAAGTGAAGAAATCATGAAATGCAAAGAAGGAATTGAAAAATGTATTCAGGTATCCCATCCTCTTTGCACATGTGAAGAGACCTGACTTCGAATATGATTTCTATTCCTGCACAAAATGGCCAATTACGTGGTAAGAACTGGATGTAGTTTCTGAATACTAGAGACTTTACCTGGTTTTATGTAGGCTGAGATAGCAGAGGCTCACTTCTGACCTGATTTGGGTCCCTACCATTGACTTATGAATAGGGACCAGCCAGAAGTGACCAACTGCTTCCAACACATGGTCAGTGCCTATGGCAGAAACTGCTGGCTCCTCACCAAAATCGACCTCCTCGTTTTCCTGCACACGCAGCTGGATGCCACTTTCCACCCCACTCGACTACAGTTCTCGGCAATGAGAGAAGCCATATGACTGAATTCTAGGCAAAGAATATCCATATGTGGTGTACCATCTCCAGGTGTGGCTCACAGAAGGCACCCATATGCATGTCTTTATATTTTATTTACCCTTCCCACTGAAGGCACCAGCCCAGGGCACACTTGTGTTGAAGAGAGCAGAACCAGTGTCCAGGCTTCTAAAATAGCAGGTGCACCCACCTTGAACTCTTCTGTGAGTGAAAAATAAAGTCTGACTGTGGTTGAGCCAATATTCACCTATCAGTCAGCATACTGACAGGAATCAGGTAGCACAGTCAAATTCGGATAATTTGAGGAAAGTTTATTTGCAAAGAGACGAAGTACACAAGTATGGGCAGATCAGAGGGGACCCACACGAGACATGCAGTGACCTAGGTCTACCAGCAGCCTGAAGAGACAAGGGACAAGAGGCTATTGGAAACCAAAAAGAGAGGCATCAGGGAGGTTCCCTTCGAGGAGAAGGATGCTTTGTCAAGGACATGGCCAGCCCAAGTTGACCTCCCGAGAGAGAGTCAGACAATGATACCTGCCCTCATTCCATTCCCTCCCTCCAGTCTCTGCAGGAGCTCCCTGTTGGAGAAAACCGAAGGGAAGCCAGAGGGCATGGGGTAGAGAGAACCACCACAGGGCAACATCCTGGGGCAAAAAGCAGGGCTGAGTCAGGGGACCCCATGGGCAAATGGAATATATCAACAAAATGCACTTTGGGATCTATTTGTTATATCAGAGTGCCCTAACTGATACAGTCTCTAAGGAATGGGGTGAGGAAGCAGTACAACATATCTCAGGTGCTAAAAGAGGTCAGCTTGCATGAATATTCAATGAGAGGAAGCTCATGATCTCATGAAGAAATTTTTTATTGTTAGAAATTCTATCTAATACTGTGTCAGATCTAATTTCCCACATCTTCCATCTACTGGGCATCTATCTTCCTTGTGAGGTTATATAAAATAAATCTAAACCTTCTGGCACATTAGAGTCCTACAAATATTTGAGGATGATGATCAAATTCCTCTCTCATGCCTTTTTTTTTTTTTTTTTTTTTTTTCTCAGCAGGAACTCCCGGCTCCTGAGTACATTGTACTCCTAGGTAGTTTCTCAATCCTTCTGCGTGTCGCCTATCTTTCTCTGCATGATCACTAACTTGAGCATCTCCCTCATCTGTTGAACTACCAAGAAAATACTTCCCAGAATGACCCACTTATTTTACAAGGAACCTACCTGTAGAATTGTCCTTTATTGAAGTAAAGTAAAAAACTTGCATGAGTTTTTAAAGTCATGTCATAGAGCAAAGTATATTGACTTTGATAACTACCTCCTCTAGGTCAGAGGTCAGCAATCTTTTCCTCTAAAGGGCCAGATAGTAAATATTTTAGGCTTTGGGACCTGGCACTCTCTGAGACAGCTACTCAGCATTGTGTTCTTGCGGGAAAACAAACATAGACAACATGTAAATAAATGAGTGGGGCCGATTTCCAACAGCAACTAATTTACAGGAACCAACCGGCCCACTGCACAGGTTTGAGTCATGGACCATGGTGTGCTATCACCTGTTCTAAGCCAGTGGTTCTCACACTCTGCCTCACATTAGAATCTTGGGGAGAGATTTAAAATCCCCATCCCCAGGTCACACATCATTACAATTAACCCACAGTTGCTGGGTGGGGGAAGGTGGGCTCCCAAAGGGGTGACGGCCTCAGCTCCCTGCTCTGCCTTCACCACCGTCCAGGGTTTGCTGGTGCGACCCCACCACCCTGCCCGCCATGGGTGGCGGGGGGGCTCTGGGCCACATGTCGCCTGCTCTCTCGGGTGGGGTGGGGGCCACCATGTTGTAACACATTGGAGAGGAGACCCCCAAACTCTGGCATGTGGGAACTGCTAGCAGCCCTGGGCACACAGGGAGACAGGGCACCACGGGCCCTAGCACATCCCGACACCCGCCCCCCGCACGCGCTGTCACTGCCCGAGGGCCTCCTGTCGTGGAGCCCACCGCTGCCTCTCCAACACCCTACCAAAAGGAACAAAACACCTCTGTGAGGAAAGCACCAGGTTCCTCAGTCACATCCCCATATTTTTAAAGCTGTCTTGGCAGGAAAATCCCCTCCCTGTTTTCAGTGGGAGTATCCACGCATAAACTGACCTCCAGTGTTGCTCAGGGACCAGCATCCCCTCTGATGTCCTGCTGCTGACATAAAGCCTGTCACTCGGTATCCGTCCTAACGTCGTCTCTCCGGTGCACAGAGACTAAGTCATCCTTAACAGGTGCTGCGTCCTGCCCATGTTCCCTTCATCTGCATTCATCCTTCCTTAACCTCCACCATGTTGCTGCACCACCTCCTGAGTGGGTTATGCCATCACAACTCTGATCTCGCAGGGGCAAGCGGAGCAAGCCACACATGGTTACCGTTACCCACGTAGTTATGGCTACTTTGCATCTTAACATACTGTCCCCTTGTTTGCCCCTAGTGAGTCTTTCTCTTAGAACCCACTATGAGCTTCAGAGCTCCACACTAAGTTCATTCAACATGCATCCTCCAGCTGGTGTTTATGCTTTCCTTCTCTAGATTTCTTTCCTCCATTCTCTCCTTTCCCCTCTCCCCTTGCTCCCTCTCTTTCTTTTTTTCCTCTAAGCTCAGGCTGATGTTTGTCAGTGAACCAATTCTAGGACATTGGGCTACCACCAAGCTAAGATGTGCCACCTTAATAATTGCCCAGCATGGCTTTATTTAAAGAATGGGTAACTTTCATGCTGTAAAGGAATCAGGGCGCAACTGCACTTAAAAAATAACATGCTGCTCCCTTGAAATGTGTGCGGCTAAGGCAGTGTGTCTACTGTTCTTACTCATTCTCCCTGCCTGTGGACTGTAGCTCACGGCATCAAGATTTCTGCTCCAGGACTAAGAAGGCGGGGGGGGGGGGGGGGACAATACACCTAGTGCCAAGATTTCAGAGAATACAAAGCCTTCTGGCCCAGAAGGCTTGTCATCATTGACGTTGTAGAAAACAAGCTATTTCTACTTCATTGAAAAAGTGTTGAGAGACCCATGCTGTTTCCATGAGCCCTGGAAAGGAATATTAGAATTAGTTTAGGCAGTAACAAATGATAATTTAAATTCAATTACTAAAGCTGTCATCTAATAGCTATTGATACAGTTATTTACATATTTGCTCTATTTTGTATCTTGACTTCTGGTAGAGATATAGAGTTACACACTGTAGGTAATAGTGTCTATGAGTCAGTTGACCATAATATTTATTATCTGATTCAACGTCCTTTGAGGGTGAAAAAGTGTACTCTTAGTAGTTGCAGTGGAATAAACCAGGGCTATGTGGGGGAAAGGTAACATATGGCCACCCTTTTCATAAAGAGTATTATTGTTAAAGAAAGCCCAGTTGGCTGAATGGTTCTGAATGCCCCAAGACTGACTTGGCCATGGCAGAGGAAAATCACAAACTCTCCCTTACTTGGTAACTATAGTTCTTCTTTCCATCTTACCGTGTAGAGGAGACTAGGAGGGCACTGACCCACGAGGCTATGTTGTAGTCCTCAAGAGCATGACTGGAGAACCCAAGTCAGCCTCCTGGACAGTTTGGTTTCTTCCAGCAAGCTCCAGTGGGGAGATGTGGCTCGACAAAGTCTGCCTCCAGTCCGCTGGAACTCCTTCTCCACTGATGCTGAGCTGTGCTCTCAGCAAATCCAAATCTACCAAGCAGGGAGAGGTTTGAACTGACAGACAAAATTTAGGCAAGCGTTCAACATTTTGACCCCGAAGCTAGTTCTGAACTCGAATGAATGACTTTTCTTCTGCTGAGCCTCAATGACTTCATTTATAAATTAAAGGAGATTTGTGGGATTCTAAGGAGACAATCGATGTGTTCTTGACGCACAGCCCGTGTTTAACAAACGCAAGGAATGCACTATTGTGAGTAATAATACTTTTTTTAAGTTTAAGGTAATGTATTGATGGAATCATAAATATTTGTTTGTGAGATAAAAGCAAAAGTCATTCTGGCTGGGAGTGTTATGTGTATACCTCCTCCTTGTGAATAGCTCCATCTTGTCTGGATTCACTATCCCTGCACTAGTGAAAATCATATCGTTATAGCAAAAACTTTTTAGAAACCCAAGAATGTCCCTTATGCAGTTCTTTTTTTTTAAGATTTTATTTATTTATTTATTTATTTATTTTTATTTGAAACATGTGGGAGCAGGGGGAGGGGCAGAGAAAGAGAGACAATCCCACGTAGGCTCCATGCTCAGCACCCAGCCCCACGCGGGTTTCTATCTCACAACCCCAAGACCACAACCCAGCCTGGAATCAAGAGTTGGACGCCCAACCTACTGAGCCATCCAAGCTCTGCCCCTTACACAGTTCTTATAATTGTGAACATCCACCTGTCATTTTTCTGTTACCTGTTTCTCAAACATTAAAATATCATTCTATTAGAATGATCCAAATCATATTCATGAAAATTAAAAATTTTAAGATGAAAAAATATGTTTCTAAGCATGAGTGTGTCTTGGTAGGTTTGAAAAATGGAAGCCCCCCAGAGTTAAATTCAGAAATGAGGGACCCCGGCTCTCTGCAAACCGTGTTGGGAAACCAGAACCTTGTAAGGATGTTAGGGGGAATGAAAATAAAACGTGCCCTAAAACATCAATTTCATATTTCAATTCATTCTACAGGTTGTATTTTGCCTATTTGGCAATAATTTTCAATCAGACTGATTGATATGGACCAAACGAGATTCATAAATAAGTGAATGAAGGCACATTTTATGGTTTAATGTCTACTTTGACACAAAATAGTGACATTAGAAAATTTCCAAATATATTTTTCATCCAACTTTCAGATTTTTCAATTGGTGTGTGAGACAGATTACCTGTGGAGATTGTATTTCATAAATGTAGGTTGTATTTTATAAATAGCTGTTATTATTTTTTTTATATTTCTAAAATTTCCCAGAGCTTATCTCTGATCTTGCAAAGTATTAACTCCGCACTTATTTTTCCTAAGCAGATTCCCGGAAATCAGGCAAGGTTGCGTGATTTCATCTTTCATCTTTTGGTTCACACTCTATGGGTGTTCTGGGAAGAGTAGGGTTTCTTTTGCTCAAGAAGGATGCAGCAGCAAGGGCATTATCTCCTCCTCTGCAGATACAGGCGTGGACACTCAGAGACACCTGCCTGAGATGCCATGGGATTTGGTGGCACGCCTCTCATTTTGATATGCTCTCCCTTCACACCCCACATGCTTTCTGCTAAACCAGTCATTTTTCACATTGTGTTCCTCACTGTAAGGATTCTTCAGGTCATGACAGGAGCTCGGGGAATGTGTGGGAGGCCAGTCTGGTGGGGGTGAGGTTGGGACCCTACTCCTACCAAGCTTGCTTTTCTAAAATCTGATCTATAGATTGAATTTCTTAGAACTGTGCTTGGAAAAAAAAATGCTCTGTTGCTCAAGAAATATTTGAAAACTAGTGTCTCAATCCCTGCTGTCTCCACATCCTACCCGCAAACATACGGGCGCGCAAACTCCCACGTACAGACTGTGTAGACAGGAGGGCGGGAGGAGATGACGGCAATAATACCAGATCTGTATTTTGCCATTTGGGGCATCTTCTGAGGGAACTTGGTCTCTTCATGACATGCTGCTCCTGAGCCGCCAGAATCCCCCGTGTTGTCCAGCTCGACCAGGGCGGCTCATGGCCAAAGGAGGGCATTTCCATGGAGCAAGAAAGATCAGTCTCCCTTGCTAAACCTACTTAGCCTGGGTTAACACTGCATAGCCTATGGTGCAGATAGGCTCTAAAGTGGGTGCAGGTGTGTCAGGTGGAGCCCTTTGCCTTAAACAGCTCAAGTTTCCTTTAGTGACTACAAGGGACTGAGAAGGTGTGTTCAGGAGAGAGCCCAGGGTCAGGGGAGGCAGGACAGCAGGAAGGACAGAAGGAGTTGTGCAAGGCTAGGCTGGTCTGGATTGACCACGTGAAGCTGTGGACCACCTCAGCCCATTCCTGGTCCAGCTTCCTGACCTGTCTGGTTCTGGAAGGGGGTTGACTTCGCTTTTGAGAGGCCACACCACATTAGAAGCAGCTTTGTCCAGTCTTCAGGCTGAGTATAACACTTCAAGAACAGTAAAGGAGGGAGCTGCCTGGTTTGAGGTGGGTGCCTGGCTTAACCATCATTTTCAGTAAGGCACCACGGCCTCATCAGCTTACGGGTGGCCACGACACAGGCCCACGGTGTTCACTCTAATTTTTCACAAATAACCCCCAAACTAACATGATTATGAAACTGCATTTTCTCCTTTATGACAGAAAGAGAATAACACAACTTTGGGACATAAGCAACTGTTCCAAAAATGGCATGAATGGATAATTCGAGCCATACAGAGAGCATGTGGTGAAGAGAAAGGCACTGTGGTAATGCTTCTAACTCCAGAAATTCAGTGTTACCTGTCTTCGACGTGCAACAACCATACCTGTTGATACATGGCATACTGGTCAATTTTCTGACACGAAGACCAGCGGGGATCCGTGGTTAGCTGCTGGATGACTCTCCCAGTGTGGGTCACTTTGGAGAATAGGCTTGGGGAGTCATGCAGGACTGGTGACAGACAGCGTGTCTCTCTTCCCCAGCTTTACCACCGGATAGCAAGATACCACTGTCACACTCTCCAGTGCCCATTCCAAATCCTGTGTCACCCAGGGACAAGAGAACACCTGTTCTACACTCTCTCCTAGGGAGTCTTTCCCTGTTCACCGAGACATTCCCAACTTGTGTATCTTTAATGCATGTTTAATGAATATAAACACACAAAACATAAGCTTACTATTACACACATTCAGCTTCTGCTAATCTGATTAGCAGCAGAAAGGGTCAAAGAGGCCTAATATGTACAGAGATGATGAAATCACAAAAATAGGAATTAGACAAGTATATAAATAGATATGTGTGTGTACATATATTTATTTGCAGGTCTGTTTATCACAAATGTTTTCTAATGATGACTCCCTTGAAAATTATTCTAAATAAACTAAAGAAAATTTAGTTATGTCATTCTTATTAGACCATTTAAGAGAAGTGCTTGAAAGATGTGGCCACACGAGGCACTACCAGGTGAGTGAAGAGGCTCTTTGGAACTAATTGATTGTCAAACTCCCACGGTTAAACCTTTGCAATTGACAGGACACTGTTGATTTTAAGTGTTGGGGTACTACGTAGACCCAGTCAATGAATCAGGGCTCTACTAGAAATTAATCCTTTCAAATTACTTTTGCATCCCTTATATATTTAAATTATTGTTCTCTAAGTATTTATTATATATTTGGAAACTCACAAAAAAACCTTTGAAAATAAGTTATTTTTTCACAAAATATAAGTAACAGTTTCATTTAGAAAAACGTTCTTATGGCTAAGATTACACATTCATGATCATTTTTAGAGAATATAAATAATGTTACCTTTAATTATGACATTTTAAGTATAATATATATCTGTCTAGGGCATATTTATACATGAATAATTTTAAAGAATTAACGGAAAAATACACCATTTTTTTCCTTCATTTTGTCAAAAAATTAAAATATATATTTAGAACTTGCAGTATTATTTGGATGGATGTTCTCAGTATGCTTATTTGTGACACTTTTATGGAAAAAGATAAAACTACTCATTAAGTGTCATTTCTCAGAAAAAATGAGAACTCAAGTAAAATAGCTGTGATGATAATATATTAAAGCTGCTGCTTATGCATGAGCACAAAGATACAGAATTCAAATGGATATTGCTTTTCATCCATTTGAAACAAACAACTCCCCCACCCTAATACAAGACATTCATATAAAACAGATGCTTAGAAATATATTTAGGTGGCTCCAGATTCCCATGCCTATAGTTTTTATTCAGGTATTTAATTTTTTATGACCGTATCACGCTTTAGTTTTAATATAATGTCAGTGTTCTAGTGACAATTTCCGTCTTCTTAAAGACAGATTCATATTTTAAGTCTTTTATCTATTTATGGATAGCCTATCATGGTACTTGGAAAATAACAAAAAGGTATCTATCAATTGTGAAAATTTTTCTATGTATCTAATTCCCTGAATGTCAATAATAGAAACCAGGAAGCTTTTAAATGTGTAATATTGACCCAACTTCAAGACTTCTAAAAAGCAACCTTCTTCTTGGCCACAGATACGGATAGTGCTGGCTCCCAGACCTTACTAAAATACTTCATAGTCTGCTAAGCATTAACATGAGAAAGGGTAATGGCTCTTTTGGAGCCGTTATAATCTATTGGGTCAAAGCATGTTTCATTGATAAGACAATTTTGCTTATCCTGCAGTCATGGAGGTCTGTGGATCAGGCGAGACACCCAGAGCCTTATGAAATATTTAAAAAGGGCCTTCCTCCATGCACACATAAACAAGTCTTCCAAACCAAATGGCTCAGGCAGTTTTAAGTGTTGAGGTTGGGAAGGTAAGGGAAACGAGAAAGAAGGGATAACGAAATCAAACAGAGAGAAGATTTCAGATGGAAGAAAGAAACGGGTAGAATGTCTGCCACTGGATAACGCTCCAGTCAATGCATGGTGTTTCTGGAGTTATTAATAAATCAACCTGACCGATGATCATGGGAGGTGGTGGCCTGAGAGGGACGGGAGTGTATAAGGCAAGCACAGTCACAGTCTTCATGCTTCGGTTGAGAAACATCCGCGTGGACCCTGAGACGTAGGAAGCTTGATATTCTGTTCAAAAACATGCCTTTCTGAACCATCACATTAGTGCAATGATTTCTGAAAGAGAGGGAGAGAGAAAAAACAAGTCCACTTTTGTGAAAAATCACAGTGAAGCAGGAACGACTGGGATGGTTTCTTGCTAATTCATACTCACCATGTTCTGGAGAGAGAGAGAAGCAACCCAAGCCAGTGATCTTCTCTCTCTGGTCATTGCTGCCCCGACGTTCACCCCGCTCCTCTGACCTGGTGTGGCTGGCATCTTGTCTCTGTAACAGGCGAAGAGATAACCAAGACACCCACCACCTATGGGGCAGAGGCAGCTTGAACTCTCTACGAGGATGGCTTGGTTCTATGCTTTCTGGGCTTTGAAAAAGCAGCCAACCAGACTTCTCCAAGGCAAAGATTACCACACTACTTCTGTCTGTCTTTCTTCTTGTAAAATGGAAATGGGAGATACTCCAATTCCAGGGTCTGGTTTTCAAAAGGGCACTCTTGGCCACCCTCCCCTCCCCCTGCACAGCCCCCCACCCACCTCTACCCTCACTCGGCATTCATTCTAGGCCAGCCTTCTTAGGATAAAAGAAAGATGCCATGCAGTGTAAATTCAGTCAGATTGTCAATGTATCCACACACATTCTCAGTCTCTGTTCAATGTTCCGTGACAACAAGGTGAGACGGCAGAGGTTATCTGAACAGCTGCTGCCTAAGCTGGAAATTCCAGGCATTGAGCACCATCTGTCTATACATTCACAAATGTATATAAGGGCCATCTATCAGACGGGAGCACTGCAGCTGCCTCCCCAACAGGCCCGCTTCCTTCCTCGGCATGGAACAATGAGAGCCAGCTCTTCACTTTGTGTCACACAGAATGGCTGATTTGATTAAGTCCCCAACTCTCATTATGCTAGGTAGGGGTGTAGAATTTCAATGATAATCCATAATGCATGACCAGTTTGTCACCATGGCAACATAAATTCAAGGTTACTAGCTCAGACGCATAATTGGGTGTGCATTGAGCGCTGAAGACGGGCTGTTAAAATTCTTGTCATAGAAAAGTAGCATCCATCATACTGTCTGAAATTGCAAAGTATTCATAATCAGACAGAAAAATCCTTGGAGAAAAATGTTAATAAAATAACTATTACAGTCTAATAAAATTATTAAGTTTAACCACTTTGGTTTTTAGAGTATTTCAGTTAGGAAGGATGAAACAGACACCTCATTAAACATTGGAGATTTAGGTTGAACCTCCCCCACCAGTATTTGCAGTGAAATATGGACCTAAAGAATTTTTGGTCTCAGTATGATTGATTGATCAAAATAAGCCCCACATAATAAAATACACCACCGCGCACACATTTGTTTCATTTTTGTATTGCATATTGGATTTTTCTTTGCTGTAAGAATGTTCCCTTAATAAAATGCTCTGGGGAAAACTAAATCTACTCCTTTGCTTTAAAATGCTGAAAATTAAATTATGCATGTTATTTGTTGTATCTCCTAAAGTAGAGACATAAAAACTAAGGTGGTGACAAGAAAATGAAAGAGTCAAAAAGAGATAAGAATATGTTAAATTATCAGCCCACCCTACCATGAATTCACAGTGCTGCTTATAAATACTCTGAAGAGAAATTTTACTCAAATGTATATGGCTAAGAAAAATCCCATACAAAACGTGTACTCTGCAAAAGGATTTCATCTTGGACCAAAATAATTATGGTAATTACTTGTTTTGGTGTCTGGCTTTGCCAGTGAAGTAGAACCAGGCACAGAGTTATAAATGAGCCACACACAAATGGCCGAAAATTAAGCTCAGGGTGTTCTTAGAGGGGGCACATCACGGCTCATTGAAGATTCCCCCTCACCCCCCAGTTCCTTGATTGAGTATAACTCAGTTTCTCCATGGCCTTGCTTCTTTGGATTGTAAGTATGAGATGCTCTGCTCTTGGTATTATTTATTATGATTTTTCCTAAAATCAAAATGACAAAATTTAAATATATATATTTTAACCACATAACACAGGGCTGCATTTTTTTTTTTTTTTTAAAGACTGGCCTGCCCTTTGTTACCGAGATTCAGCTTTTATTTAATTCCGCTGAAAAAACTTAGGATTCACTGACTTAAAGGATAAGAGAATTCCTGCCAAATGAAAGCAGACGCGGCCACATGACCATGGAAACAGCGCTGAGCTTTCGCACAGACCTTGCAGGAAGTGAGGTTTAATTGCTTCTGCGTTTCTTTTTACACTGAGCTCTCTCAGTCTGTCTCAGTCCTGTTTTCTTCTCCATCTACCCTCTGGGATATGCACAAAAGCAGTTATTTTCCTTGGTATCATATCTGCCATCATTATAAAATAACTAAAATATTAGGTAAGGGCACAAATAAAACTAATTTTCAGGCAGCTGACATCATTTTAAATGCATCATTTACCTTATAGGATTTCTAGTCCTGCCCTCAATTTTCTACAAAGCCAAAGGGGATCAGATGATTTTTTTTAAAGTGAATAACAGAGATTTATTTTTTTTTTTAACAGCACATCACCAGGACCTTTGCAAATTTTAAAGTAGAAAATAAGAAAAAAAGCAAGAATCAAAATCAGATGACCTAATTCTGAATATAGATGCAATTTTATATTTTTTTACGTTGTGTTTAATCATACTAATGGCTGTGTCCTTTGGAATTTTTTTTTTTTTAAATGAAGGTACTTTGTGTGGTGCAGTTTCATTTGAAATATGAAGGGGTTTCTTGTCTGAAAGGGCTTGCTTACAAAAGTCACATCTGGAAGTACATTCAGATCCAACTGCACACATGTAACTCCAATTAACATTACGAATGCTAAGGAAAATATACCGCCAGCCGGCGGAGGGGGAGGGGGCAGAAACTGAAGAAAGAGGTTTGTGTCTCTGATTTAAATACAAGTGACTTTATGGAGAGCACCAGCATGTGGTCAAATGGACTCCTATTGTGGAAATGCATTGGCTCTCAAGGCAGAATAACATTTCTGATTTGATGTTTAGCGAAGTGCTTCCATAATCAGGAGCAAATACTGAGCTGATTTACCTACACTGGAATGAAATCCTGATGAACTATGAGGGTGTAAGTCTGATTTAGTTTCCAGAGTCTTTATGATCCTTTGAAACTTTGCAATTTCAGGACTTAGGCTTTGTATATTTAAATACACATATCTATATGAATCGGCACTAATATATACTGATTCACAACATACTGTTGACTGTTCTTAAAAACTCCTTATGCTATATATACTCGTAAGAATGACAACATAAAACCTACCCCATTTTTAATTAGAACAAAAGCTTAAGCATCAGTAACATGGGTTTCATTATAACCAAAATTCCAATATTTTCTAGTATTCTTTAAAAAAAATGACAATCATGTTTTCTAGTTATAGAATCAGAGACAATGAAGATATTACAATATGTATGTTTTATGCCCATTGTGCCTCAACATCTCCATAAAAAATCTAAATTTGCAATTTGAAAATATGCTGCTGTTACTTTTCTTCTTCAACAAGCTACAATTTGTTATTAGTCAATCATTCCAAGTCTGAAATGATTCTGAAATGAGTACATGATAAATGTCTATGAATAATAATGTATCAAACCTCTAAATAAATTGTGAGACCGTGAGATAAATATTCTCCCTGTGCAGAAATGAGGAGAGGCTTCTAGCCATCTCAACACTGGTTATGCAAAAGACACACATCAGCGGAGAGAGTGAACAAGCGAATGCACTCCTCCCCTGATCAATTACATCTACTTGCCAGTCAGGTCTTCTTCTCATCATTTTTCTCTGCGAATTGAATTTTATTTGTAATCACTTCATATTCTGATGCCTTTCCCTTCATTAATTAGGTTTACAAACTTCAGGAAAAAATAACACCCATTATAGTTGGACATATTTGGTTTGAAAACCTGTATAATGTGTGTTTTACATGTTTTATACATGTGATAAACACTGGTACCTATCTGATTTCTGTGAAGTGTACTCTAGTGATACGATTTTTTAAAAACTTTTTGAAGTCCAGTCACTGTATACAATAATTTCGGAGGATGTGTTGTATTCAAATTAACATAAAATATGTATCTCAGTGTATATATGTATGTAATTTATATACGCATCTTTGTGTAATGTATGTGTGTTTGGCAAATCTAAGAACGTAGTTATTTTTCCTTTCTTGCTGTGATGCGCATTTATAATTGCATCTGTCTTTTATTAATTCTATGGTAATTTGGTACAAGATTAAGTGCAGCAATCTGAGGACTAGTTTTGATTCATATGTATCCCTGTTTCTTTCCAGTTGCAGTCGAACGCATGTGTGAGCAGTCCCTGATCTTTCATTTTTCGTGTGACTCTCAGAATGATCTCTCCGGTGTGGGAGTCTGCCGTGCTGCACTGCACAAGAATCCCCATCACCACCCACAGGGCAGCTGCCATGCTAAACCCCAGGTTAATGCAACCTCGTAGCTAACAGATAAATGCACCTGCTTAACCTCTGAGAAAATTGTGATGAACGTGCATGAAGATGATCATCAACTATACCTCTGACTTTTTTAACTGAGTTTTTAAAAATCGCCAAAAGACGACAAATATATGATAATCTTGCCAGACCTAATATGGAAATATATTGAAATTGATAATCAATATATATTCCACAAGAGCCAATTAGATTTGTGAGTGTCGTAAACTTGTGATCGAAAGGAAATGCACAAGGAGGACAAAGATCTACTTTGTATTTTCATATTGTTACCGTACAATAAAATTAACATTTAAAACCATTCTGAATATAGTTGAATTGACAATGTGGGAAGAACATTTAGCTCATAGAACTTTTGGTCTGGAATGGACTCTAAAAGGTCATCTGCCTGGGGAGCCTGGGGCGCCTGGGTGGCTCTGTCTGTTAAGCATCTGACTCTTGGTTTCGGCTCAGGTCATGATCTCAGGGCTGTGAGATTGAGCCCTGCGTCGGGCTCTGCGGTGGGCATGGAGTCTGCTTGGGGTTCTGTCTCTCTCCCTCTCTCTCCCCGCCACTCACACTGCTCTTTCTCTCTATCTTGAAAAAAAAAGAAAGGTCATCTGCATGTCTGCATGTGTCACGTGTCAATTATTTGAACCTATTATTTAAAACCTTCCAAAACTGACCCTCTAATTTGTATATGAACATGTCTAGTGTTGAAGAACTTATTTCTTAAAGAAATCCATGATTGTCTTTATACTAAGCTGGAATCTGGAATCTGTCTCCCAAACCTCCTGTTAATCAAGCCAACTTCTCCCTCTTGGCACCACACAAAATAAGACTAATATATCTCATACTCCACTATCATTCTCATATTTGAGGAAAACACTATCCTCTCTTACTAAAATGAAAAAATTTGGTGTCTTCAAACATTCCTGATCTGACATGGAAGTCAAATTAATACATTTTTAGGATCAACACATTGAAAACAGCAAACAAATACCACCAAATATGGAGATGTGTAATGTCAGATTTGATCTGTTTTGATTTTTTTCACAAGCCAAAACTGTTCGACTACAAAGTAAATACTTAATATAGACTGTTTACTTCTTAATTACATAGGAAGATGAGTGTAGACCAAACAAATAAAGAGGATTTCTGATTAAGGAAAGAGCAACTACATCATGTAAATATATTTTCTGTTCTTCCACCCACCGTCCCCACTCTCCTGTTCCTTACCTGCTGCCCCACAGCTGCCCCTCTACCCCGGGGAGTCCAGGGTCTCTCATGAAGCCACAACCACCCTCCCTGTTTCAAAGGAAAAAAGAGCATGTCCACGAATGAATTGCACTAGAAGTATTTTCATGAATTTACCCTATCACCTCTCCTTCGCAGAATTTATTTGCCAGTGTATAACAATAAAAAAAAAAATTAAAAAAAAAAAAAGAATTTATTTGCCAGTGGCTGAAACTTTGGGGGCAGTGTTCGAAGCAGAGGTCATGGGCAACATCTGGAACAATGTAGATTCTTAATAAGATGTGATCTCTGTGTTCACAAAAAAGTTAAATATTTGATTAGGTATATGACATTCTCCAGAAAGCCTTAATATTGTTTCCTTCACTGAACCATACAATATATATATATAGACACTGTACAATCTGCACCTAAATTTTGATTCTGTTACAAATAAAATTTCTGTCATTACTACACAGCAAAGTCTTACACTTAAATTCACAGGCATATGACCTTTTATATGAATATAGGCACCAAATCATCCACATCTTCCTCCCATCCAGTTCCCATAACACTGTAGTAGAATTCTTTTCCTCTTTCCTGCCTTGCTCACTCAGTGAGGATGAAGAAGGTCTTTGGATCACCATGGCATACTTGGCACGGATCATAGTGCCTAGAATATACTAGCATCCAGTAGATGTTAGAAAATGAAGGAAAAGTGATTGAAATTATGAGGGTTCTGAGAGCACAATTCTATAATTGAAAATGTTCACACGATATGAGTTTTCTGTTGTTTCTTGTGTGTGTGTGTGTGTGTGTGTGTGTGTGTGTGTGTTCTCTCCCTCCGCAGGGTCTTCCCACAACCCTGTTCTGAACAAGTTGCCGAGGGACACTCCTATAGTAATGCAATCTGCTCGGGCCTGCCTCTTATCGGCATTCTGATGCAAAAGTGACGCTAGAATCTGCAAAGGACCTCCGTGGAACAGTAAAGATTTTCAGCGTTTCTAAGAATCAGGCAGAGAGCAGGAGGGAAGGTTTCTAGCAAGGTAAGAGGAGGTAGCTTGCCTACTAAGGTGTTCTGCCGTTGGTGGAAGGTGAAGGAATATTAACAATTCCTATTCAGTCCAAGCCCTCTGGGATAGTCCAGCGCACCGGGGCTCATGTGCTGTATCTGAAATAGCTTCTTTCATTTGGGTCGCATCCAACAGAATGATGAGGTAACTGAAGGACAGGGTATACCTTCCACATCCTCCCCTGAACCACATCCTGTGTCAACTGGTTCAGATCCCATGCTAGGTTATAGGAGAATCCACAGTGAATTGGGGATGCAAGCTACAAACAAGTGATCAGAAGTTAGAGTGTCTAAGTCCTCCCATGGGAGTAAGTACCAGGCGCTGTGCAGCAAAGGGGGAAGCAAAGAGCCAAGAATCACACTGGATATGGGAGAAGGGCACAGTGCAAGCACCCAAGCCAAGGGCGGAGGACTGGAGGTAGAAGAATCCCAGACAGAAGAACAAGGACAAATACATGGAGGTGCAGAGAACACCCTGTCCTTGGGAAATGACTCATCATGAGTTCATTCTGATTGAAGGGCAGGGCGGGCAGGTAAGCAAATGTCAGTTGGGAAGACTGGGTTGGAGTTGGAACGGGAGAAATCTCAGGACCGTAGGCCCAGCAGTGAGGAGTTGGGAATGCTGTTAAGACACTGTTTATTAGTCATTCCAGCAGGATCCAGGGGTCCTCCACTGCATTTCCAGCAGGACGGCAGAGCAACAAGCATGGTCTCTTAACAACAGAGGGAGAGTGGCAATCGTTTTCCCTGGCAATGTAGCAGCTAGCTCTAAGATAATCTCATTTCAGACATTTATGCAAATGTCTTCCACCAACTAAATCCTGAAGGGTTTGAAACCTTGAAAAAAGATGGTGTTGACCAAATGACTTCTAAATTCCCTTCCAGTTTCAACAATCTCCAAGTCTGAGTGACCAGCCCATAAATAGAACAGCAGGGAATTCCCAGCATGTTGGCTGCCTGGCCATCTTGTCTACACATTGTTCATTCTGCTGTACATTTGAATCTGAAAGCCTTATTCTCAGAACTAAAAATGTTTGTATCCTTCAAAAATGTTCACTGTGATCCAGGAACTGAATCTAAATAAAGTATTTCCCTCCTTTTATTTTCTTCTGAAAACATGTGCAGCTTACCATGCATCCTCCAAGAATTCGACATTTGGGTTGCTTTAGTTTACCTGTGAATTAACGGGTTTTAGTCTACCAAATATCTGGTAGGAATGGTTTTCTAATCAGTGGAAACCCTGGAAGCATGTGGTGTCCTGCAAACAGTTTTGCTACAGGGATTATGGAAATAATGTTCTTTTTATTCTGACACACAGTTGTTCTCAGTTCATGGTCCAGTGAATTGGCATGGAGTTAAATTCAGGTTTTCTTTATGGGTTATTAATAATAGCCTACAAAATTAATAACCATACCTTGTACTAATCTAGCACCTCTCAAAGCATATTATCTCAGCTTTATTATCTCATTTTCCCTCATGGCATCCCTGTGAGAAATGGCTATAGCGGATCAGGGAGCTGGAGGAAGAGAGTCACGTTACCCAGTTGGTCGGCCCCAAAGATGTGGCTTACCTTAAAGTCCAGGTCCTAGCAAATGATTCTCTTCCCTGAAGAGCATGCCACACAGTAAAGTATATTCCTTGTTCACACGTTTCTTGACACATTTTAGCCTCTGTGAGCAATTTGCCAGTTCTGAAGTGACTCATCCTGAGAACATCCTAACTGATGTCCCATATGAACCTCACATGAACTGCTTACAGAAGAAATCAGTGTTTACGTTGCTATATCCCAATTAAGCAATCTGTGCCTGCTGTCTTCTACGGGACAACTGTCATTTAGAAGACTCAAGGTTTAAATATTGTAATTAGAGATCAATTACTCAGTCAACAGTCACTGAGTGCCTATGAGCATGAGGAGAGGGCTTTCCAGAAGCTTCCTGCAGACCTCAGTACAGAGTGAGGGCTCCTATTCTAGTGTGTGCACCTGGGGCATCAGAATCCTGGCCACAGTGGTCAGCTAGTTATTTCTCTCTGTAACTATTCTTGAAGTGATTCCATTTTATTACTAGCTTTAGAATGTATATAAAAAGCCTTAGTAGAGAAGTGAAATTTTACAATGTCCTAAATAACTAAAGCATAAAAACATAAACTATGATTACAAAGTATGCAACTAGGGGCACCTGGATGGCTCAGTCAGTTGAGCATCTGGATCTTGGCTTTGGCTCAGGTCATGATCTCAGGGTCCTGGGATCAAGTTCTGCATAGGCGTCCACACTCAGGAGGGAGGCTGCTCAGGATTCTCTCTCCCTCTGCCTCGGCCCCTCATCTATCCTCAGTCCCCTTCTCTAAAAAATAATAAATACATAAATCTTTAACAAATGTACATCTAGAAGCTTGAGTGTGACTCTGACATTAGTGAAACCTGAGGTGCTGGTGTCACTGTTAACTGTGGGGCCTAAGATAAATATTTCAGCTTGTTCCTGGCTGAGGCTTACTGTTCTTCTATTAAACACTTCTGAGCAGTTTAGTGATTTTCTCCATTATACCCTGGTCCGTATTCACTGGCAATTTCCGTATGTGAGGGCAAGTAAAAAATGCACAAAATTTTCAATCTCTGTATGTGATTGTTATAAGGATAAGTTTTAGTGCGCCAAGTCCTTATTTAATGTGTTTTGACAAAGTTACCTATATGTCATTTCATGGGCGTGGGCCGCTCTGGAGTATTGAGGAGTGAGACTCTACTTACGTCAGTAGATTTACTAATCATAGAAACCACAGAGGTTCCAGGAATTCTAGTCTCTTTTTACAAACCAAAGGATATGTTCTATATGCTTTTTGAGGAAATAGGAGGAAAATTCCAGGTTGACTTTTCACTGAAAATCTAGAAAGCAAATCAGATAAAGGGGTGAATATTATCCTGTGAAATGGTGGTCTATATTGAGGTGAGAGAACCTTCTTAAATAAGTAACAAAATCCTGGACTAATAAGAAAAGAAATTGACCTAGTAGACTAAAATTTTTTAAAAATGACATTTTAGGAGATAATATTTATTTATGTATTTTGATTATTATGTTAATCACCATAAATTACATCATTAGTATTTGATGAAGTGTTCCATGATTCATTGTTTGCGTATAACACCCAGTGCTCATGCAGTACATGCCCTCCTTAATACCCATCACCAGGCTAACCCATCCCCCCACCCCCTCCCCTCTAGAACCCTCAGTTTGCTTCTCAGAGTCCACAGTCTCTCATGGTTCATCTCCCCCGTTGATTTACCCCCTTCATTCTTCCCCTCCTGCTGCCTTCTTCTTCTTCTTCTTCTTCTTCTTTTTTATTTAACATATAATGTATTATTTGTTTCAGAGGTACAGATCTGTGATTCAACAGTCCTACACAATTCACAGCACTCAACATAGCATATACCCTCCCCAGTGTCTATCACCCAGCCACCCCATCCCTCCCACCCCCCACCACTCCAGCAACCCTCAGTTTGTTTCCTGAGATTAAGAATTCCTCATATCAGTGAGGTCATATGATACATGTCTTTCTCTGATTGACTTCTTTAGCTCAACATAACCTCGTCCAGTTCCATCCACGTCATTGCAAATGGCAAGATTTCATTCCTTCTGATGGCTGCATAATATTCCATTGTGTATATATACCCATCTTCTTTCTCCATTCATCTGTTGATGGATATCTTGGCTGTTTCCACAGTTTGGCTATTGTGGACATTGCTTCTATAAACATCGGGGTGCACGTACCCCTTCAGATCCCTACATTTGTATCTTTGGGGTAAATACCCAGTAGTGCAATTGCTGGATCGAATGGTAGCTCTAATTTCAACTGTTTGAGGAACCTCCATACTGTTTTCCAGAGGGGTCACACCAGCTTGCATTCCCACCAACAGTGTAGGAGGGTTCCCCTTTCTCCGCGTCCCCGCCAACATCTGTCATTTCCTGACTTGTTCATTTTAGCCATTCTGACTGGTGTGAGGTGATACCACATTGAGGTTTTGATTTGGATTTCCCTGATGCCGAGCGATGGTGAGCACTTTTTCATGTGTCTGTTGGCCATTTGGATGTCTTCTTTGGAAAAATGTCTGTTCATGTCTTCTGCCCATTTCTTGATTGGATTATTTGTTCTTTGGGTATTGAGTTTGAAAAGTTATTTATAGATTTTGGATATTAGCCCTTTATCTGATATGTCATTTGCAAATATTTTCTCCCATTCTGTCTTTTGGTTTTGTGGACTGTTTCTTTTGCTGTGCAAAAGCTTTTTATCTTGATGAAATCCCAATAGTTCATTTTTGCCCTTGCTTCCCTTGCCTTTGGCGATGTTTCTAGGAAGAAGTTGCTGTGGCTGAGGTCGAAGAGGTTGCTGCCTGGGTTCTCATTTAGGATGTTGATGGACTCCTGTCTCACGTTTAGGTCTTTCAAACATTTGGAGTCTATTTTTGTGTGTGGTGTAAGGAAATGGTCCAGTTTCATTCTTCTGCAGGTGGCTGTCCGATTTTCCCAACACCATTTGTTGACGAGACCGTCGTTTTGCCATTGGACATTCTTTCCTGCTTTGTCAAAGATAAGTTGACCATAGAGTTGAGGGTCCATTTCTGGGCTCTCCATTCTGTACCATTGATCTATGTGTCTGTTTTTGTGCTAGTACCATACTGTCTTGATGATGACAGCTTTGTAATAGAGCTTGAAGTCCGGAATTGTGATGCTGCCAGCTTTGCTTTTCTTTTTCAATATTCCTCTGGCTATTCAGGGTCTTTTCTAGTTCCATACAAATTTTAGGATTATTTGTTCCATTTCTTCGAAAAAAAGTGGATGGTATTTTGATAGGGATTGCACTGAATGTGTAGATTGCTCTAGGTAGCACTGACATCTTCACAATATTTGTTCTTCCAATCCATGCGCATGGAACGTTTTTTCCATTTCTTGTGTCTTCCTCAATTTCTTTCATGAGTATTTTATAGTTTTCTGAGTACAGATCCTTTGCCTCTTTGGATAAAGTTATTCCTAGGCATCTTATGGTTTTCGGTGCAATTGTAAATGGAATTGACACTTTAATTTCTATCTCTTCTGTCTTGTTGTTGGAGTGTAGGAATGCCACTGATTTCTGTGCATTGATTTTATATCCTGCCACTTTCCTGAATTCCTGTATGAGTTCTAGCAGTTTTGGGGTGGAGTCTTTTGGGTTTTCCACATAAAGTATCATATCATCTGCAAAGAGTGAGAGCTTGACTACTTCTTTCATGATTTGGATGACTTTTATTTCTTTTTGTTGTCTGATTGATGTGGCTAGGACTTCTAATACTATGTTGAATAGCAGTGGTGAGAGTGGACATCCCTGCCATGTTCCACCTTAGGGGGGGAAGCTCTGTTTTTCCCCACTGAGAATTATATTTGCTGTGGGTTTTTCATAGATACCTTTTATGATATTGAGGTATGTACACTCTATCCCTATACTCTGAAGAGTTTTGATCAAGAAAGGATGCTGTATTTTGTCAAATGCTTTTTCTGCATCTATTGAGAGGATCATATGGCTCTTGTTCTTTCTTTGATTAATGTATTGTATCACATTGATTGATTTGCAGATGTTGAACCAACCTTGCAGCCCAGGCATAAATCCCACCTGGTCATGGTGCATACTCATTTTAATGTACTGTTGGATCCTATTGGCTAGTATTTTGGTGAGGATTTTTGCATCCATGTTCATCAAGGTTATTGGGCTGTAATTCTCCTTTTTGATGGGGTCTTTGTCTGGTTTGGGGATCAAGGTAATGGTGGCCTCATAAAATGAGTTTGGAAGTTTTCCATCCATTTCTATTTTTTGGAACAGTTTCAGGAGAATAGGTATTAATTCTTCTTGAAATGTTTCATAGAATTCCCCCTGGGAAGCCATCTGGCCCTGGGCTTTTGTTTGTTGGGAGATTTTTGATGACTGCTTCAATTTCCTTAGTGGTGATAGGTCTGTTCAGGTTTTCTATTTCTTCCTGGTTCAGTTTTGGTAGTTGATACGTCTCTAGGAATGCATCCATTGCTTCCAGGTTATCTAATTTGCTGGCATCGAGTTGCTCATACTATGTTCTTATAATTGTTTGTATTTCTTTGGTGTTGGTTGTGATCTCTCCTCTTTCATTCATGATTTTGTTGATTTGGGTCATTTCTCTTTTCTTTTTGATCAGTCTGGCCAGGGGTTTATCCATCTTATTAATTCTTTCAAAGAATCAGCTCCTAATTTCGTTGATCTGTTCTACTGTTCTTTTGGCTTCTATTTCATTGATTTCTGCTCTGATCTTTATTATTTCTCTTCTTCTGCTGGGTTTAGACTTTATTTGCTGTTCTTTCTCCAGCTCCTTTAGGTGTAGGGTTAGGCTGTGTATTTGAGACCTTTCCTGTTTCTTCAGAAAGGCTTGTATTGCTATATACTTTCCTCTTAGGACTCCCTTTGCCGCATCCCAAAGATTTTGAACAGTTGTGTTTTGATTTTCATTGGTTTCCATGAATTTTTTTTAATTCTTCTTTAATTTCCTGATTGACCCATTCATTCTTTAGTAGGATGCTCTTTAGCCTCCACTTATTTGAGTTTTTCCGACTTTCCTCTTGTGATTGAGTTGTAGTTTCAAAGCATTGTGGTCTGAAAATATGCAGGGAATGATCCCAATCTTTTGATAGCAGTTGAGACCTGATTTGTGACCTAGGATGTGATCGATTCTGGAGAATGTTCCATGGGTACAGAGAAGACTGTGTATTCTTTGGGATGGAATGTTCTGAATATGTCTGTGAAGTCCATTTGGTCCAGTGTGTCATTTAAAGTCTTTATTTCCTTGTTGATCTTTTGCTTAGATGATCTGTCCATTTCAGTCAGGGGGGTGTTAAAGTCCCCCACTATTATTGTATTGCTCTCAATGTGCTTCTTCGCTTTTGTTATTAATTGCCTTATATAATTGGCTGCTCCCATGTTCGGGGCATAGATATTTACAATTGTTAGATCTTCTTGTTGGAGAGACCCTTTAAGTAGGATATAGTGTCCTTCCTCATCTCTTATTACAGTCTTTGTTTTAAAATCTAGTTTGTCTGATATAAGGATTGCCACCCCAGCTTTCTTTTGGTGTCCATTAGCATCGTTAATGGTTTTCCACCCCCTCACTTTCAATCTGGGGGTGTCTTTGGGTCTAAACTGAGTCTCTTGCAGACAGCATATTGATGGGTCTTGTTTTTTAATCCAATCTGATAGCCTGTGTCTTTTGATTGGGGCATTTAGCCCATTTCCATTCAGGGTAACTGTTGAAAGAAATGAATTTAGTGCCATTGTATTGCCTGTAAAGTGACAGTTACTGTATATTGTCCCTGTTCCTTTCTGATCTGTGCTGCTTTTAGGCTCTCTTTTTGCTTAGTGGACCCCTTTCAATATTTCTTTGAGGGCTGGTTTTGTGTTTCCAATTTCCTTTAGTTTTTGTTTGTCCTGGAAGCTTTTCATGTCTCCTTCTATTTTCAATGACAGCCTAGCTGGATATAGTATTCTTGGCTGCATATTTTTCTCATTTAGTGCTCTGAGGATATCATAACAGTCTTTTCTGGCCTGCCAGGTCTCTGTGGATAGGTCTGTTGCCAATCTAATGTTTCTACCATTATAGGTTACCAACCTCTTCTCCCAAGCTGCTTTCAGGATTTTCTTTGTCTCTGAGACTCGTAAGTTTTACTATTAGATGTCAGGGTGTTGACCTATTTTTATTGATTTTTAGAGGGGTTCTCTGTGCCTCCTGGATTTTGATGCCTGTTTCCTTCCCCACATTAGGGAAGTTCTCTGCTATTATTTGCTCCAATATACCTTCTGCCCCTCTCTCTCTTTCTTCTTCTTCTTGGATCCCACTTATTCTAATGTTGTTTCATCTTATGGTATCAGTTCTCTCTCGAATTCTGCCCTCCTGATCCAGGAGTTGTTTATCTCTCTTTTTCTCAGCTTCTTTATTTTCCATCATTTGGTCTTCTATATCACTACTTTTGTCTTCTGCTTCATTTATCCTAGCAATTAGAGCCTCCATTTTTGATTGCACCTCATTAATAGCCTTTTTGATTTCGACTTGGTTGGATTTTAGTTCTTTTATTTCTTCAGAAAGGGTTTCTCTAATAATTCCATGCTTTGTTCAAGCCCAGTCAGTATCTTTAAAATCATCATTCTGAACTCTAGTTCCGACATCTTACTAATGTCTGTATTGATTAGGTCCCTGGCAGTCAGTACTGCCTCTTGTTCTTTTTTTTTTGAGGTGATTTTTTTTTCCATCGTGTCATTTTGTCCAGAGGAGAATAGATGAATGAAAGAACAAAATGCTAACACGGTAACAACATCCCCAGAAAATATACACTAAACAAATCAGAAAAGACCTTCCAGAAAGTGGTTCTTTTTCTGTTCAGAGAGTTGTTACTATTCTTTTCTTTGATCTCCTGTTGAGTTCGTAGGTCTGGGAGATAATATTTAAAACACATAGAACAGAAGGGCGGAGCAAGATGGCAGAGGAGTAGGAGACTTAGATTTCGTCTGGTCTCAGGAATTCAGCTGAACAGGGATCAAACCAGGCTGAACACCTACGAACTCAACAGGAGATTGAAGAGGAGAGTAGCAACAACTCTCTGAACAGAGAAGCGACCACTTACTGGAAGGTAGGACATGCGGAGAAGTAAATCTGAGGCGATATTCGGGAGGATAGACGGCGGGGGAGGGGGCCTCCGTCGGCCGCTTCTGGCAAGTGCTAGAGCCGCGGAGCACAAAATCGGAACTTTGAGAAGTCGGTTCCGCTGAGGGACGTCACTGCAGTGGCTAAGTGGGGGGTGGAATCCTCCCGGGACAATGTGGTCTCAGGACCCTCAGGGTCACAGAAAGACCAGGGGTGCCTGAGGGCGGCAGAGCTCCCAGGGATCGGAGCGGGGAAGCCGGCTGCAGAGACGGAGCCAAGGCGCGGGCTCCCAGCTCAGGGTTGCCATAGACTGTGATCCGCAGCCCAGTCGGGCCACTGCTCCTCCAGCAGGGACCCAACAAGCGGCAGAGCCGGGGAGACTCCCCTTTCTCCCCCGGGGAGGAGCGGCACGGGAACGCACCACAGGGATCTCCTGGGTTTGGAGAATCTACACGGGGTCGGGTGCCAGAAATAGAAATGCTTGGTCACAGGCCCGGTGAGCACGGAGTGCGGACCGAGACCGGGGACACGGGAGTGACTGCTTTTCTCTGGGGGTGCACTGAGGAGTGGGGCCCTGAGTTCTCAGCTCCTCCGGGTGGAGATTGGGAAGCCACCATATTCGCCCTTGTCCTCCAAAGCTGTACCGAGAGCTTGCAGGGAACAAAAGCTCCTGAGAGCAAACCCGAGCAGCTTGCTTAGCCCGGACCGACAAGGGCGGGGCAATTCAGCCTCTGGGAAAGACATTTGGGAACCACGGCAACAGCCCCCCCCCCAGAAGATCAGCACGAACAGCCAGCAAGCCAAGACCAAGTTTATTGATCAAGGAGAACGGGAGAACTCCAGCGCTAGGGGAATACTGCACATAGAATTCATGGCTTGTTTTTATGATGATTCATTAGTTCATCGAAGTTAATATTTTTAACTGTTTTTTTTTATTTTTCTTTTTCCCTTTTTCAACCAACATCTTATCAACCCCTTTTTTAAAAAAAACATTTTTTATTTTTCATTTTTAGAGTCATATTTTATCCCTTCATAGTGGTTACCCTTATTTTTGGCATATATTTATAAGTTGTTCTCTCTTTAAAATGTTGAGATACAGTTTCTTATAACATATCAAAATATACCCAAAATCACTAGTGTATGGCTTTGTTCTACTCTCCTCCCTGACCGCATTCTCTCCCTTTTTTCTAGTTTTTATCTTCTTTTTTTTTCAAACAACTTATCTTATCAATTCCTTTTATAAAATCTTTTATAATTTTCATATTTACAGTCATCTTCCATCCCTTCATTATATTGACCCTTATTTTGTACATATATGTCTTTCTTCTTTTAAAATTTTAGGAGGCACTTTTTTCTACAAGACCAAAATACGCCCAAAATCTAGTGTGTGGCACTGATCTATGCCCTAGCCTGATCATATGTGATCATATTCTGCTTTTTTTGTATTGTTCTGTTTTTGTTTTTATCTTTTTTTTCTTTTTTCTTTTCTCTTTCATTTTTCTTTCTTTCCCTTTCTTTTCCCCTGGTTTCAGGTCATTTCTGATTTGTATAGAGTATATTTGCTGGGGACATTGTTAACCTGTTAGCAGCATTTTGTTCTCTCATTCATATATTCTCCTCTGGACAAAATGACAACATGAAAAAAATCACCTCAGCAAAAAGAACAAGAGGTAGTACCGTCAGCCAGGGACCTACTCAATACGAACATTAGTACGATGTCGGACCTAGAGTTCAGAATCATGACTTTAAAGATACTAGCTGGGCTTGAAAAAAGCGTGGAAGTTATTAGAGAAACCCTTTCTGGAGAAATAAAAGAAATAAAATCTAACCAAGTCAAAATCAAAAAGGCTATTGATGAGGTACAATCAAAAATGGGGGCACTAACTGCTAGGATAAATGAGGCAGAAGAGAGAATCAGTGATATAGAAGACCAAATGATGGAAAATAAAGAGTCTGAGAAAAAGAGAGAGAAACAACTACAGGATCACGAGGGCAGAATTCGAGAGAGAATTGATACGATAAGTCGAAACAACATTAGAATAATTGGGATCCCAGAAGAAGAAGAAAGAGAGAGAGGGGCAGAAGGTATATTGGAGCAAATAATAGCAGAGAACTTCCCTAATGTGGGGAAGGAAACAGGCATTAAAATCCAGGAGGCACAGAGAACCCCTCTCAAAATCAATAATAATAGGTCAACACCCCGACATCTAATGGTAAAACTTACGAGTCTCAGAGACAAAGAGAAAATCCTGAAAGCAGCTCGGGAGAAGAGATCCATAACCTACAATGGTAGAAATATTAGATTGGCAACAGACCTATCCACAAGACCTGGCAGGCCAGAAAGGACTGGCAAGATATCTTCAGAGCACTAAATGAGAAAAATATGCAGCCAAGAATACTATATCCCGCTAGGCTGTCATTGAAAATAGAAGGAGAAATCAAAACCTTCCAGGACAAACAAAAACTAAAGGAATTTGCAAACACGAAACCAGCCCTCCAAGAAATATTGAAAGGGGTCCTCTAAGCAAAGAGAGAACCTAAAAGCAGCACAGATCAGAAAGGAACAGGGACAATATACAGTAACTGTCACTTTACAGGCAATACAATGGCACTAAATTCATTTCTTTCAACAGTTACCCTGAATGGAAATGGGCTAAATGCCCAATCAAAAGACACAGGCTATCAGATTGGATTAAAAAACAAGACCCATCAATATGCTGTCTGCAAGAGACTCAGTTTAGACCCAAAGACACCCCCAGATTGAAAGTGAGGGGGTGGAAAACCATTAACGATGCTAATGGACACCAAAAGAAAGCTGGGGTGGCAATCCTTATATCAGACAAACTAGATTTTAAAACAAAGACTGTAATAAGAGATGAGGAAGGACACTATATCCTACTTAAAGGGTCTCTCCAACAAGAAGATCTAACAATTGTAAATATCTATGCCCCGAACATGGGAGCAGCCAATTATATAAGGCAATTAATAACAAAAGCGAAGAAGCACATTGACAACAATACAATAATAGTGGGGGACTTTAACACCCCCCTGACTGAAATGGACAGATCATCTAAGCAAAAGATCAACAAGGAAATAAAGACTTTAAATGACACACTGGACCAAATGGACTTCACAGACATATTCAGAACATTCTATCCCAAAGATAGAATGGAATACACATTCTTCTCTAGTGCCCATGGAGCAGTCTCCAGAATTGATCACATCCTAGGTCACAAATCAGGTCTCAACCGGTACCAAAAGATTGGGATCATTCCCTGCATATTTTCAGACCACAATGCTTTGAAACTACAACTCAATCACAAGAGGAAATTCGGAAAGAACTCAAATACATGGAGGCTAAAGATCATCCTCCTTAAGAATGAATGGGTCAACCAGGAAATTAAGAAGAATTTAAAAAACTCATGGAAACCAATGAAAATCAAAACACAACTGTTCAAAATCTTTGGGATACAGCAAAGGCAGTCCTGAGAGGAAAGTATATAGCAATACAAGCCTTTCTCAAGAAACAAGAAAGGTCTCAAAGACACAACATAACCCTACACCTAAAGGACCTGGAGAAAGAACAGCAAATAAAGCCTAAACCCAGCAGGAGAAGAGAAATAATAAAGATCAGAGCAGAAATCAATGAACTAGAAACCAAAAGAACAGTAGAACAGATCAACGAAATTAGGAGCTGATTCTTTGAAAGAATTAACAAGATGGATAAACCCCTGGCCAGACTGATCAAAAAGAAAAGAGAAATGACCCAAATCAACAAAATCATGAATGAAAGAGGAGAGATCACAATCAACACCAAAGAAATACAAACAATTATAAGAACATATTATGAGCAACTCGATGCCAGCAAATTAGATAACCTGGAAGAAATGGGTGCATTTCTAGGGATGTATCAACTACCAAAACTGAACCAGGAAGAAATAGAAAACCTGAACAGACCTATAGTCACTAAGGAAATTGAAGCAGTCATCAACAATCTCCCAACAAACAAAAGCCCAGGGCCAGATGGCCTCCCAGGGGAGTTCTATCAGACATTTCAAGAAGAATTAATACCTATTCTCCTGAAACTGTTCCAAAAATTAGAAATGGAAGGAAAACTTCCAAACTCATTTTATGAGGCCACCATTACCTTGATCCCAAAACTAGACAAAGACCCCATCAAAAAGGAGAATTACAGACCAATATCCTTGATGAACATGGATGCAAAAATTCTCACCAAAATACTAGCCAATAGGATCCAACAGTACATTAAAAGGATTATTCACCATGACCAAGTGGGATTTAAGCCTGGGCTGCAAGGCTGGTTCAACATCCGCAAATCAATCAACGTGATACAATATATTAACAAAAGAAAGAACAAGAATCATATGATCCTCTCAATAGATGCAGAAAAAGCATTTGACAAAGTACAGCATCCTTTCTTGATCAAAACTCTTCAGAGTATAGGGATAGAGGGTACATACCTCAATATCATAAAAGCCATCTATGAAAAACCTACAGCGAATATCATTCTCAATGGGGAAAAGCTGAGAGCTTTTCCCCTAAGGTCAGGAACGCGGCAGGGATGTCCACTTTCACCACTGCTATTTAACATAGTATTAGAAGTCCTAGCCACAGCAATCAGACAACAAAAAGAAATCAAAGGCATCCAAATCGGCAAAGAGGAAGTCAAACTCTCACTCTTTGCAGATGATATGATACTGTATGTGGAAAACCCAAAAGACTCCACCCCAAAACTGCTAGAACTCATACAGGAATTCAGTAAGGTAGCAGGATATAAAATCAATGCACAGAAATCAGTGGCATTCCTATACACCAACAAGACAGAAGAGAGACAAATCAAGGAGTCGATCCCATTTACAGCTGCACCCAAAACCATAAGATACTAGGAATAAATTTAACCAAAGAGGCAAAGGATCTGTACTCAGAAGACTATAAAATACTCATGAAAGAAATTGAAGAAGACACAAAGAAATGGAGAAATGTTCCATGCTCATGGATTGGGAGAACCAACACTGTGAAGACGTCAATGCTACCTAGAGCAATCTACACATTCAATGCAATCCCCATCAAAATACCATCCACTTTTTTCAAAGAAATGGAACAAATAATCCTAAAATTTGTATGGAACAAGAAGATACCCTGAATAGCCAGAGGAATGTTGAAAAAGAAAAGCAAAGCTGGCGGCATCACAATTCCGAACTTCCAGCTCTATTGCAAAGCTGTCATCATCCAGACAGTACGGTACTGGCACAAAAACAGACACATAGATCAACGGAACAGAATCGAGAGCCCAGCAATGGACCCTCAACTCTATGGTCAACTTATCTTTGACAAAGCAGGAAGGAATGTCCAATGGCAAAACGACAGTCTCTTCAACAAATGGTGTTGGGAAAATTGGACAGCCACATGCAGAAGAATGAAACTGGACCATTTCCTTACACCACACACAAAAATAGACTCCAAATGTTTGAAAGACGTAAATGTGAGACAGGAGTCCATCAACATCCTAAATGAGAACACAGGCAGCAACCTCTTCGACCTCAACCGCAGCAATTTCTTCCTAGAAACATCGCCAAAGGCAAGGGAAGCAAGGGCAAAAATGAACTATTGGGATTTCATCAAGATAAAAAGCTTTTGCACAGCAAAAGAAACAGTCCACAAATCCGAAAGACAACTGACAGAATGGGAGAAAATATTTGCAAATGACATATCAGATAAAGGGCTAGTATCCAAAATGTATAAAGAACTTATCAAACTCAACACCCAAAGAACAAATAATCCAATCAAGAAATGGGCAGAAGACATGAACAGACATTTTTCCAAAGAAGACATCCAAATGGCCAACAGACACATGAAAAAGTGCTCAACATCGCTCGGCATCGGGGAAATCGCAATCAAAACCTCAATGAGATACCACCTCACACCAGTCAGAATGGCTAAAGTTAACAAGTCAGGAAACGACAGATGTTGGCGGGGATGTGGAGAAAGGGGAACCCTCCTACACTCTTGGTGGGAATGCAAGCTGGTGCAACCCCTCTGGAAAACAGTATGGAGGTTCCTCAAACAGTTGAAAATAGAGCTACCATACGATCCAGCAATTGTACTACTGGATATTTACCTCAAAGATACAGATATAGGGATCCGAAGGGGTACGTACACCCCAATGTTTATAGCAGCAATGTCTACAATAGCCAAACTGATAGGGATCCGAAGGGGTACGTGCACCCCAATGTTTATAGCAGCAATGTCTACAATAGCCAAACTGTGGAAAGAGCCAAGATGTCCATGGACAGATGAATGGATAAAGAAGATGTGGGGGCGCCTGGGTGGCTCCGTCGGTTAAGCGACGGCCTTCGGCTCAGGTCATGATCCTGGAGCCCCGGGATCGAGTCCCACATCAGGCTCCCTGCTCAGCAGGAAGTCTGCTTCTCCCTCTGACTCTCTTCCCTCTCATGCTCTCTATCTCTCATTCTCTCAAATAAATAAATAAAATCTTTAAAAGAAAAAAAAAGAAGATGTGGTATATATACACAATGGAATATTATGCAGCCATCAAAAGGAATGAGATCTTGCCATTTGCAACGACGTGGATGGAACTGGAGGGTGTTATGCTGAGTGAAATATGTCAATCAGAGAAAGACATGTATCATATGACCTCACTGATATGAAGAATTCTTAATCTCAGGAAACGAACTGAGGGTTGCTGGAGTGGTGGGGGGTGGGAGGGATGGGGTGGCTGGGTGATAGACACTGGGGAGGGTATGTGCTATGGTGAGCACTGTGAATTGTGCAAGACTGTTGAGTCGCAGATCTGTACTTCTGTGACAAATAATGCAACATATGTTAAGAAAAAAGAAAAAGAAGAAAATAGCAGGAGGGGAAGAATGAGGGGGAGTAAGTCAGAGGGGGAAATGAACCATGAGAGACGATGAACTCTGAAAAACAAACTGAGGGTTCTAGAGGGGAGGAGGGTGGGGGGATGGGTTAGCCTGGCGATGGGTATTTAAGGGGCACGTTCTTCATGGAGCACTGGGTGTTATTCACAAACAATGAATCATGGAACACTTCATCAAAAACTAATGATGTAATATATGGTGATTAACATAACAATAAAAAAATTAAAATTAAAAAAAACATATAGAACAGATGGTACTTAATATCCGATGAATTCAAAGCTGTCTATGTACAAAGACCAACAAAGAATAATTGTGCAAACAATAAGAACAGGAAGTTTACAGAGGAGAAAAGCACAGAATAACAAGTATAAGCATATAAAAGCATACTCAATCTCATCAGTAGTCAGAGAAATGCCAGTTAAAAAAAATAATAGGACATAAATTATTTGCCACCAGTCTTATAAAAATTAGCATCTTTGGCAATAGCCTATATTGGGAAGAGTGAGTGTAGGAAAATCAATGCTGTTAGGGTGGCTAATTTAGTGCCCCTTTTTAGAGAGCAGTTTGGGCTCATTGACTAAAAACATAAATGTCCTCAGGGTGCCTGAGTGGCTCAGTCATTAAGTGTCTGTCTTCGGCTCAGGTCATGATCCCAGGATCCTGGGATCAAGCCCTGCATCAGGCTCCCTGCTCAGCAGGGAGCCTGCTTCTCCCTCTCTCATTCCCCCTGCTTGTGTTCCCTCTCTCACTGTATCTCTCTCTGTCAAATAAGTAAATAAAATCTTAAAAAAAATAAATGTCCTCATTTTTTAACAATTGTTCTTTTTAGCACCTATTCTACAAAAATATTTGCAATTATGTACGTAGGAGCACATTTGCAAAGATGTTTAACATAACATTTTTTATAAAGGCAAAAAGCAGTAAACAATGAAAATCTTTAAAAGAGAAAGTGCTCAAGAAATGGAATATTTCTGTTATGAATACCATAAAACAGTTAAAAAGCTTGAAATATACTGAAAACTGTTTTTCTGAACTATACCTTTATGGAAATAAAAACACATTGTAGAATATTTCATAGAGTATTATCTACTTGATATTTTATGCAATAGAACAAGGAAAAAAAAAAGAAGAAAGTGTGTATCTACATTGATACATAAAAGTAAAAAGGAGTGTTGTTAAGATCTACCCACAACTGTTAAAGCTAAACTCTGGGGAGGTGGGTAGGAACAGCAACAGAAGAGTCAGGAGGGGATGGAAGGAAGACCATCAATTTTTATTCTATAAACTTCTGTACCTATACCATTACTTTACAACTAGAAGACAATGGTAGCATTCTTTGTTAATGGCTGTGTTGTTTTTATTGTTGTAACCCAATGGTTCAGAGTATTCACAAATCAGGTGGGATAGCAAAGGATCAGGCCCACAGGGACAAGCTCCAAGCCTCTGGAACGCTGCTAACAGCTTCTGAAATGCTTGAGACAGAGTCAAACCACCTTTGGCCACTGAGCATGGGCCAGGCTCAATCTGTAAAATCTCTGATAGCTGTTGTATTTGAGTATATCCATTCTGTCCATGAATAAAGAAATAGAAGGGAACAAACCTGAACCAAAAGTCTCAACAGCAACAATAAAAATTAGATTTACCACAAACCTCAAAAAAACTCAGAAGAACCTACCTCAAAAGGAAAAAAAATTACTCATGATGAAAATTTTAAACAATCCTGTCTTCCACGGTGGAGAACAAGAAGTTATTGGTAGATGTTTAAAAGGGGTATAGAGCCCTAAGAATTAAATGAGAACAAAAGGGTAAGGAGGAAATGGGTGTCATAAAGGAGAACTGCACCAGGACAGAAGATGTGGCCAGAAATGATACACCGCACACAAATTCATGTTGAAAGCATCAAAGAGACAAACTGATACTAATAAAAAAAAAAAAATCAGTGATGTAAAAGCTAAATTTGGCTAGCTGTCTTAGAGTCCAGAAAGGACACACAGAAGGACTTAATATCTAGATGATTGGAATTCACAAAGAAAAAAATCTGAACAAATGAAATGGAAATATTAATAAAAAATGTAACAGAAGAAAACTATTGATGATGAAAGCATAATCAGCTCTATGTGTACTAAAATTTCTATTTCAAAATAATTTAGCAGAAATTTATCCCAATTTGCCACATCCTATAAAAACTCTTAATATCCCCAGCAATAGCTGCAGCAGGTTCTTCTCAAAATTAAATATCGTTAAAAATTTAAGATCTTTCAGTAGACTGATCTTTCAGTTATCAGTTGAAAGTGAAGTTGAAATATAAATTTTGATGGTCCAGTAAATAAATTTGCAAGAAAGTCATCCATAAAAATCTTGGGATCAAGTTCTCACATTAATGAAGCTTAAGTTACTATATTATATGTACATGCTTATGACAGAAAAAAATCATTTTGGCAGTTTATAAATTTTGTCACTCATGCATCACCACTACACATATTACATTTTATAGGTAATAACATAATTTAACCAATTTTAAAAGGAAAAAACTTTGGGGCATCTGGGTGGTTCAGTCAGTTAAGCAATGGACTCTTGGTTTCAGCTCAGGTCCGTGATCTCAGGGTGGTGAAATCAAACCCCACATCAGGCTCCACTGGGAGTCTGCTTGAGATTCTCTCTCTCCCTAAGCCTCTGCCCTTCCCCCTTCTCTCTCTCTCTCTGTAAAATAAATAAATAAATCTTTTTAAAAGTTAAAAGAATAAATGGAAAAAACTTTATACCACAGTACCTTTCATAGCTCTTCCTCCTGTTTTTTGAGCAATAGTCCTACATTTTTATTTTTGTACTTGGACCCACAAATCATGTAGCTAACCTGGGGGAAATGTTTTTATGAGAATCAAAGGACATTAATAGCCTTATAAATTAGATATAAACCCCAGAGTAGATAATAAGAATGTCATATACTCTACAGTGCAAACACCAAAAAAAAAGGGGGGGGGGGGCTTAAAGTGCATTTATTAAGGAGGTAAAATTTCCACAATTGAATGAAACTCTACTCCAACAATCTACTGACACACTGAAGAGACACACTGAAAACTGAATGGTAACAGTTTTTATCAAAAGTTTAGTGACCAAAGTATGAGAGTTATAGCCCCGGTTTCCCTTGGGGTAAGTGGTGGCTGGATGAGATCATCTGTCAACCTGTCTGAAGGGTAGATGCCTCTTGCCATTAAACATCCAGATATATTTTCCCCCTCAACCCTCATGATAATTCCATCTTAATCCTCTTGAATTTAGAGAAGACAAATGGTCTCCTCAAAGTCAAACAACCAGTCAGTCACAGAGTGGGGGCTCAGACCAGGCTTTTGGACATTAAATCTAGGACACATGCCATCGTGCCCGCTAGCAAAGCAAGGACAGGCCTGTCTACCATCTCTCTCAACATTACACCGGATTTGGTGTCATGCCTGAGGCATAAAACCATTTCAGAATACTCTTTCTAAATATTTTCAGGTGAGCTTGGACCAAATTCTTACACATTTGCAAATTATTGTATACATCTCTTTAGCTGGAGGGTCGGCTTGGGGGTAGAGGGTCATATTAAATTTGGGGCAGGTTTGGATGCCTGGGTGGCTCAGTCATTAAGCGTCTGCCTTCGGCTCAGGTCATGTCCCCGCATCAGGCTCCCTGCTCTACAGGAAGCCTGCTTCTCCCTCTCCCACTCCCACTGCTTGTGTTCCCTCTCTCACTGTGTCTCTCTCTAGCAAATAAATAAATAAAATCTTTAAAAAAAAATGGGGGCAGGTTTAGGAGTGAGTTGCTCCAGTACCAGCCCTGTCTGGCAAAATTGCTAAGCAGACAAAATGGAAAAAGGAATATATACCGGTATTGTTGATTTTTTTTCCATTGTGAAGTAGGCTGAATTTGCAAGATACACACCCTGGAGGTAAATATTCTTTCCCAAATATAGGAAGTAGCTCAGACCCAAGTGGTAGATACATTCCAGGTGCATCTTATTATTGGCAGAGAAACTTCCCTCCTCCATAACCAATTAAGATGTTTCTACCAAAATAGAGAGCTCTTTAGTCAAATCAGATGCTCGTTATTGAGTAAACTTATAATTACTTTCACTTACAATCTGAGTACAATTTTCTTAGTGGTAAAAGTGCAGCTTTAGCAGCTTTCTGAATTTAAATGCTTTCCATTCTTACCACAAGATTAGATGCTGATCAATATGGTCAGTAACTCTACATTAAAGGGCAAGCTTTACTATTTTTTTTCTTGTAAATGAGCTCTCCCACACCAATTAATGATTGATAGCCTCAAAAAGAATAAAGTCTCATGCATACTATATTGAAAGTAAAATCATCTCCCCCATTAATTTAATAGCATTTACTTCTGTGCAGTGGAAAACAAAACCAAACAATCTAGCTCCATTTTGCCAGGCAAATTGTCAATGGAGTGAAGCCCACAGGCTTGTAAACAGAAGACACTGCTAAATCTGAATGCCCTATGCTCTTAGAGCCATTCCTGCATCATCTAGTGGAACACATTCTTCCAGTTCCATGGGAAATAAAACTTTTGTTTCAAAATAAAACTGAAATCGAGTGTTTCAAAAATCCTCTCTCTTAGTACTAAAGCATTGCAGAAGAGCGGTGCCTATTTAGGAATAAACTTCGCGACAATTTGTCTGAGGCTGATGCACTTCCTACCTCATCCATATCCATATCCATATCCGTATTCCAAGAACCTTAGCAGAGTTTAAAACAAGGTTTTCAAACATTACAATGATGTTAAATGTGTTATTTCCGCATGAAGCTCAATACAACTAATCTTTAGACATTCACGTGAGCATGGTGAAAAATCATGTTTATTAATTTTATTGGATGTTAGAAAAACACAAAGTGAATCACTGGGTTCACAAGGAATAAAGATTTAGCAGCTCAGTGCTACAAATACCCTCACACTGCTTTCTATCTCCTTCCCCTACGTTTGTAAACATGCGTAGGCTTAACTAAGGTTAGTAGTGTGTAATGCACTGCCTATAAGCCACAAGTAAAATTGACATTTTAAGGTCATGAAACATAGATCAGTTTTAGTACCAGGATCAGTTAAAATTTCTAGGTGTAAAATACAGATTTTTGAAAAAGTTTGTATTGTGAACTTTTTAAACTTTTTATTGTGAGATAATATACATCCAGGAAAATCCATAAAGTGTAAATGCATAGTTTAACAAATCACTGTGAACACCCATGTAGCCATTACCACAGCAAAAAGTTAAGGCATTGCGAAGACCCCAGGGGTCCCCCAACTCCTAACCTTGCTTCTGGTTCTAACTCTTTCCAGTCATAGAGCCATGATCCTGACTTATACAGTAATCCCTTCCTATTTTGTTTATATTCTTATGACCCACGTGCATGTCCCGAAATATTCCAGTATTGCATATTTTTGAACTTTATGGAAATGGAACTATACAGCATGTAATTTTTTTCTCCTCACCTCTTTTACTCAATAATAGATTTTTTAAATTAGTTGCAAGTGATGTAATCTTTGCATTCTTGTGTAGTATTCCATTGTCTGAGTATTTCACAAGGTATTTGCCCATTTGACTGATGATGCTTATTTGGGTTTTTTCCAGTCTTTAGCTCTTTGTGGACAGTACTGCAGTGAACATTCTCATACATGTATCTGGTTGCACAGATACCTGATTTCCACTGCCTACATGTATTATCAGAAATGGAATTGCTGGTTCATGTGTGTGTCTTTTAACTCTACAGAGACAAGGAGCTGTTCTGCCCCCAGCAGAGCAGGAATTCCTGTCGCTCTAAGTACTCAACAGCACTGGGTTTGGTCACTTGTTTTATATTTTCAGGGCTGTGGGTATATACTATCTCTCTGTGATTTCAATTTCCATTTTCTCAATTTCTATTAACATTGAACACCTTTTCACATGTTCTTTGGACATATGTCGGCTCCTCTGTGAGGTGCCTTCTTGTATCTTTTGCCTTCTTGTATCTTTTGCTCATTCTTCTAGGTTGCTTGTCTTCTAATAATCATTATGATAACAACAAATTGTGGGAGCTCATTAGCTACAAGTCATCTGCAGATCAGTGAGTCACAGATATAATCGCCCCATCAGTGGCTGGCTTAATGTCACTCTCTTTTTAATGCCTCCAGTAAATAAATTTGCTTACCTTTACCTTAGTCCAATATTTCAGTCTTTTATAAACTTTTGTGCTTTTTAAAAAATATCTTACTCTATCTGAGGGAATGAAATTGTCCTGTACTAACATTTCAAATTTTATATCATTTTATATCTTATTTTATTTTATTTTATTATTTTATTTATTTTCTTCTTCCCTTTACATTTAGGTTAACAAACCCACCTAGAGTAAAATTGTATTTGAGATAGAAGTGGAAGCTCATGTTGCGTTGTGCACAGATCCCCTATTGACTGAGTTCCATGTATCGACATGACCATCACTTCCAATTGATCATCAAAGTGGCCCTCATCATAAGTCCTGATCAGATGTCCAAGCGTCTACCCCTGAATTCTCCCTTCTTGCTCATTGGTCTATCTCTAGGGCAATTACCACACTGTACTTATTACTACACCTTTATAAAAAGCTTTGATAGCAGACATATCAAGACTCCCAGTTTCTTCTTCTTTAAAGAGTGTGAAAACTATTTTGGTTATATGAATTTTCATAATTGCTGTTCAGAATAATTGCATTAAGCTACCTCATATTTTTTTTAATCTTTTTGGGGTTTTGTTTAGGATTGCATTGAATACATGCATTTCAATATGGGAAGAATTAACATCTTACACTATTAAGTTTTCCAGTGTAAGAACACGATCTATCTCTCCATTAGTCCTTTAATATCATTCATAAAGGTTTGTATTTTTTCACCAAGAAATCTTGTACTTTTTTGTTGTTATTGTTCAATTATCTCTCATCTTATGTATTAGTGGATCTTCTTCTACATAGTACATTTCCCTCAAATTTATTTGTTACTGTTATAGAGAAATACAGTTTTTTTTAAATTGATTTTATTTCCATCAATTCTGGTAAACTCTCATGAATTCTTTCAGCTTTTCTGTAGATCCTTTTGGAAACTTTCCTTCAGAGCATCTACACATAATTGCGGTTTTGTTTCTTCCTTCAGAATTATTTCTTCTTTTCTAATTCTTGTACCTTTAATTTTTATTCCTTACTTAAAATACTAGATAGTATTAATTTATCATGCTTAATACACTGGCTAAGAACTGCATAATATACCAAAAAGAAATGGTGACAGTGGACATATCCCTCTTCTGCTGGAACCAAAGGGAAACCATCAGGCACTTGGAGTTAAGTAAATTATGTGCTATTGTTTTGGTAAACAACTTTTGTCAGTATAGGGCGTTCCTTTCTATTCTTAAATTGATGAGTGATTTTATTATGAATGGAGTTTTAATTTCACTGAATGTTGATAGGAATCTCCTGAAATAACTATATTATGGTTCCCTTTTAAATAACTATTTTTGAGTTGAAATACATTGATTGGTTTTCTAATAATAAACTGATCTTGCATTTTGATATAAACTCAGTGAGGTCATAATTTATATATTTTATAGTTAGCCAGATAATATTTTAAGATTTTTTTTTTCTCTCTAGTCACTACAAAGATGACCTGTGATTTTCTCTCCTTTAACGTCTTTAACAGATTAATTAGTTCATAAAATGAATTCTGGAAGAAATCCTGTACAATTAGAATTATATCTTTATTGAATATTTGGGAAAAACTTGGAGGTGAAGCCATCTGGATCTAAGGTTTTCTTAGTGGAAAGGGTTTTTGTCTGTTTTAGAAATTTAATGTTTTATAGTAAGGACTACTCACATCTATGCTGTGGAGAGGGCAGTTTGGGTGAGTTATATTTTTCTAAGATACTTTCTCCATTCCATAAATTGTCTTTTCTACTGGCTTAAAGTTGTCCATAATATCATTTTAGTATCTTTTTGATATCTGCAGTCCCCAGAGACTGATCCTTTTCATCCATGAAATTAGTCCTTTGGGTCTCTCTCTTCTTTTCTTGACTAGTCTCAACAGAGGATACCATCTGAGTTATTTGGAAGAACCACCATTTAGATTTGTTTATCTTCTCTATATTGGTTTTCTACTTTAATAACTTCTGTTCTGGCTTTATTTTTTTTTTTCTTCTCCTCTACTTTCTTACTTCCTTGGGTTTAATTTGTCAATCTCTTTTTCTCTTAAGTTTTTGAGATAGATGCTTGGTTCATTAATTTGTATACCTTTATATATGTAAATATTTAAGAATATCGTTTAAGTACTACTTAAGTGATATCCCACAAGTTCAGATATACAGTATTTTTGTTGTAGTTCAATTCAAAAAATTTTATTTCCATTATAATTTCTGCTTTGATTGATGGGCTGCCTAGAAGTATATTTCTTAATTTCCAATCATCAGTGTATTTTCTTGTGTCTTATTTGTTTGTTTGTTTTTTATTTCCAACTTAATGGCACAATTGTCAGAAAACATACTCTGTGTAACTTGAACCTTTTGAAATGTGTTGAGAGTTGCTTTCTGGACTAGGATATGTTCAATTTTGGAAAAATATGCCAAGTATGCTTGCAAAAAATTCATTCTACAGGGGAGTTGATTTCTTTTTCTTTCTCTCTCTGTTTCTCTTTCTTTCCTCCCTCGCTTCCCTCCCTCCGTCCTTCTTACTACCCTCTCTCTCTCTCTCTCTCTTTCTTTCTCTGTCTCTCTCTCTCTCCCTTTCTCTTTCCATTAGGTTAGGCTTGTTAATCTTTTTGTTTAAATCTTCATATCAATAATTTTTTTATCTGCTTGTTCTTTTTTTTATTGAGGATGACATTGCAAAAGTTCCCCTAGTGATTGTGGGTTATGTTACATTTTCCTCCTATAATTGTATAAGTTTCTTCTTTTCATGTTTTGAGGCCATAAAATTACATGAAATCCATAAATTGTTGTATTCTCCCAGTAAGTTGAAACTTTTATCCTTTGAACTCTTCATTACTACCTCTTTATCTCTAGTACTGCCCTACCATAAAGTCAATTTCATCGATGATAATATGGTTACCTAGGTTTCTTTTGATTGATATTTCCTTGCTATACCTTTTTATCTTTCCTTTTATTTTAACCTTGTGTTTGGGATATGTCTTATGTTTTAGATGTGTTTCTCATAAGTTACATACATTTGGAATTTTGTAGTCATGTCCATTTGCTTTTAACTGGAGCTTCTACTTCTTGGTTCCTGCTTTTAATTGGAACATTTGGCTTGTAACTATATTTATAGACTTATTGAGTATGGTTATTTCATGGAAGAACTCAAGCGATGAGAAATTCTGAGTTCCACATTAAAAAAATAATAATTCTGTATCGGATTTTCACAATATTCATTCATCATTGAGTTTCTACTTCAAAAACCTGGAAAAATAAATTGAGATGGGTGCAGCAATAGAGTCCGTAGTGGAAACCACTGTTAATATTAGCTCAGGTTAAGCATCATGGCTTATAGAAACCACTGCCATGCTACTACAGATACTATGAGCATTTCACCTCCTCAGCCTTTTACATATACGAGATAATAAAGGAATAAAGTTGAATATATGCCTCATGGAATTTGGAAACTAAATTATGTTGGGAGCAATAAATATTTTAATCAAAACATCAACAGGTATGGAAGGGGCAAGATTAGCACTTTCTAGTGATGTACAGCAGTAAAACACAAAAATAAATAAAACATGTACTTACAACTACCCTTAGTAAACATTTCATTGCTGTATAGCTAAGTGGGAAAATTTTGAGAATGGAAAATAATGTAACACAGATTCCATTTTTCCATGCACGTTCACAAATACACAACTGACTGTTGGCCTAAAAGCTTCCAAGTTGTTGTATGACTGGACATTTAGAGTCCTTAGCATGCTTCCATTAAATTGCCACTCCTGCTGCAAAAAATAAAAATAAAAATGGGGTCTTTATGTTTTTTAAAGTAAATGATAGAAGCTGGTAGAGATTGAGGAGTTTCACCCAATGTGTGATCAGTTTTAACACTGAAAATATTTTAGGATACAATGATGATCTAAAATATGCAGTACTCCCTAGAATTTTTACAAACACTGTTCAAGCCTAGGGGGAGAAAAGTGAGTGTGGCATACTCTGAGAATAGAAGCACATTAGAGGAAGGCAGATGGTTTGCTCCCTTCTTCCTCATGTTGGTTATGACATTCCTTTTCTTCAGAGAGGCAGTTGCCCTATGTTCACGTAATTACATTCCTGCTGGCATTACCATGGGAAGTCTTATAAACAGTTTCATTATTTCACAGGAGATGCTAAATGGACATGATATTGGATACTCCCCAATTGATAATACCACTGATAATCCAATACACAATCTTCTTTCATGACCCTTTACAGACCAGTATTTTAGGATCTATACAAATGAATTCTTCATACATAAAGCCTAACCAAACCACAGAAGAAAAAAAAATTTTTTTTTGGAAAACCCAAGTTATATCTCTTTGGAAATGTGAACAAAGCCTAACTCTTCAACACTCAATATTCCATTTTTTTAGTGTATTCTGAATATATGTATTTAGTTGTATTTCCTAATTATTAAAAAGATTAGTATAGCACATTTGTCTAAGCAGCAGATATTCAGTTCAATCTTTTAAGGCTGAAAACGTACATAGATATCCTTCCAGACAGGAAATAATCACATGCCAAGTTTGTACTAAAAAAAATTCTAATAATATTATTGCAACATTTTATTTATGTTTTTAGGCAAATTATCATAGTTCAATTTAGGAGAGAGTGGTAAAATCTGGTGAACCTAAGCTATGTCAAAAAGATGTTAGATTGATTTAATGCTGCCATCAGTTGAATTTTGCAGGTGTTATCAATATGCAATTTGATTTTGGTCAGTCTCTGTAAGAAAAGAACTTTTTTTCTTCTTTTCCCCAAGACTTTTTTCCCATGAGATCATGACCTGAGTCAAAACCAAGAGTTGGCCTCTTAACCAACTGAGCCACCCAGGTGCCCCAAGAGGAGAATTTCTTTTTTTTTTTTTTAAGATTTTATTTATTTATTTGACAGAGAGAGAGAGACAGCGAGAGAGGGAACACAAGCAGGGGGAGTGGGAGAGGAGAAGCAGGGCTTCCCGCTGAGGCAGGGAGCCCGATGCAGGGCTCGATCCCAGGACCCTGGGATCATGACCTGAGCCGAAGGCAGACACTTAATGGACTGAGCCACCCAGGTGCCCCGCCAAGAGGAGAACTTCTAAAGGCACGTTCTCACTGAGAAAAATTCTTAAGATGCCACTTTCAAATACAAAAATTATACTTCTTGGCAAGCTTTTGTGTGCGTGCGTGTGTGTGTGTGTGTGTGTGTGTGTGTGTGTGTGTGTGTGTTTGCTTACACATACTCATATATGTTTAAATTCTCTCAACCCCCAAGAGGGTTGGAAATACCTCACAATAGTACAAATACCAGATTCACATCTAAAGATACACTTTGAACTTAAAGAAAACAAATAAAAGCTCCCAAAAGAATCCAGGCCAGATTTGTTTGACTTTATGTCCTACAAATATTAAAAATAAAATAATATTCCCTTCTTCCTATTCTTGTGTAATGTAATCTGGCCTAGTTCTTTCAAATTCTTATTCTAGAAGCATTAATCAGTTTCCTATACTATAAGTCAAGCATCATGAAAAGTACCAAAGTGTTTTATAGACCATACATCTCTCATTTTGCCAAGAATACTGCCATCAGTTGGATGAGATGATTTCTGTGGCTGTCAATAGGAAATCCAATGCAACTGGGCTTAGAGTGCTGGGGTGAGACCTGACCCCAAGCTCAAACAGTGTTCACAGAGCAAGGCTGCCTTCGGGTCTCAGCTCTGCTCCCTCCAATTCTAACCTGCTTGTACCTCTCTCCTGGTAAGGCAGCTGTAGCCGTCTGGGTATGTCCAAACTTCGTGTGCTCTGGAGAAAACAAGACTTCACATTCCATGAAATACAAATAACATTCTGGAATTCAGTCTCACTGGCCCAGATTGGCTTGATTTGGGTCAATTGTTTCTGTCTGAACTCTGCTTCGTTGGGAAACTGAAGTGAGTCACTTAGGACAGTGGAGACCAAATCCTCTGTCTTTGTAACTTTACATTTCCATTGATTGGACATGGAGAGGGGACATTTCCTCCAGGCTTTGGGACATGGTTATTTGAAGGGGAATGGATTGATGCTGGGAAGCAAAAGTAACAGCCACCGATTACAGCCTCCCACCTTTTGCAACTGCTTCTTCCCATGAGCGCACATCTACAAAAATGTCCATTCTCTCAGTTCTAGTCAAGATTAAGGGTCTCTGGCCGACATGCAGTTCTCTGGTCAGTTTTTCTCTGCTCCCTTGTGGTGTGGTGGTCTATAGCTAAATGACAAATTAAACAGTTAAACACCCAGTACATACAAAGACAGAGAACCAGACTCATTACGGTAGGAGAGATGGGGACCACCTCTCTTTGGAGAATGGAAAACAATGCTCAGTGGTCAGCGTCCCGCAGCACATTTCACATCCTGCCAGGAGGAGTGATGAGGATTCCACGGCTGGTTGTACAGGTTCTTCATCATTAGTCTGGCTGCTCTGATTTTGTTCTCTGGGAAAACTGCCTTTGTCTGTCACCCTCCAGGGCGACATTGGAGATGGCTTTGGTTGGGTATCCTCTCTGGGACTGTTCATCTTTGACATCATACTTTAGTTTTACATAGGATCAGAGGTCTATGGATTGTCTTAGAGTTGAACAATCTTAGACCGTTTTTAGCTACCCTAGGAATTATTCCAGTTATACAATTCTTTAAAACACTTACAGATATTCACTAAACTCCATGGTTCATGCCAAGGCAGGGGTCATATGGAGATAGCAGATAAGTTGATGTTAAATATGCGAAGATTGGATCCCAGGAGAAGTTTAACCTCACAGACCACTTACAGCTACGTTATGTTGCATCCTTTCTCCCTCAGAAAATAATTGTTTCCATTTTAAATAGCCATTCTCTGAGATGCAGCATCTCCTCAAAGCAGATCATTCCAAGATCAAGGTCAGGATGGAAGCTCTCAGCCGGAGGACCACAGTTGAGGGCAGAACATCTGGTCATAGCCAGTGTCTGAAAACCATATTCAACGTCTGCCCACAGACACATGTATTGTGAACGTACTACATCCCAGAGATTCAGATTTCTCCTCACTATTTAACTGATAGTGGCCGGTTCGAGGCTCCCTGCACCACTTTCCGTGAGTGCCTGGGAATCCCTTTGCTTTGAGTATTTTTCCCTTCCACTCCAGGATTTCTTTTAGGATTCTAGCTCCACCACTTACTAACTGTGTGGCATGAAGCAAGTTATTTATCTTCTCTTACTCTTTGTTTTCAAACCTATAAAATAATATAATAATGTTCACTTTACAGGGTCCTCGTAGTAACAAATCGGGTATAGAAAGTATCAGTACAGAGCTTAGCCTAGAGTAGGTGTTCAGTATTATTATCCATGATAGCATTAATCAAAGGAGTGGGGGTAATAGGAATAGAAAATCCAAAGAATTAGAAACGTTTATGGGAAATTTTCTTCAGGAGATGATCTGAATAAAAAACAATCCATATGCAATTCAAAGCTTAAAAATGACTGGGGGAGAGGGGCTACAGAAGCTCAGAATGATGTCAATGATGTCATGCAATAAAACAAAACCAAAAACAGAACATTGCTATATGGTATCAAACCATGTATAAAAATGTCAAGAGATTAGTAACCTGGCTGTATAAAGAATTTAGAAGTAAATACAAATGGAAATCCAAAACAACACTGGGCAGAGAATGACAAACCTATGGTTTCTTCCTCTCCCAACCAGATGCTGGCACCACCTTGCCCCCTCCCCTACTAAGTCCCGAGGTCCCCTTGTTCAGAGGTGGCTATGACATCACCGTCCCATGAGGGATTGCTCATCATTTGTTTACTTACTGTGTTACAGCCTGTCACACCACAACATGATGTCACAACAGGTCAAACAGACACACTCTGGCCCCTTTCTTTCAAAAAGCACAATGGTTGTGAAAAAAATACATCTTTCTTCTGTTTGCTGCTTAAAAAGCTGCTCTGAAGCCTGCTGTGCCTGCATATTGTAAAAGCTGTCTTGGGGCCCCCACATAGCATCTTCCCAAGCAAAAGTGCTTCAAGGACCCTGGCTTTTTGCTCACAGGCACTGTGTTCTTACTTGTCAGGCTGCCAGTGTATTTTCTTAATACTGGTTGCAACCATAATTTCCCAAGTTACCACTCCAAGCAGGTGGATTTTTTTCTTTTTTATGAAATGATGAAAAGTTTGAGCTAAGCAGTTGAATTGAGGCCGAAAGCCCCTGACGAGGGGTCCTGGTCTTGGCGCCAGGTAGAGCCCGAGGGTGGCCTGTTTCACAGAGACGCATCTCAGCTCTTTGTTGCCTTTCCTGAAAGTCAGAGATAGTCAGGCACGTTGGGTCAGCAACAGACAGCCTGAGTAATAAAATACCTCCGTCCCTCTCACCTTCTCTCTCCCGCTTGTCTTTCTCATCCTTCCCCATTCTCCTTTTTTCTTAAGATGTATTTACTTATGAGAGAGAGAGAATGGAGAAGGGGCAGAGGGAGAAGGAGACAATCTCAAGCAGACTGCTCGCTGATCAAGGAGCTCCATCTCACGACCCTGAGGTCATGACCTGAGCTGAAATCAAGAGTCAGGTGCTTAACTGACCGAGCCCCCCAGGCGCCCCCTCCTCCTCTCTCATTTTCTTACAGTACCTTCAATAACTTCCTTCCCACTATCCGCCCCCCCACCCCCACCGCAGCCTCCAGATTTGCAGGTAATAGATGTGAAGTCTTACACATTCTGATTACAATGTCACAATGCGGCATGTTACTGCCCTGTGGCATGAAGCTCCACATCCACCATGACAAGTGGTATTCGCATGGGCTGCCCATGGGCTGCTGTTTCTGCTGCGCTTCCTTCTGTGGGTCAGGGTCTGTGAGTGAGGTGGACAGCTGAAGAGGCTCACAGTGCAAGTGCCGGGTCGTTTTATCATCCTCAGTGGAAATGGGCTGTTTAGAGTACTTTCTTGTGGACACACAGACACGCATGGGTTCCATCTTCCTTTGGATTTTTGTAACCCAAGATTCTGGAGTATGTGTGAGCAATAGGGATGAGGACACATAATTTTAAACAGTGTTTTTAAGTTTGACAGTCTGAAAGATAGAGTTCCCCTTTTTAAAGGAGAAATTTGTTTGAGATGTATAGGGGTTTAAATTCTGGTCGATGGTTTTCTCCATTGCTTGCCATGACCATCAGGGTAAGAAGGAATAACAGCACAAAAGTGTGTGCTTACAGTGGAAAGGATTGCATGAGATGAATCCAAATGACCTGCAGCTGGATTGGCTGTGGGAAGATGGAACAAGCTGGAATCAGAAAAATTGCTCAGCATTCTTGGCAAATTACTTGGATTCTCTTAATCTATGATCTGTAAAATGGAGACAATGGGTGGAATCTTGCAGGATTGTAAAAACCAGCAATCAGGTTATCTAGATTTCCTCAGAACAGGTCCCGTATCTACAACGTTTTGGTAGAACCAGTGACTGTAGGTGGCGCACGGACGAACTTTTTAGAAATTTCCAGCATCTGTTCGACTGTGCCTGCATTTCTTCCACTTGCACTTAGGACAAATGATACTGATTTCCTCATTAAAGATTTCCTTTTTAGTGCTCGCTTCGGCAGCACGTATACTAGAACCGTAACGATACAGAGGAAATTGGCCCCTGCACAAGGATGACACTCAAATACATGAAGCATTTCATATGAAGAAGAAGAAGAAGAAGAAGAAGAAGAAGAAGAAGAAGAAGAAGAAGAAGAAGAAGAAGAAGAAGAAGAGAAAAGAAAAGAAAAGAAAAGAAAAGAAAAGAAAAGAAAAGAAAAGAAAAGAAAAAAGAAAAGAAAGAAAAGAAAAGAAAGGAAAAAAGAAAAGAAAAGAGAAAGACTTCCCTTCTAATTCCTACATTTAAATGAAAAGGTGAATCTATCATACCCTGATACAGGGGTATGAAGAGAAAGTTCACCTCCTTATTGAGGTCTTGTGGGAAATGCTGAAGTTTGGAAAACACTGATACTTGTGTTACTATGATCCTGATGTGTGGCATATGGTGACCGGCTTTATTATCATTACGATAATTACAGTTGAAATACTGGGGAGCTGTCTTTAATGGTGAGGTACTTAAGGACCGATCCCATTGGCAAGGGCCAGAGGGGCAGGGGTTGGGGCACCTCCGCGGGGCTCCTGCCCGGGCCCCACCGGCAGCCTGGGATCAGAGGCCACACTGGCATCTCCTCAGAGCCACACAGCAGATAGGAGGCTTCTGTGCTCAAATCCTGGCTCAGACACAGTGTCCTTGAGGTCAGAGATGGTACAGAATTTAGAAATGAATTGACCACACTCATAAAGCAGAATATCTTTCACAACAGGAGGCAGGCAGGACTTTAGGAAGGAGTGTACCGCAATGGATGAGACTTTGAACTTTTGACAGACTGGGGTTAAAAGTCCTGGTTGTTGTTGTTTTCATTTTTCCTCTGTGGGGCAAGGCTTTTCATCTGCGAGACTCCACCAGGTGGAAGGTACCCATCATATGGGGCACTAGAAGAATTATATGAAAAGATACATGTAAGGTGCTTAACAAGGTATCCGTCAGAGTTAATAAGTAACAGGTTCTTTAGCATATTAATGAACAGTGTTCATGGACAATTCGCATGTGGGTCCCAACTGTAGATTTCAGCTCCTCAGGTCATGGGTGACTTTGTAAGCCATATGAAGGAAGTTGCTTTTATCTTGGGACTTTGGGGTAGCACCAAAGAGTTTTAAACAGGAGACGATTATGTTCACTTTGGTTTTGAGAAGTCAGGCCTGGCTGAGGAAGGGAGATTCTATTGGAATGAAGCAAGCCTGAAGTAGAAGGCCAGGCGGGGCTGGTTTTCATATTTCAGATGACAAGTGATGGCTAATTAGAAAAGTTTTTATGGAGCAGAACAGAAGAGGATACATTTGAAGGACCTTTCTAAGCAGTATCACAGAGGTCTGTTGATTTACTGGGAGAGGGGGTGGGTAGGGATGGCAGACTGAGCAGGTGACCAGATCCCCGTGTTGAAGCATCGAGAGAGCACTTTATATGGTCTCAGAGATTCCTCTCAACCATCCTGTAAGGTTGGTCCCCACGTTTTAGTGGATGGTTTGGATTCTGTATGGTTTCGAGGAGCCGTTTTGCAGACCCAATTATGTAGTCTAGGTATAGAAACTCTTCACACATATTTAATTCCATTCAGTTCCACACTAATACAAACCAGAGAGAGAAATACTGAGACGAGGGAGCATGTTTCTTTTTCATAGAGTCAATGATCTGATAAAGACAACATGACATGTGCGACTCTGAGAAGCTTAACTAGTCTCAGACCTGCCATAAATTTCTCAGAGCATTCTTCAGCTCTTTGTAAAAGTAAATTCAGATCTACATGTGACAATATGCTTCTAAAAACTGGTGTGAAATCACAGTTATAATAAGAAAATCTAAGTAAATTCCTCAGAATGTGAATCTAGACTCTGGAGATTTCTATTTTCTCTCTGTCCACAAACATACATGCAAAATATACATGAACTTTTTACCTATCCGTTTTCAAAAATAACACACCATGCCATGTACATTAAGAAATTGCAATGTAGATATCTCTGTGAGCTCTAAGTCCTAAAACAATTACTTTTTCATTGCGTTGAGGTGACCTAATGGATTAAATATCACTTATAGCACAAGTGAAAGCCACCAACAAACCAACAACTAAACAAATCATCGCATGAATGCCAAGTAAGCTGAAGTATCAGACCCTTTTCTCTTTTCTTTCTTTTTTTTTTTTCCAAGTGGAAAAGAGAACCTTTATCATAAGCAGAAACGACTTCAGGAGTCTTTATGTATTCTATATTGTAGAATATATTCATATTTATTCACCCATGGGTCATTATTCTTCTTCTTCATAATCCCCATTATAAGCAATAGGGACAGATGCGTATTTGCAGATTTTTTTATTGATCTCATTTCTTGTATATTGTACATTTGTGCCTGAATGGGTCTTATTGGCACTTCAAACCCATTTAGATAGGACTGAAGTCAACTCCACGGTCCACTGTAGTGGGTGGCACTCCACTGTACTTGCTACAGCACTTTTTAATTCAAAGAAGAGGGGATCCTGTATTCTGATCATAACTGAATAACAGAATGAGACTCAGAGACTTAGTATTAGAATGAAGTTAAACCATCACATTCACTGTGCTCCAACAATACAGTATGTTACTGGCCTTTTACAGGTGTTAGATAGTAGCACCTGCTTACCGTTAGCAGCAGAGAGATTGCCCTCCAGATTCACACTTCACACCGATGCTCATTTACCTGAAGGGTGGATATCCGAGTTTACATGTGTAGTCATTCAAGCTCTTCATATGAATGTGGAAGTGGACAAACACGAGTGAGGGGCCTCGTAGAGCAGACATCAGGCTTTTCCAAATGGGTCTTAACTCTGTTCTTGTTACACTGACTTCATCACGAATTGCATCCTGCCACTGGATCTGAGACTGCAAAATACAAATGCAAGCCTAACAGGTCTGTTTAGAAATATCTCCATACCTGACACGGTCTGTATAATTCTGGCTCAGTAATGTTGAAAGTCCCTCAGCACTCCGCTGCTCTTGCCAGGGGACATCCTTTCAATCACAACTCCCAATAAAACCCTCTGCTGAGTTTCTTGGCTGATTTCCTTGCCTTTTGTCTTTTCTGACTTCAGACTCAGAAAGATGGACTTTGTCAGCTTGCGAGACTTTGGTCTGGCTTTTTCACATTTGCATTTAGCGTTGGCCTACCAGCTGTCCCGTGTCGGAGGCAGTGAGAGCTTACACGACTCCCAGGATTCTGAGCTAGGTTACACACTTATTTCAAATGCTCCTTCGTCATTGCTGCCCTTCCTTTCTACCTTTTTTGCTTGACTCAGAATAAGATCATCATGACTTACCCATGATTCGACACTCTTAAACAGCTAGAAGAACAAGGAGATAATGTTTGCAAATCATTCAAACTCTTGTGAAGGAAATCACTGTCTGAATTGTACTTAATACCATCTCTAGGAGTACTTCCTGGCATGAAAAGTAATTTTTCTGAAAATGATCTTTATAGATTTTATAACAACCCTTTAATGAAAGGGTTTTTTCCTTCCTCTGTCCCATTAGTATCCATAAGTATTAACATATTCAAGTGTATTTTATATTAATATTTTCCTTCACTTTGGCCTCATAGTTGTTAGTTTATTCCAAAATTGAAAAATCACAGAGATCTTGCCATGATTAATGGCTCAAAATCAAGATGACAATTAAGTAGCAATGAAATTCGTGTGTAAGTGGTATATAGTTAGATATAGAGGTGGCAAGAGAGAGATGGGGGTAGAGAGAATACAGGTGTGCCTACGGAGGTATGTTCTGTCTGGATAACGGGATACAGATTGAGCATAGTGAGTTAATGGTGAGACACAGAGCTTACTGAAGCATTCACATAGAATTAATACTTGGAAAGCAATTGGTCTTGAATTCTTAAAATTATTACAAGATAATGAAAATAAATGGGCAAGCTAAATTATAATGTGTAGTAGAGCACCCTTGAGAGATAAAACTATAAAGAAAAGGAAGAGAGTGACTTCCATGAACGGGAGAGGGGTATGTCAGTCGCACTCAGGGGGGCCATGTTTCTATTCCCTAAACTGGGTGGTCACGACAAGGGTGTGGCCTCGCTCAATTCATTACCTTACATACGTTATATTTCATGTGCATTTCTGTGTCTGCGCTATCCTGAACATAAACTAAAGTTTTTCAAAATACCCTTTGTTACAAGAAAACTCCCACAATACATAGGGGGGCGAGGAACCCCGTGAGAATGTCCTGAGTACACAGTAGGCATGATTTTACTGCCGTGGACTGGTTTCTTGTTTGCTCCATGGCAGCAGCAGAGAAGTGTGGGCTCTCAGGACCACTCAAGCAGAGGCAGGGAGCTTGCCTGTCTGGCATGAAGAAGCCAATGACATCTTTGGCAAAAGGGGAAGCTAATATGGTGACAATTGCAGCCTGACCAGGACCAAGAGGGTATTGGGAATGACCTCGGGGCCATAAAGACCATTGTAATTAAGTAACCAGGCAATGAAAAACACAAGGACATGTGGCTCTGGGAGAGACGGCTAATTGGAAGTCTTTACCGGGCAGCCGTTGTGCACCAATTACACTGCTAGACGGTGTAAATTCGGCAGAAGAATCACAGAAGCTCCTGAAGGGAGTTATAGTTTGTTGGAAGGAAAACATTCACCTAGAAGAGTAATTTATGAAATCACAGGCTCCTAGTAGCAAATGCAAAATTATGTCAAAATAAGAAAACATAAGAATTGAAAGGACATAAAAGAGGAAGATTGGCATGGATGCAATTAGTGTGTGTGTGGTGTGTGTGTGTGTGTGTGTGTGTGTGTGTGTGTGTGTGTGTGTGGTGTGTTCTGAGGGAGGGAGGGAGGGAGGAGATACGCACAAATTCGCAAGAAGGATGGGAATGAGTTCCGGGTCAGCTGGGGGGCAGTCTGCGGCTCCGCGAGAGCCACGGGATTGGGATTGTCGAGCCCACGAGTACGCAGGACTGAGGGAGGAGTCCGCAACTGCCGCTGGAGGCTAAGCCCAAGGGAAAGTCCCCTGTCATTGCCGAGGCCTGACCACACCTATCAAGGCAAGCTGCAGTAATGGTGAAAAATAACTGGAACGAAGACACTTTAGAGAAACAATTCAGGTCACCTATTTACACCAAGCAGTGCTAGTGAATGGCGGTGCTTGCAGTTGATTTTATCAAGAATATCTGGGAAAATAAAAAGAGCACCTTTGAAATCACTTATTCTTTTCGCAAAGCAAAAATACCCAAAGAAACAGCATTTGGGCAGCTGCTAATAGCCAATTCTGTTAATTATTACTGGCTTAGTAACAGCCTTAATAATTCAATTTCTGCTTAATGACTAGATAAGAGTTTACCCAACCGTAGTGACTGTTTAATACTTCAAGCTCTGTTTTATCATCAAATTTGCACAGATATCTATAAAAAAAAAAAAAAAAACAACAACAAGGAGACGGAGCAGATAGAACCTATGTGCCTTACTGGAATAAATTGCAATTTCTGCTTTTGTGACATGAAGAAATACACTGAAATCACTTTGAAATTAGCAAAAGCTATAATTGTGAAAATACTCCACTGTAAGAGGAATTAAATTACAACAGTGCAGCCCTTGTTGTTTATATATGCAGGTTCCCAGCTGTGTCCATTGTGAAGGGAGAAAAGGAACATGAAAGGATTTTGGGTTTCTGCCAGAGAAGTAAATGGGATCTCCATACTCCACTTATTGCCATGGCCAGCTTGACTTCTATTCATAATATATTTAGTTAATGCAAATAGAATGACTTTAGTCTGGTTGGAATGAATAATCGTATTAATGATCAGACCCAGGATGTCAAAATTGTCAACCTCTCTAGCTAGATGGCAGATGCTTAGCTTTTTCAGGACGACTTCTGTAAGATATTTGGTTGCACGTATTCCTCAATATGGGGGATACCAACTCCCACCTCTCTCCTGGTTCAGTATGTGGCTTGTTTCTCAATGATCCCTATAAAGGAAATACCCAGGGACACATTTTCCCCACTTCCTACTCCTGCTTTCCAGCTGGAATCCTGAATCCAATTATAAATCCATTAAAATGTATATCAATGACAGAAACCCATAGCATGCCTTTTCAGAGCTTTCCCTTTCTTCTAGAAAAGGGCCCTTGCAATGGGTAGTGTGGGCTGAATGCTGAGACAAACCATCATTTTAGAATCTGGTTTCTATAGGATTGATGATACTTTTTAATGGTGACCTACCTTCCCTTCCAGTTTTATTTAAAATAGAAGTTCTTAAATTTCAAACTCATATATTTTCAGCCACATGGGAGACCAGTCAAGCCACTCTCATTTTCAAAATAAGCATGATGTAATGACAAGTTTGTCAGAGCAGATCAGGGCATTAATATAATGGAGCATTTGAAGAGATAGTTAGTTATCCAGGCAGACACACCCATTTACAGAAACTTCTTCAAGGCTTTTAGGCCAAGGGAAAGATAGCTGTTTACAAAATGCTTTGCCCAAGATGCATTGTTTCTCAAATATCTCCTCTAGACACTTTATTAATGCCAATTTTCTTCTATCTTTTTCAAAATCGTATCTTCTTTTCCAGTTTCAGACTGTCTAGACAAATATTTTTCCAGTTCTTAATTAAGGAAGACAATTACTTCCTCCTTCAAATTTAAAGGCACATTTTTTTTTTCTTTCATAACTAGCGCTGCTCAAAATGAGAGAACATTTGATAAGTTTCAGTTTACAGGTACATGCCTAGGCAGAGAGAGACCACATTCATTTGGGAAGCCAAGGGCAGCCCACTCACCTGGAATGACGTGCTAAGCCTAGGTGATGTAATCAGTGGTGTCAAACAGAAACATTTAGAGAACTCCGCAAGCATGTGCAGTTGGTGACATAGCAGGATTGAATTTGGCATGCCAGAAAATTATAGTTTCTTTATAAAGAATCATTTCATTCTAAACCATCAGAGATTTACTGTTGTCTGTAAGATATATTCCAAATTCCTCAGCCTGTTGTTTAAAGCTCTCTGAAGCTATATGTAGCCAACCTTTCCTACATTCTTCTCCCAAAACTCTTTATAGACCCTACTCCATTTAGATCATCCTCTGTGTGTGCTCTATGCATCTCCCCCAACACAGCAGAGCTACGCTTGCACATTCCCCTTCTGAGTACTGGCTCCTACTCAATTTTCCAGACACATTTCAGCTCCTGTCCACAAGGAAGTCTTCCCTGACCAACCTATTTGGGGAAAATGTTTCCATTTTCTAGAAGCAGGTAATATGCCATTTATAACTATCGTGTAATATCATTAATCCCTGAAACTTACACTATAGATATTAATATAGATGTCTTGTTTCACCAACTAAGGACAAATATTAAAATCATATACTGTAATTTGGTCTTTGTTACACACTCAATGCATAACCTCTGTCACATAGTAGATGCTAAGTAAATATTTTCTTTATACGAATGCTTCATCTTAAAGTGTACTTTCCTGCCCTCATTGTCTCTCTGCAATTGGAAATCTAACTCATTCCTCAATACCATCTCCTCCAGGACCCCCTCCCTTGATTCTCCAAAATGGAAAGTAAACTAAAAAATATGATCCAAGTCATTGAGAACAATCACACCTCAGAAATATTGTGTTTCCGATTAGAAATCCATAGGTCAAGAGAGTAGTGGAAGTAGAAGCAAGATTTCGAGGAAAGTGCAGTAGGAAATGAAAACGTGAAGTACAGGCTGATTCATAAAACAGAAAGACGAAAGACAAGACAGGATGTTGATGTGGATTGATGAGGTAGGGAAACGTTGCATCAGAGCATATTTACAGAAGGAGGGACAAGGCGAGCCATAGAGGCAGGCAAGAAGAGAGACCGATCAGTCCAAAATACCCTGGGACATCCAAATGAGGTTGAGTTTCCAATCTTTTGTGAAGGTTGACAATATGTAAAGATTGAATAACTGATACAGAAGGGGTGGTCACACAGCAAGAACTGTAATCAGGGTCATGTAGCACGTTGCATGAAATGCCCAGGATAGCATTCACAGTTGAAAGAGCAGAATTCAGGATTCTTTCAGGCAGAAGGTACAACACTGCAGAAGCTCATAGCAAGCTGATTTGAAGCAGGGGACTCGAGTACTACATTTTAGACCCCATTTTTCTAGGTCCACTGGAGACCTCTGATGAAGACAAGAAGGACGTGTTCTCAATCTTGCAACTCCTGGGCACACTGATGGTGGAAACCATTCCTTGAACCATGATACTCATCTTTGAAGAAATCAACGGGCTGGACAGCACTCTTACCACCATCTAGCTTCCAAGCTGAAGCCAAAGTATTTAAGTGACCAAGTCTGAAAATAAAACTTGGATAAAAGTTTTCCAGACCGTGAAGTCCTCGATTGCATTTTTGGAAAATGCTCCCCACCCCTATTTGGGTGAGTGAATGACCAACGAACAAACGTCAGTGAATAACTCTGTGGTCCATCAGCTACTTCCTAAGCTCCTTTCCCCAGACTGGAAGAGCCATACTCTCTGCTCTCGAAAGAGCAAGAACGAGCAATGCTGACGATGTAGTTTCTATGTGCAACTCGGATGAAGGGCTTTCAACTGTTGGTCGTTTCTGCTTTCCCATTCATCTCAACAATTTCTCTCTTGTACACTAAGCAACAGTGACAAGCAGGACTCTCTGGGCCCTGATAGTGGAGAGGGTGGCCTTCAATACCTCGTGAATAAAACAAAAACAAGTATTTATAAAAATTCTACAAAATTTAAATCTTGTAACTCACTGGACACAAACATTCAGGTGCTTCCTTTTACTTTCATTTGAGATTTCAGAGGTTATTGACATCTCTGAGTGAAAACACGGAGCCCTTACCATGTGGAACCAGTTGAGCCAAAACTAGGGTATTTCCATTACATGTCAGCTGTACTCCCGACACGAACACCTGCAATGACTTCATTCCAAGAAAGATTTGCTCAGCGAGGCTGGAGACTGGAGACACTGGTGGCCCTTCCCCCCCACAACCTTTCCCCCACCCTTTCCCCTGACACTCTCCCGTCTATCATAGGGGGCACTGTCCAACCTATTTTTAGAAAATTCCATTTGATGTGGAACAGCATGCATCCTGTTAGTTACTCTTCAACAACCTCTCCCCTCTGGTTTTTAAATATATACATGTGTTAGTGCAGGCAAATATTTACACTGACCTCTAAAACACTTACTCCTCCCCCTTTCTGTGGCTCAGTGAAAGCGTCTATATAAACCTTTGTGTGCCCACAAACGTAATTGATGGATTCAGTAGAGCACTCTGTTAGGTTGGTATCATAAATGTCTTATTTACATTCTTTTTTTTTGTTGGGGGGCTGATTTGTAGCAGGGGGTTGCAGTGTTTGACACAGGAATGCACCCGAGCACCGGGTCTCAGTTTTGTTTGGGGGCTTCCGGGTTTGGGGTAGGAGGGCCTGCCTTTCGCTCCTCCCATGCCTGCCCCCAAGGCGATCGGTGGTGTTTTCATGCGGCTGGCAAACTCAGAGCCTTCCGCTTGGCCAATTCAAACCTCTCCCTGACCCCCTCAGCCTCACACGACCCTCAGCTAAGCTGCAACCACTAGTCTCTCTCGTGATGGTAGCTCCGACTGGCGCAAATCCGCTGCTTTTTGTCTCCGGGTTTCTCTCTTTTGGTGGGGAGTTCTACCATTCAGAGTCATGTTTAATGGCCACAAGGGTTCTCTCTTCCTGCCTTTCCTCAGACCTGGCAATTATTAACTACATCCTGTCCTCCTAGAAGGGCACCCCTCAGCCTCTGGGGGGCGGGGGGGGGTCACTCAATTTTACAAAACCAGACTCTTCAGGAAGGGTTCTGCGTGGCAAGAAAGCAGGAGAACCGCACCTCCTCCGCTCCAGAGGTTTCCCCTTCCCTGGCATTAGTCCGACCTCTAGCAGCATCTCATCAGCGGGCTACCGGGCGTTTCCAACAGCAAACATGGCCTAGCATTGACCTGAAGGAGCTTCTGAAATTCAGTTTCCCATCTCTACATTTCTGGCTTCCCCAAGTGCGTGGACCGTAACAGAGGGGCCAGTGTGTTAGAAGCCTTGAGTCACCGGCAAAGCCGCAGGCTGCTCACAGAGCCTTCTTCCAGTGGGAAAGAAAGGAGAGGGGAGGGTTAACCTGCACCAGCAGCGAAGGTCCTAGGGCCGGCCAGGTTGTGAGCGGGATGCTCTCCAATGTCAGGGAGAGGCAGGTTCAACCCAAGCGCATAGGGCTGGGCTCAACCGCGGTTCCTGCAAGTGCGTGTGCAGGTGGCGCATCCTGCTGAGCTGATGGGAGTTCCTCATTCAGCCACAGGGACGCTGGACCGAACCAGCTCCCACCAGGGTGGTGGTCATTCAAATCACCTCCAGGAAGCAGCTCTGCTCTGTGCCACGCAACCCGCACCTTGAAAAACTAGAGATACTTAAGGGTTCCTCCTAGAAAGATAAAGGTCGCAATATTACATTATAATACTATCAGGCTCAGGCATAGACGTGTTTTTGTTTTTGTTTTTGTTTTTCCTATTCCCAAGCACATTCAAGAAGGTTATTTGGAACTTTGAAGGCTTCTGGATTAACTTTTACCAGATGACATCCTTCTTGTAGAGGTCATTTGAATAATGGTGCTGGGTGCTAACATTCTATTTTTAAAATGATCAATTAATGATCAGAGCTCACAATGAAGTCAAGATGCCATTTCATCTTCTCCAGTTACCCAACATTCTCAAGTGTCCACTCCAGTTTGGGTATGACGGAACAGGAACTCGCACCCACTCCTGGGAGAGATGTAATTTATCACTAACTTCTTTCTGAGATCGTATTGAAAATATGTGTCAAGAGCCTTTAGGGGAGGCTGGGGGGCTCAGTCGGTGAAGCATCTGCCTTTGGCTCGGGTCATGGTCCCAGGGTCCTGGTATCGAGTCCCGCATCGGGCTCCCTGCTCCGCGGGGAGCCTGCTTCTCCCTCTGCCCCTCACCCCACGTGTGCTCTTCCCCTCTTTCTCTCTCTCTCTCTCTCAAATAAACAAATAAAATTTTTATCTAAAAAAGAACATTTAAATTATTGATACAGGTTAATTCAAAGAACTGATCTTGAAGAAACAACGTGAAATGTACCAAGGAGGAAATAAGCCAAGTGCATTATTGTGCATCCACATGATGAAATCCCACGCAATCACATAAAGCAGGGCTCAAAATTGTGTGTTCGGTGTGCAAAAGGGTCAATGAAAGCATTAGAGGCTGATACAGATATCTATGGAAATTTAGTATGTGACAAATGTAGAACTTTGTATCAGGAATGAAGATTAACAACATTGCTATAATTTGTTATGTGCATGGAAATCATAAATTCTCTTACATCATACTTCTCCCAGATGGATTATGCACACACACTCACACATATATATTTGTGTATTTATTTTTTTTTAAAGATTTTATTTATTTATTTGAGAGAGAGAGAGAGAGCATGAGAGGGGGGAGGGTCAGAGGAAGAAGCAGACTCCCCGCTGAGCGGGTAGTCCGATGTGGGACTCGATCCCGGGACTCCGGGATCATGACCTGAGCCGAAGGCAGTCGCTTAACCAACTGAGCCACCCAGGCGCCCTGTGTATTTATTTTTAAGTGTGTATATACACACATCAACTTCTGTATATAAATACACCATAAATATTATTTATCCAAAATTATTTTGGATAAATATATTTTTTATACATAAATTTATGTGTGCACATATATTTATATCTTTGCATTAATTACAAGAAAACATAAACTATTTTTGTAAAATCGTGAGTGGGGATGAGCGGCCTTGCAAAGCAAACAGTAATACCTATTTGTCATAAAATAACAGATCAACAATATGTCCATATAAAATTAAAAGGCATATACATATACATGTAGTTGCTTCATATGATAAAATTATGAATAGGATTAAACTGAGAGACAATACACTTTAATAAAGAGACGATATTTTTAAGATAAATAAGAGACAAAAACACAGTATTCCTAATATGTAAACAGTTTCTACACATGAATAAAAAATATAAACAATCCACTAAACCAAATCTTGCAGAAGAAACATGAAAAAATAATACACATAAGAAAATATAAACAGCTTGTCAGCATACGTGAAAGGAAAAGAAACCCAGTGTCACTTGTAGCAAATAAGTAAAAAAAATAAAAAAAAACAAGTTATAGTTTGTTTGTTTCCTGTCATGGTGACAAAGAGTAAAACAATTGCTGATGTACATGATTGGAAAAAGTGTCAACAAGATGCTTTCATATATTATCTGGGGAAGTCTAATTTAGCACAAATTTCCTGAGGGCAATTTGTTAACTCCTATCAAATTGAGCCAACATTTAAAATCCTCAGTACACTTTGACTACAAATCTCTACTTATAAAAAAATATACATATTCTCATAACTATTTCTTCAAGTATGCAAAGGTATTTCTTCAAGAATATTTATTATGGTGTTACTTCTAATAAGTAAATGTCAATGAACCAAAATGTCTAAAAATAAGGAGATGGTTAAATAAGTTACGATTATGTCTGTCTATATTATATACAGATAATTGAGAGATGTATTTCTTAAGGTAACGCTAGCTATGTAACAAATAAAACCTGTAATTGCAGTGGTTCTACACATGGAAGTCTCTCTCATGACCCTCCAGGGTGGCATGTGGGTAGCGACTTTTCCTGTTGATTGAGAAGGAGACCATTCTCACTTTGTGGGGCTGTCCTCCTTTTAGGGTCTCAGAGTCCAGGCATCCAATCAGTGGAAGGGAGCATGGACCCAGAGGGGAGGGGCCCTCCTCACCTCCGCTCACCTCCTTGGACTCTGTCACTACAGGGGCAACCGGGAGCTCCTGCCTCACTGCGTGTCCAGGTTGGATGAGCAGTGAGCAATTTCTGGCACAAGATGTCAATTCTTGCCATGTTCTGGCTACTCTATGGGGCAGGGGGGGAAGAAGGAAGGGGCGGGTCCCCCTTCCACAGTCTCCTGTAAATATTGCGCTACTTCTGGACTCTGGGCTTCTTTACACCAGGGAATCAACTGTTTCTTTGGGTTTCAGGAGGTTTCCAGAAGCACACTGCCAGAAGTATTAGATTGCATAAGCCGAGGATTTTCCTGTGAGCTCAAGGGAGCAGGTGGAAAACCCCGAACTGAGATTCGACTTTCAACCAAGCCAGGGAGGTGGCAGCCAAATCAAATTTAACTTAAAAACAATTCAAAATATAAAGAAACTGTTGTTTCTCAATTTTGTGAAATATGTTACCAGAATTTAACATTTCAATAGGGAATAACAAGATAAGCTTATGTCAGCTTTGGATGTAAATCTAAAAGAATTAGCCAGGCGAGGCCAGGCAGCCACCAAGGTGCGCGCACTCCACTGGCGGGCTAACAAAACACGGGGAAGGGAGAAGAGAGGAACAGAATTCCCCCCAAAATTGATATTTTATGTACCCTTAAAATATATATATTTTTTACATATTGGTAAAAATATTTGCTGGACTTTCTTTCCTTATTTTAGAATTTTGTTTCCTTCCAGCCATCTGAGGGTGTAGGGTGATACTGGGCACACTTCACATATTGTTTTGTGTTTGGTTTCTGTACGGCTTAGAGCGCAACAGATTATCTTCAAAAGACATATTGGTGGTGTGCATCCAGAGGGCTCTGAGGCAGGAAGTTCCCCTCTGTGTACACTTAAGGGACAGGAAGAAGTTGCATTTACGTGGAGATTCCCTGAGAGACCTGGGAAGTGGAAATAATGCAGACAACATGCAGCCATGTGTAGGGCGGAGCTCAATTTATTGCCCTGTGGGTGCTTAACAGAGTCATGTCCTCCAAATTGGATACATTTAGGTCATACAGGAACTATGTTTACTTGTCTTTCATTCTGATATCCACGCCTTATCATTTTTAAAATGCAATGCACCTAAGAATAATGTGATGCATCTTAAAGCCATGTAAACATTGGATAAGGTGGTGCCTATGTCCTTTCCAATTCTTTTCTTTTTCCAAAAAGCCCTCTTGTAATAACAGTGCATCTTATAATCTATGGAACCTTAGAGCTGAGGAAACATGATGTTAAATATATTAAAAGAAAGACCAGAAAATAATGAACAAAAATATTAATCTTGGTTATCTGTGGGTGATGGGATTGTGAGTGATTTCACGATTCTTTACAGTGTCTCAATTTTATACAATTTCAATAGAGCAAAGAAAAAGTAATAAATGTTATTAAAAGTCTGCAGAGTATTCAAAACAAGGGATCTGGCCAGAAATTAAACAAGATTGCAGATTACAAACAGCTGACAGTCACTAAATTCAATTCACGTCATGGCCACGCTCTGGCTAGACATTCCCCTGGGGAAGTGACAGAAAGAGCCATGCTAATTGTGCCACTGAGGAGTGTGCCTCCAATGTCCTGCCCGAATTATGCTCCAGCTCACCCTAGCTGTGTCTTAGTCTCCGAGTGGGGCAAGGTGACCAGAGCCGTGAAAAGTAACAGCTACTCAAGTTAGCTGGAGAAAAGACACATTATGCAGGAAGAAGAAAACCCATCAGCCCATTGGACCCCAGGGCTGCTAGGCTGTTGGGTCAGGCATACCACCTGCTTCATTAATTTCAAAGAACACAAGTGATCCCATGGGGTTTCCAGAAGTTTTAAAAAAAATGGAGAAGGGGGGGCACCTGGTGACTCAGTTGGCTGAACGTCCGACTCTTGATTTCAGCTCAGGTCATGATCTCAGGGTGGTGAGATCGAGCCCCGTGTCAGGCTCTGTGCTGGGCATGGAGCCTGCTTAAGATTCTCTCCCTCTCCCTCTGTCCTTTGCCCCCTACCACCATCCCCTCCCCCCGCCACCCTCCTCCTTTCTAAAAAAATAAAATAAAGTAAAGTAAATAAAATAAAAGTAAAACAAAAATTTTAAAAAATAAAAAATGGAGGGGCAAAGCAATATGGAGCATCGTATAGTCTCCTAGGCATGCCACATGCTTATTCTACTTAATCTTACGAATTGCCCTATGCATTTAGCAGTTTGTTTTTTCTTTTAGATTTATTTATTTGAGAGAGAGTGAGCAAGCGAGAGGGGCAGAGGGAGAGAGAGCCCCTCACTCAAGAGCCCCTTAGCATTATTATCCTCATTACAAATGAATAAATTTCCACAAAGCTTTTCTTAAGATTATGCAGTTGGTGAGCAGAAAACCTAACATTTCTCGAAGTGTCTGACCCTAATTCCCAAGGGCTTCCTACTGCTCTTTGCTGTTTCCCAAAACATGGCCGGTCCCCAGCCCCACCATAGGGGCTGTAGTACCTACCCACTCCAGGCTCATGTCCGTAGAGCGAGCTGACTTGGACTTCAGAAAAGTCCGTCTGAGTTAAGTTCAGTTTCCTTTCCCCCAACATTGCCTCAGTCCTCATGTGAAATCCCCATCAAAGTCCTTAAGAGCTCTGTCTGGGGACCAAGCAGCACAACGCACGATGCCCACCCACACAACATGGGAAAGGACTCCAAGAGAGGGAGAGTACAGGAAGCCCAGAGAATCAAGGGTGGGCCTGGTTCAAAACCAGGGAAAAAAGACCAACAGAAGGAAAGAAACCAGAGCTTGTACTCAGAGAACACAGGGAAGCAAAAACCACTAGATTCTCTGGTAGACCAGATAACTGAGGAATGATTTATACCCTCCTAGCCCTGGGAATTTACCTAGATCGGACTTTTGGGGTGGAGAAAAGGGGTTTTCTTTTAAAAAATAAACAAATGAAATTAAAAGCCTGCTAATAGGTTTGTATTTTAAGAAAGCCAGATTTATTTAAATAGACTAAGAATGACTTAATTTTCATAATGAACATTTATCTTTAAACACATCACTTCTGCAATCATAAAGTCCTTTCCAACAATATTCTCTACAAGGTACAATATCAAAACATTAAAGGAGCCCTTCGAAAGGTCTTCTCATTGGTTTGAAACTTATTTCACTTGTGGCATAAAACACAGTATAGTTATAAAAATAAGTTTAAGTAGCAAGATGATGGGACAAATGAAATGAAAGAGGACAGAAAGGCACATAAACAGTTCAAGGAGAGTAGAGCAAACATGTGTCCGTTCTGAACAAGGTTTGCAGAGGGAGGGGCACATCCAAGATCCTGCGGAAATCGCGATTGTCTGGCTCTTGGGAGAGAGAACACCCAATCCTTCCACGGGAACAGTTTAGGGAAAGGCAGCAAGTACATTTTATCTAACACCCCAGCTCCTATTGATTATTAACAGCTGCATGAACACTGCGTCCAGAGGACTCTGAGGCTGCTGCTGACTCAGAAGTGTGAGAGATGGCGCGGGGATGGAGCCATGACCGGGGAGGGGGAGGGGAGGCAACCCTGTGGCACATCCAGACCAGATTCCCGGAGCGATCTAAGAAAGGCACACACAATGTCAGGCTCCAAGGAAGTCCATCCACGGTGTGTGTGGTACGGAGAAGCAAAGACAGAATAGTCGATTCCTGGGGACGTCTGAGGTTCATTTGGAGGGAACATCTGCTTGGCTGCCTCCTGTCCAGGAGAATAAGCAGAGAAGCAGATGTTGGGACAGTGGAGAGCATCATACTCCAGACTTGGTGGAAGGTGCCTGACTGCATTTCTACTGACAGACTGTTACTGCGTGACCCCAATGTGGTACCCCGAAAACCTGAACTGGGATACAATGGCAGATGCCATTTGAGCCTGGCTCTTGACAGGCCCTAGGGGAAGGCTCCAAGGGAGAGGGACATGCAGGGAAAGGTTGACGGTGGAGAGGTGTTTCCACTATCAAGGGGCGAGGCAAGGGGCCCAGAGTGAAAAGAAGGGAGTGAGCGAGAGGGAGTTCCAGGGTTGTGAAGGGTGTGGTGTGCAGTCCAGAGCTGTGGAGCATCCTAGAGGGGGGACGGGGGCCTTATTCCCTGGGGACTCCCAGCACAGTGTGCAGAATGCAGACACAGCCCCGGGCAGCAAGCAGAGGCTGGCCAGTCACAGGAGGAGTTTAGTGCTGATAAGGTTACAGAGCAAGTGATGCTTTTGCCTTTGTGCATTCTTCTACTCATTCATTCATTTAACAAATAGTTACTGAAAATGATGTTTCAGAAGAGATCTTTGCTAGACACTGAGAATGCAGTCAGTAAAATAGGACGTGTTCTCAGCTAAAGACTTTGGTAGAAGAGGTGGGTCTGGGGGCTTACCTGTCCTTCTGCCCTGCACTATCCAAACCTTGCTCCATGCTGGGTGTTCATTTCACCACCACTGGACCCAGAATTGTCTTCTCTCATACTCTTTTACCTTGAGCATCCCCCTTCCTGGACTACAGAGCCAACTCTTCTCCTCAAACTTTACCTTCTCTTACTGGTCTAACTCCCAACTACAACCCCAGACCCAGTCTGTACCCATGGCGCATCCACTGGCTACCTTTCCACTGTAACACATCTGTAATTGAACAGGAAGAAGAGGCCACCAAGACAGAAACTCCGGCTTTGGGAGAGTTTGATGGAGAAGACAAAAAAGGGGGTATTTTTAGCTCTCCCCAAACTACCCTGCATAGTCAGCTCCCACAGTTAGATCTAATGCACCATGCCAAAACAGCAGGTTGGTGATTTTAGCATGGAAAGTCTAATTTGCTCACACAATAAAATTTTTAAGTGCAAACTTTAAGAAACTTTTAAATATTTTTCCTCTTTATATACGAGTGTTGGTTTCTGAAATAATTTTCTAGGTAATTATGTACTATTATTTATATTAACTTTTGCATCACATATATCCTTCTAAGTAAAACTATGATGGTGAGAACATATATAAAGTGTCAATTCCCACTACAAATAATCAAATAGATACTGTGGATGTTTTGCAGTGTTCAGAGCTCAGAAAAGAACTAGGGTGTTTTCCAGGCCACTGTTAAATGCTTGTTTTTCTGCTGACCTTAGTTTTTCTTGCAGCCCATCTCAACACTAGATGCTCAGTCAATATTTTTGGATTTTTGAACAAATTGAATGGAACCTGGGGTTCCTGTCTTGAGGAGATGACAATTCAGCTGGGTAGATGGGAAGTGTGCATGAAAAGCAAACTAGCCATCGAAGTCGTACAAGGTCAATGCCAGCAAGGAAGTGAAGGCTCTGAGGGAGGCAGTGAGAACCAGGTGGGCAGTCTGAGGAAGGTCTGGGGAGCAGAGGGATCAGAGAGGGGTATGGAAGTTTGGAAAGGATGTAGAAAGACAGGGAGGAAAAGTATCACTGTTTCTGCTTGAAATAAGCAGAAAACAAGGAAACGTGACATCAGGAGGGAAGGGAAGTACCAAGTGTATTTAAGGGAGCATAGACCAGAGGGTTCTTTTTGGATGATACTTACAAATTATACAGAAATTAGCATATCTGAGGACTTCCATCATTGAGGCAATATGGAGTTTTTCGGTTTTAAAAGTTAAGCAGTAGAGATAAAGCATTGTATGTCCAGATAATTCTCCTGGTTTCAGTGTAAAACGTTTTAAATATAGGTGAGTCCAGAAGGGAGAGAATCAGGATGCTATGTGGTAATCTTGGCCTAAAGGGATGAAAGCCTGGTGAACTTGGGGAAGGAAGAAAGAGCAGTTATTGGCACATCCAAGGGGGGAAAAAAAAGTCACGACTTCCAGGCACCAGGGAGAGTAGAAACCAAGTACATGTTTCCTTTCACTCCCACCCTTTATGAGGCTGAAGGGTTTTACAAATCTCCTCAGTGTCTTTGTTCCTCACACCTGCCTCTCCATTTAGGGTGTTCAGGGTCTCAGCTGGGCAAGAAAGACCAGACAGGGTGAGCATCCACAGATGGGAATCTGCAATTATATATGGATATATAATACAGCAACTTCTTGCTAGACACATCTTCAAAGGCAAGGGAAACAAAAGCAAAAATGAACCATTGGGACTTCATCAAGATAAAAAGCTTCTGCACAGCAAAGGAAGCAGTCAATAAAGCCAATAGACAACCTACAGAATGGGAGAAGATACTTGCAATGTCTTATCAGATAAAGGGCTAGTATCCAAAATCTATAAGGAACTTATCAAACTCAACCCCTCCCGGAAAAAAAAAAAAATCCAGTCAAGAAATGGGCAAAAGACATAAACAGACATTTCTCCAAAGAAGACATATAAATGGCCAATAGACACATGAGAAAATGTTCAACACCACTCGGCATCAGGGAAATACAAATCAAAATCACAATGAGATACCAACTCACACCGGTCAGAATGGCTAAAATTAACAAGTCAGGAAACAACAGATGTTGGCGGGGATGTGGAGAAAGGGGAACCCTCCTACACTGTTGGTGGGAACGCACACTGGGGCAGCCACTCTGGAAGACAATATAGAGGGTCCTCAAAAAGTTAAAAATAGAGCTAACTATGACCCAGTAATTGGATTATCAGTTATCCAAAGGATACAAAGTGATTCAAAAGGGTGCATGAGCCCCAATGTTTATAGCAGCAATGTCCATAATAGCCAAAATATGGAAAGAGTCTAGATGTCCATATACATGTGTGTACATACACACACACACACACACGCACACACACACACATATAATGGAATACCACCATTGTGGATATATACCAATGGAATATATATATATATCTATATGTATATATATATATAGATATATATATAATGGAATATCACCCTGCCAAAAAAAGAATGACATTTTGCCATTTGCAGTAACATGGATGTTATTACGCTAAGCCAAATAAGTCAGTCAGAGAAAGACAAATATCATATGATTTCACCATAGGTGGAATTTAAGAAACAAAACAATGAACATAGGGGAAAGGAAGGAAAACCATAAGAAACTCTTAACTGCAGGAAACAAACTGAGGGTTGCTGGAGGGGAGGTGGGTGGGGGGATGGGGTAACTGGGGGATGGACATTAAGGAGGGCACTTGATGTAGAGCACTGGGTGTTATATGCAACTGGTGAATCACTAAATTCTACCGCTGAAACTAATAATACACTATATACTAATTAAATTGAATTTAAATTAAATTTTAAAAATCCGTTGTCAAGATCTTTCCTTAATTTTTGTTTCGTACTAACTCATCAATTTAGTACGGCCTTCAAGTGAATGCAGTACCAAATAAGCAAGGATTTTAAACCACACCAGCCTGCCATGCTATCCCATGCTCGTCCCTGTGCCACTGCTGATGGACTGAGCCCTTCTGATCACGTTGTCAACAGGACCAAGCAATCATCTAGAAGAATTTTGTTGATTCCCTCTTAGTTGAGAAGGACTTTAGTGATACCACAACCTCGTCTTTTCATTATATTGCATTTGGTACAGGGAAGACGGTTTGCATTTTTTTATTCTTTGCATATTTGTAGGTTGCTATATATGAAATGATTACCTTGAAATGCTTTGGATTTCTGTATCTTTATATTTACAAGTCTTATTATTTCCAAATGCATATGTCCCTAGTTATCCTAAAGCACAAAATGCTGAGAGAATTTGCTTCTGTGACAAAGTGTAGTCAGTTGAAATGTAAGATTCCCCCTGAAAGCCAGAATCTGCACTTCAAAAGGTGGAACATGATAGGACTTTTAAAAGACTGTCCAGGGCGCCTGGGGGGCTCAGTCGTTAAGCGTCTGCCTTCGGCTCAGGTCATGATCCCGGGGTCCTGGGATCGAGCCCCGCATCGGGCTCCCTGCTCCTTGGGAAGCCTGCTTCTCCCTCTCCCACTCCCCCTGCTTGTGTTCCCTCTCTCACTGTCTCTCTCTCTCTCTCTGTTGAAAAATAAATAAAATCTTTAAAAAAAAAAAAGAATCATTATTTTAAGAAATGGCTGCAGCCTGACCCCTCACTCTTCAAGGTCAGAGCATTTTACCTGGGGAGTGAATTGCTTCTTTAATATTAGTTTTGAAAGCACTTTGAGGAGCCAAGAAAGGAGTCATGGCCTTCTGCCTGCTAACGTAGCTGGCTTTGGGTAGCCATCCTCAGGCAGTTCAAGAGGGTGATGCTGGGGGTCCCTGAGACACCTGAGACACCAGACCTTCCCCCTGGAAAGAAAGAGTGCCACACTGATAGAAGGTTATACCTATGAGACCAGACCTGTGTCAGGGGATGAATAATATGGTTAGCCTCAAGGCTATCTAGTGGAATCAGTATAATTCACAGTCTGGATTTGGTGTGGGATGAAAGGAAACTGCTTTATTTTTCTCCAAACCCTGCCTTCACATCTCTCCATAATATCTACTATTTCCTACCACTTGACAACATCTTGGAAGGTCCCAGAGCTTTCCAATCACTTTAAATTATAAATACAGTCTCATTTTGGGAGCTAAGACTTCCTTTCAGTTTTCAAGAAGTGCACTTCAGGGTGACTTAAACTCAGTGTCCTGTCCAAGCCCTTGGCTAGTTCCAGGCCTTTGCTGAGATGGTGGGTGAGCCCTGTGTTCCTTCCCTCATTCTGTTTCCACCCCTTCCCTTTCCTGGATCTCCCAGAGAGGGGTTGGGTAAAGGGGCTTATTTTGAAAAGTGCAAAATCCCTTTTCCTTAACTGCCCTGCTGCCAGTTCTCCTGCAGCTAGCTAGCCCTGCGGGGTCTGGACGAGGCGGGGGGCAGCCGGAGGGGCCCCAAAGAGACCTCGCCTGAAAGGATGCTGCACCTGCCAGCTGAGCACTCCTGAGTGCCCCCAGTTCCTGCTTCTAACTGCAAGTCCTAGGCTACTTCAAGAATCTTCTCACACTGGTACCTCTTGCTTATAGGCAACTCAGACTCCCTGCTGGGTCTCCAAGGAGATTCCAACCTATAGAATGCCTCTCCCTGCCCAGGTCCTGGAAAAATGGAAAAGTCGATCGAGGAATAAGAGGCAGACACAGAGTCATCTTACTACAAACAGAGACCAAGATGAAGAACAGGGCCAGGTGGGAGCCCAGCAGTCATGGCAGCTGTGAACTGTGATGGGCCTCCCGCAGGGCAGATGGCTGCGAGCTGGCCCGAGAAGAGTGGAGCTTGCACCCACGCACCCCTGCTTCCCCATGAAGGTGGAGAGCAGGCACAGCACAACTGTTTATTCTTCTGTATTCGCTTACCAGTGAAATCATTCTATTGGCTGTAGGAAGACATGGATAAAGGAGCTGAGAAAAGCCAGGGGTGTGGCACCCATAGAACACTGGATGACGAAGGGTTTCCACTCCCCTCCACTGAGCCCAAAACAAATCCCGCACCTTCACCGTGACAAACGGTGTGAGTGCAGACGGTCCAGCACACCCCCCAGCTCAGAAACATCTACCAGTATCCGTGCTCAAGTGAGCCAGCCAACTCCAGGGAAACATGTCCCTACCTTCCAAGGGCTCACTTTCGGTTATCAGCTCTACAAGCCTGCTGTTAACAACCCTCCCCATCGCAGTGGCTTATAAATAAGAAAAACAGGCATTTATTAAGGGCATTCGTTTAAGAGTCATGACCTGCTGGGGTTGGGTTGGGAGGGTCTTCTGCTCTCGGCTGGGCTCAAGTGTCTGTGCGCTAAGGCGATGGGACGGTTGTACTTCATGTCCCTCCCCCTCTCGTGGGCATGTCCCACGGCGGTAGCCGAGACACAAGTACTTCTTGCTGCCTTTCACCTCTACCCTCTCCCTGGCCAAAGCAAATTACATGGCCCAGCCCAGAGTGCAAAAGGAGACAAGCAGGTCCAAGGAGATGGCATTTAAAGGCACGAAAGCCTTTAATAAAGGAATAGAACTTTCCTGCATGAAGGAGGAAAAGACACATCAGTATGAACAAAGGAAAAATGGTAGGGTAGAAGTTTGATGTGTTTAAGAAATGGTGAGTACCTCCGTGAGTGTAGACAGTGCGGCAGAAGGCAGGGGTTATGTGACAGTCGGAGGCACATGGAAATAGAAGGGTAGATGGGAGCCAAAGTTGGAATCATTTCTAATGCCACACTGTGGAGTTCGCATGTTTTTGTCCCTAGCGGGAAGGGATGAAAGTCTAAACTTACCATTGCTTGTGCTGGACTTGGCTTGCTCAACTTTTTTAGATTAGTGCTTTCAATCGTCGCAATTATTTTCTTCATAATTTTTGGGTTTTGCATCATGATTAGAAAGTTCTTCCCTATACCATGATTTTATAAATATTTCCTTTTTTTTTATTCTACTGCTTTGTTATTTCTATTACTTAAAGCTAACTTTTAACCTACCCTTGGTAAACTGTAATGTGTGATTATGTTGAGAACACTACATTCTTGTGGAAATTGGTTATTCATTCAATCCCGTTTATTGTTTGAACCAACAGTTTGGAAGGCACCCTTCTTTCCCTGAGCCAGTTTATGGACCCACAACCCCCTCAATAAGGAACATGCAGGGTCCCCTTGAAGAAAGACTCAGTTACAGTGCCCCAAATTCATACTGTTAAACTTTCAGCCTCTCCCAAAGTGATCTTTGGCCTTTACTGGGGTGGTTGTACACTGGCGAAAAGAAAATACTCATATTTGGGGAGGATTGCTGGACAATGGTACTGAACTGACACTAATTTCAGGAAACCCAATGTCACTGAGGCTCACCAGTCCGAGTCAGGGCTAACAGCGGTCAGGCTCAGGTCCACATCTCCGACTGTGTCCAGTGGGTCTCCAAACCCACCCTATGGCTATCTCTCCAGTTCCATAATACACCATCAGAACGGACCCACTCAACAACTGCCAGAAAGAATCTGCATACATATAGACTCTATCCATAAATATAATTATAGATTGATATATATAATTACTTCATAGGATTATGTAGTATATGCTGTAATCCACATATGTGATTATACATTTAAAACATATACTCATATATAATTATTTATATACATGTATGTATAATTTTATATATTGTATATTATATATAATGATATGTAATTATATGATTCTGAAAGTTCTATACTATTCCTGGGATAGGTAAATCCATAGAGTTAAAAAGCAAATTGGTAGTTGCCAAGGGCTAGGGCCAGGCCGAGATAGGGGGACTATTTAATGGGTATGGGATTTTCTTTTGGGTGATGAAACTATTTTGGGGGCGCCTGGGTGGCTCAGATGGTTAAGCGTCTGCCTTCGGCTCAGGTCATGATCCCGGGGTCCTGGGATCGAGTCCCGCATCAGGCTCCCTGCTCCTTGGGAGCCTGCTTCTCCCTCTGCCTCTCTCTCTCCCTCTCTCTCTCTCTCTGTCTCTCATGAATAAATAAATAAAATCTTTCAAAAAAAAAAAAAAAGAAACTATTTTGGAGCTGTACGGAGGTGGTGGTGAGTGCATGAAAGCCACTGAATTGTACACTTTTAAATAGTTTTGTGTTATGTAAATATCAACTCAATACCAAAAAATGCACTCTTCTGGAAAAAAATTACACGAATATGGTACAAATTACGTAAGCAGAGGGAAAGGAATCAATTAGTTAGCTTGTTGACGATAAAGAAAAGGCAGATGAGGCAGGGAAAGAGGCAGAGATTGAGCAGGATTTTTCTAGGAGATAATAGTTTTTGATTATTAAACACTTGTCTTTCAAATAATTGGTAGAGTAGGTCATGAATGGATTTGAGGTAAAAATATTTGTCTTAACAGTTGCTCTAGGGAAAATGAAGTTGAAATCTTTTGAGGATAGATTATAAAATAACTTATTTTTTGTTTACATTTGCACTAACTACTTCAGAATTATTTTCAAAAGTCATGTGTGTTTACGAGTTTAAATAGAAGATCCTGTGTGCAGATATTAGGACTAAACACCTATGAAATAATTAATTTATTAACCACCATCTAAAAATTCCCAAGCAGATGTAATTGCAAGAAAATGAAGTACATCAAAATTAAGCGATTATTTGTTTACCTAAAAAAGAAATGTCCTCATTCAGGGTTTGCGTTAGGTCAGAACAATCTAAGGCAGCACCGTCCAGTGGAAAGACAACGAGCCATGCACAGAACTAAGTTTTCTAATTACCACACTGAAGAAACTAAAGAGATATCCTTCATTATAATATTACATTTCATTTAACCAAATGTGTCTAAAATAATATCCTTTCTATGTAGAATTAATATAAAAACACTGATGACATATTTTACTTTTTCGTGATGAGTATTTAAAATCTAGTGTGCATTTCACCGATACAACACCTTGCAATTCAGACCAGCCACGTTTCAAGGGCTCAGTAGTCACATGGGGCCAGTGACTGGCTGCCTTATCAGGTGGTGCAGATAAGGTTTCCCATAAAATCACATCTGTATTTCAAAATGGCCAGATTGGGGCTACTTTTTGCTGAGTGCCGGCTTGGTGAAAATGCAGGCTGATTGATTCTGTGGGGAAGAGGAGGGAGTTGACAACCCCAGTTACTCTTCACAGTCAATTTGGCCTTTAACAAAAGACCATTCCATTCCGGCCCTCCCAGGGTATGCTGGGTTTTCTCCAGGTGTCTCTTGTATCTATATCGTCCTTGTTAATAAACCTGCAAACCAGAGAAAAACCCTACAACTGGACTCGAATTCATTATCTTCAACTCACACATTTGACAAGCTGTTGAAGTCTGCGCACACCCGCTCTTGTTATGAATTCACACCTTGCCCGGGTCAGAAAGCCCTTCCATTAACCCCAGCACTGCGCCCACAGGACACGCCACTGCCGTGGTGCACACACGTTTCATCAGTCAGCTGACAGCAACTGTAAGGCCGTCCGAGGTCCTTCAAACACGTGAGGAGGAGACCACGATTGAATGGAGTGACTTTGGTGGTGCTGGAGATCAAGTTGCGTATATTCAGCACAGAGAGCAGGATTTAGAATAGGCTAAGGGGAACTGCGCGGGGGAGGATGTGGACGCTTTGACTTGTGCTTACACCCCTGAGCTGTTCACCTGCAAGTCATGTGGCGGGTCTCTGGCAGGGGCTCGAGACATGAGCACACAGAACCCATGTCTTTCCTGAGTGCTGTTAAATTAAGTTAGACTTTAAGAGCTGCTTGAGATGCCAGGAAATGGACTCTGCAGCTTGATCTGTTCATGGAAATGTCTGAACGCAAGAATGGAAGAGACCAGAAGACATAAAGTGTGTCAAGTTCGGCTGCTGTGGGCCACCGATCGTCTGGTCCATCAGCCCAGCAAGGCTGTAGTGCAGCACCAGCCCTGGGATCGACCCTGCCACAATGCTTCCTTTGAGGACTTTTAAGACTTCATGACTTACTGCAGGGCCTGAGGGAGGGAGGGAGGATTTCCAGAAAAGCAATCGCAACATTTCAGCTGGGTCGTTTTTGTAAGCCCTGGGGTTGCAGAGCTTTGACACCAAGGATTTGTCTGAAGCAGGAAAATGTGATGAATTTTCACATCAAATTTATAGGGTTGGAAGCAAATTCTTCCAGTGGAAAGCAGTCTTTCCAAATTACGCATTATAGACTAGATGGGAGATTCCTACAGAACCACAGAGGAGGAGAATGCAGTCCACGTGGTAATAATGTCTTGGCTAAAATAACATGGAGCATCTATATGATAACTTGAGTACGCAAGTGTGCTTTCTTCTCGATTTTTGTACCATTTGCTTTCAAATTATGTGAGTTCTGAAAGTGGAAAATCTAAGTCAGACAAAATTTCACCTGGCGAACTACTTTTCAACTATGTCATAGAGTTGTATACCATAAGATCATGTAATTTCTTTTCAAGATGTGAAGGCTCCGTTTCAGAAACAGGACTCCTAACTCATAGATGGTTTCCTACTGATTAGTATCTCTGGGGGACCATTTACTGCTAAAGACACCCTTCCCATTGCCCTCTTGCTTACCCATAAAAGTGTCGTAGTGGGAATAGAAAAGTCAAAATCAGTGAATTAAAGTAAAACTACACAAATCTACCTAAGAATATAAAAGTTTTGTAGCAATTCACCAAGGTCGTTGTCATTGAGAGCTTTGGAATTCCTTGTGAAGAAAGGTTCTTATATGTAATCTTATATAATCCTTTCCTTCTTTCTTGCCAGATGAGAAAACTGAGACCCCCAAAAGGTGATTTCTCCAAAGTTCTGTAGTGCTAGAGATGGGCAGAGTACGAGTGTAACAGTTCTCCTGACCAGGAAGCTACTGCCCTTTCTAGTTCAACCCGAAAAGTGCAAACAGACATGTAAAATTTTGAGCCTGGATTAATGAGGACTTTTTCATCCCTAGCAGCTAAATCGGCATGCTCTGGCTCTGGCTTTGATCTGAGCCAATTTTCTCTAGACATTTGTTCTCAATCTTGGCAGTGAATAAAAATTATCCAGAGAGCTTGCTGAAAATGCAGATCCCTAAGCTTTCCTCTCAGAGATTATTAATTATTTGATCTTCAGTAGGGCAAGGGAATCCATTTTTCAATAAGCACTCTGGTTATTCTGATGGAACTGGTATGCAGATGGGGTTTGGGGAGAAGTGCTGTGTAAGATATTGCTTTACAAACTTTGAAATCAGTAGTGTATCTGTGAACTTGCCCTGGAAACATCAAGATAAAGTTCACCCTTTCATTCAGCTACTGCTACTCAAAATATATCATGAGAGGGGCGCCTGCGTGGCTCAGTCGTTAAGCATCTGCCTTCGGCTCAGGTCATGGTCCCGGGGTCCTGGGATCGAGCCCCGCATCGGGCTCCCTGCTCCACGGGAAGCCTGCTTCTCCCTCTCCCACTCCCCCTGCTTGTGTTTCCTTTCTCGCTGTGTCTCTCTCTGTCAAATAAATAAATAAAATCTTTAAAAATATATATATATCAAGAGAAATGAGACAAGGCCCAGCACCAAAAAATACTAATGATGCTTTCACGACACACTACTGGAAAACTAATGTGGTCAGATATCATGGCTATTTTTCTGTTTCATTCACTGCCATTCACCAGCCTAATCTCTTACTCAAAACCAGCTTATAAAAATAAGGAAATAGATTGACTCATGTGAGATGATGTCTTATAAGTGGGGTTCAGGGAATGGTTGATTTTGTGGACCAATAATGTCATGATTAACCCAGTTTCTTTCCATGGGCTTCCTCTTCCATGGCCAAACTAGCTACATCCATGGCTGAATGCCAAGGGCCAGCATCAGGAGGTGATGATGGATCTTCTGGCACCATTCCTTGGGACCAGAAAGCCACTTGGTCGCAGGGTGACACCATATGACTCTGCCCCAGAGCAGCAGAAGTGATTTTATGGGCAAATAACATGTGAGCCTGTAGGCATGTGACCACAGGTTTTACCATGAATCCCATCACACAGAAGAAGCCTCCAGCTTGATAAAAATGGAAGAGTGGCTGGTTTAGGCTGAGTTTGGTGGTGGACTTTAGGTGGACTTGGGAACTCAAAATGGTGCCAAACCAATAACTGAGGTAGAGGTAATGGGTCCTTCCGAGCCAGAGTATGTGAGCCATGGCTCCCGAAGTTGGTGATATGATTGGCACCTCTCATCATCATCTCATTGACCCACTGATGTGATGCACGCTTCCTATTCCCATCACCTTTAGTTCGGCTTAGTCAGCAGCCCTAATATCCAAATGGGGACCATTTTTAATGGGAACCAGTAAAGATCCCACTGAACTTGAAGTTCTGTCTACCTTCTCTCCACTTTAGTCTCCTCGGGACAATAGACCAAGACACTAGAAACCATTATCAGTGTAACTAAGGCTGACTAAGGAGCTAAGATCACTGTCGAGGTGCTTCTGTGCCCAGTGAAAAGTTGGCGAGCTGGTCTGACATGTATCAAGGGTCAGACAATTAAACATTCATATCCTTCTTTCCATCCAAACCAAGGAAGCAAACCAAACCCCTCATGCAAACTAAACCCTGTTTATCTAGGTAAGTCTAGAACTATAAGGGAATTCTTATTAGATCTAAAATCTAGTAAGTGGTGAAGAGGAATGTATCTTTACCAGTCAATGTCTTGAGATCAGTTATAACAGTGGAGGACTCTCGTCTTGATCTGGTCATGTCGGAAATATGGCCAACCACCACCTTGATGGGAATTCCAAGAACTATTGGACTTTTGCCTTCTCTCTCAGGGAGGAAATGAGGGCATTCGTGATGACAAAGCTCCCATGATCTGGATACGATAGGAAACCCTGAGTTCAGAGTAGTGCAGGTATGGGCTCCCTCCTAGACTCCTCCTAGCCGTTGGCCCCCTTTGCTTCCACTATGCAGTGGCATCAGTGTCACGGGCACAACCCCAGAGGCCCTTACTCCATGCCCATCTAGGCATCTGTCACATCAGATGAGAGGTTTCCTGCTGCAGCAGAGCGTAAACCCAGTGGGACCCAGACAGGAGCCATCCATGTGTAGTCTAGAGGGACAGAGATTGGCTGCCCCATAAAGTGAGCGTTGGCCAGTGGGAGATAGGACCTGGTGGATATATTCTCCCCTGCTCCTCCTCAGATGGAGTTCCCACGAAGTCGGTGGTCTATATGACACGTCTGAAGACAGTTCCTTGAGAAGAGCAGGTGGTTTTTCAAGCACTGGCCAGGTCAGCGATGCACTCCCTGTCTTTCATTTCCTTCCTTCCCTGTCTCACCCCCTTTATCCTCAAGCTAGATGCCCTGCCATTGTTCCAGGATTGTACAGATTTGCTCAGAAACAGGGGGAAACAGGGAGAGTCTGAGTTTTAAAAGTTAAAGAAATTTCTGTGCCTGAACTGTGAGCATCAAGAAATCATGCTGATACTGATGTTCCAGGGCACAGAAATGATCATTCCAACTCAGGCCAGTATGGTCCCTGAATGGCAGAGGACCCTGCAGGCCAGGGGTCAGCACACTGACCTCAGACCAAGTCTGCCCTGCCACCTGGTTTTGTAAAGACAATATTATCGGAAGACGCCATGCTCACTTGTTTGTGCTTTGTCTGTGGCCGCTTTCAGCTCCACCAGCAGAGCTGAGAAGTTAGGACAGAGATCCCATGGCCCAAAAAGCCTGATCTATTGACTATGTGGCAATTTACATACAGAGTCTGCCAAGAGCTGCAGCGGGGATCAGGCGCCAGACCAGATGGAAAAGGAAGATCGTTTGAACAGGATCAGGACACAAATGTTTACCTTATACACGCTGAGTGAGGGTTTCAACAAGGCCTTAGTTGGAAGGAATTGTAAGTAATGATACAACCACTCTGTCAATAACCTTTTGATGGTCATGCATGCCCGCAGCTGGGAGGTCTTGCACAGATACACGCTCGAGTCTGCTCTAAACGTTTAGCACCTAACCCGAGGAGTGACTCTCTAAACTTCTTGGAGTCATTTTATTCATCTCTGCACCCTCAGAAACTGGTATTAGTTAGCCGGAAGTCTAGCTGATAAATAGAATGCTGGTAGCCATTCAGACCATTTTCAGAGAAGGCAGGCAGGTAACTTGTACTATTTTCAAAAAATTAAAAATAGAGCTCCCCTATGACCCAGGAATTGCACTACTGAGTATTTACCCCAAAGACACAGATGTAGTGGAAAGAAAGGCCACATGCACCCCAATGTTCATAGCAGCAATGTCCACAATAGCCGAACTGTGGAAGGAACTGAGATGCCCTTCAACAGATGAATGGATAAAGAACATGTGGTGCAGGGGTGCCTGGGTGGCTCAGTCGTTGAGCGTCTGCCTTCGGCTCAGGTCATGATCCCAGGGCCCTGGGATCGAGCCCCGCATCGGGCTCCCCGCTCTGTGGGAAGCCTGCTTTTCCCTCTCCCACTCCCCCTGCTTGTGTTCCCTCTCTCACTGTGTCTCTCTCCGTCAAATAAATAAATAAAATCTTAAAAAAAAAGGATGTGGTCCATATATACAATGGAATATTACTCAGCCATCAGAAAGGATGAATACCCCACTTTTACATCAACATGGATGGTACTGGAGGAGATGATGCCAAGTGAAATAAGTCAAGCAGAGAAAGTCATTTATCACATGGTTTCACTTATTTCTGGAACATAAGGAATAGTATGGAAGACATTAGGAGAAGGAAGGGAAGAATGAAGGGGGGGATTCGGAGGGGGAGACGAACCATGAGAGACGATGGACTCTGAAAAACAAACGGAGGGTTCTAGAGGGGAGGGGGGTGGGGGGATGGGTTAGCCTGGTGATGGGTATTAAAGAGGGCACGTTCTGCGTGGAGCACTGGGTGTTATGCACAAACAATGAATCATGGAACACTACATCAAAAACTAATGATGTAATGTATGGTGACTAACATAATAAAATTAAATTGAATTTTTTAAAAAAAAGCATTTGAGAAAGATTTTACCTATCTTCTGAGGATTCCTGGACCAGCTATCCTAGAGGACCAGATTGAGGGAATATTCAGTTACAATTTTGTTTTAAAGAGTTTACGCTGCTTTTGTTTTCTTCTCAGAAGTGTGCTGAGTCTTGACATCGATGACAGAGGTGCACGGGGGGAAAGCACCCAAAAAGGGGAGCCATGTAAAAAAGAACACAGGCCTGTATTCAGGTAATGAACCCCAGGGCCCAGAACAGAGACGTGCGCTCCTACAAGGTCACCTAAAATAGACGGCTTGCTGTACCATATCGGAATGCGGGGCTGCTCCAGGGTGGCTCCGAAAAACAGAGCTACCGGGAGGGGGACAGATAAATACCAAGTGCCACATGGGAGGGGAAGTCCCAGAGCAGCGGCAGGCTGCAAACGCAGAAGGAAAGCCAAAGCATCTTTCCCCCCGGAGCAGGCAGTGATTTGTTATATTTTAGTTTTGCATTTCGGAATGAAAATGTTTGTGTGCGTGTGTGTATGCGATGTGTATCTTACACGTGTACATATATGTCTCACTGGAGGGGTTTCACGTGTCTGTGTGTACATGTATGTACATGTGTGCATGTGTGGTGTAAGTGCATTGTACATGTGTATGCAATGAAAATGCAAAGTGCAAATCTAAAGGGCGGGTTAGCATGGGAATCAGTGCTTGTTTGGGTACAGGTGACGGATTTAGATTGTCCACGTGTTCAATAACCATGAATTGAACCTCTTCTGTGACCGAATGGCTGGCAAGAACCCTTTCCCAGTAAAGATCCAGTAAAAATATATTTACATTATATTCTCATGAAAAGTGAGAGTAAGCAGTTCATAAAAAGAAACTTCCAATGTATCCAGCAAGAAAATCAGTTTAATTTATTGGGGTGAAACACCAACTTAGACATGAAGCAGAGCTCCAGTCTCACAATGGCAGAGGCCGCTTCCTCCCCAGGATTAATCATACGGGCGGCACAAAGTTTTCACACGGATTAAAGAAGTGTCTCGGAGGGCATCTCAGCTGCTGTCGCCTTGCTAAAAACCAAGCTACAGAAATGCAATTGGACTTCTGTTTGGTATCCAGTCATTTGAAAATGGACTTCACTTTGAAAGGATCTCAGGATGGGCTACGGCCAGTTCAGACGGTCACCTGGCTTAGCAGCATCCCTCAGGGTGCTAGTTTTCTTTGCACAAGACCCTATAGCTGTTCATTAAGAACGGGGTACTGTGTTTATTCAAACACTGGATAGAGAACACAGAGGGTGGCTGGAGACTGAGGCCCAAATCACAGCGGGAGGGCAGACATTCTCCCTTTCAGGGAGCTCCTGCCACGTGCAAGAAGCTGACTCCGTGTGGAATGCCCCTGGGGCCAAGGGAGCTGATACCAATGGATTGACTCCATGATTGATTTGGGGAGAGGGATTTCTCCAAGCAGCACCAGAAAAGTCTCCTAGAGTAGAACAGTTTTCATATTCTATGGGTAATATGTGTAAGACCCCTAAATGTGCACCTCCATCAATGCATTATTTCTTCCATTCTGAATAGGGCTGTGCAGCTTGTTAATTATGATAGTTATTGCTCTACTCTATATTGCTCAAAAGAAAATGTATTTAAATTTCACCAGAAATAGAGTTATGACTACTTTATATTGAAATATCATTTCCTGCTGATAGGATAGATAGTGTAGGTTTTAGGAAAAATTACTTCATTGGGTGTCAGGAGGTATGATTCAAATTCTGGCCTGACCATTAACCATTCGATCATGTGCAAGTTGCTAGGCTCTCTGAGTGATCGACGGCACCTGTAAAATGTGTTCATGTCATCTGCCAAGAAGGCTGTAATGATCAAATGAGATATGTTATAAGATCTGTGCAAATGAAGGACTTTTTGTGTGCCTAAAGTGAATTTTACTCTCACTTAAATTTTTTACAAAAAATAAAGTTTTCCTCGTCCCTGACCACCATCATTAAAATAGTGGCCACCCTGGAACTCCTGGGTGGCTCAGTCAGTTAAGCGTCTGCCTTCGGCTCAGGTCATGATCCCAGGGTCCTGGGATCGAGCCCCGCATCAGACTCCCTGCTCGGCGGGAAGCCTGCTTCTCCCTCTGCCTCCGCCTCTCTCTCTCTCTCTCTCTCTCTGTCTCTCATGAATAAATAAATCTTTAAAAAAATAAAATAAAATAAAATAGTGGCCACCCTCACCACCTTACGAACTGTGTTATCTTGGATAAGTCATATTTGACTTCTCTAAACTCAGACTCCATATGTGCAATCAGAATAATTTCAACCCCATCCACCCCATATTTTAAAAAGTGTGCAATTCCATAAAGCACCTAGTAAAATCTCACAAATGTCAGCTTCATTTCTGATCCAAGTCTGGTCATGGCATCATCTGTGTGGAGAAGGGTTGAAGCAAGTTGCATTGGAGGCTATTTGGGTAGAATGTCAGCTTTTGAATGAATGAAATTACAGTCAGGGATGGGTCACTATAATTGACTTTTGGTTTACTCGTCCCAGAAGCCCCATCAACCACTTCCTCACTCTGTGTCCAATCAGTATCGATGTGTATTTCTGTGTGGCAGGGGCGGTTCCCTGTAGCATTCCATCTAAGTGCTGGATGTGTATTTTCTCCGTGCATCCAGGTGCTCTTAGACCAGTGGAATGCTTTAAGTACATCAAAAAAATAAATCCAATAATTTCCACAGTGTGTGTCAAGGACTGAGCAACTATGTGCCTGATTCACCACAGATTCAGAAGGATTATTTGGATTTGTGAAAAAGCAGAGAATTCCTCTCGTCTCGTCCACACAGAGCAAGAATGGAGAGCTTCCTGCACTCACTTCAAACCTCACAGCAAATTTCTCCATTGTTTTCACCTCAATTCCTTTTTTCTTTCTAAATTTTCTTAGAACAGGGAAGCTCAAAGTGATGCTAAACTAGAGATTCTTATAAGCACTCATGAAATAGCAGGGACTTAAGTGGCATATGGGACATTGAGGGTTACTTGGTACAACCTTGGCTGTTTCCCCATAAAAGGCTGAGTTGGAAGAAGCGGGCTTTTCTGGGATCACAGAGACAGCTGGTGATGATGCCCACCCACTGCCTGTTCCTTCCTCAACTTTGCCAGGGTATTTCAGACGCTGCTCTGGCTTTATAGACAGATACATGCGTTGGATTTTCCTCCCTGTGTTCTGTCTTAGGAGGGAATCACTGTCCAATGATCACCTTACATGCTGGTGTGTTTTCTTTTTCCATGTTGGTTCCAACCCAGCCCTGCAGTATGAGCCCTTTCCTGCAGCTCACACCTGCCTTCCAAACCCAGACTCGGGAAAGCAACCTCTTCCCTGAGCTGAGCTGTCTCAGTGCTTATTTATCTTGGTCTTGGCCCCTGAGATACCTCTGACGTCTGCTGGCCTCATCTCTGGATTTTATCTGTTTGTTTGCTTTGTTTTGTTTTGAGAGAGAGAGAGAGAGAGAGAGGCAGGGGGAGGGGCAGAGAGAACCCCAAGCAGGCTCTGCATAGAGCATGAACCCAACACAGGGCTCGATCCTAGGCCTGAGATCATAACGTGAGCCAAAATCAACAGTCGGATTCTGAACTGACTGAGGCACCTGGGTGCCCCTACCTTTAATCCTAATTCCACTCAGTTCTGATCTGTAGCCTCCTCTCTTACTGAAGATCCAATTTACAAATTCTACCTAGTCGCCAGTTTCTAAAACGTTTGACTTAAATTCTCTACACTGCAATGAGACTTCTTTCTCTTGAGAGATCATCAGAGGCCAGTGGAAGAAGCATGGACTCAGGGGTCTGGCCAGCGTGAGTTGTCTTGGGGTGTCTGGCTGGTCTATGAAACCTCCCTTTTGGGAGCCACCACCCACTCCCACAGGGATGGTCTTGGCAGTCACGCTGACCCTAGTGAACCCATCCTTCAGCACAGATGAGGGTCTGAGAGCTGGACTCTGTACTCAAGTCACGCCAAACGGGTCCAGTCTGCTGGAAACCAGATTGGGGATTCTCTATATCAGTGGGTGTCTGCTGTCTGCTTAAACACAGGCGGTGTGGGAATGTGGTGAGCACACAGGGAGGGAAGCAGGTGAAGGGAGGGAGGGGGCAGAGGGAGAGAGGAGAAGGGGGAGAGGGAGAGAGGCGGGAGGCCCTAACTCCCTCAGTTCATGGTGGGTTTTATAATCTGCCCTTGCCTCTCTGTGATTCCCCCAACAAACTCTATAACAAAATCTTTCTAAAAATTGCTTAATCATGTTTGAGTGAACCAAAATAATTCTGAGTAAGATACCCACCCCTCTCCGTACTCCCTCCTTCCCTCACCCATCCCAGCGGTGGGCCATTCTTCCTTACCCACATACGCTGTCTCCACCCCTCCACCTGTCCCAGCAGGTGGGCCTCCAATGTGAGTGAGCACAGGGATCCCTGGGGGCCTGGGGCAAGCACAGATGGCTGGGTCAGATGCTGGGAGCAGATTCAGCAGGTCCGGGGTGGAGCGAGACACCTTACACTTCTAACAAGACCCTAGGTGTTCTGGGTTGGATTGTGTCCCACGAAAGCTCTGTGGGCATCCTAAACCCTGGAACCTGTGGATGAGGCCCTATTGGAAATGGGGTCTTTGCAGATATAATCAGACTCAGATGAGGTCCCACTGGACCAGGGTGGGCTTGAATCGAATGACTGGCATCCTTATTGGAAGAGGAAAATTTGAACGCCAAGACACTCAGGGAGAGTTCCATGTGACCGCATCTTGAAGTGACATGTCTACCAGCCAAGGAACACCGGAGATTCCCACCAAAGCACCAGAAGCTGGAAGAACAAGGAACAAATTCTCTCTCGGAGCCTCAGAAGGAACCAACCTCTCCACCCCTAGACTTGGGACGTTGTCTCCGGAACTGTGAAAGAATGAATTTCTGTTGTTTTAAGCCACCCAGGTTGTGGCACTTCGTGGCAGCTCTAGGACAATTGTCACCTGGGGACGCTGCTGTACTCCAGGGACCCCACTTGGAGACCCACTGACCTACACCTGGTCTCCAGGTGGACTTCCCCCCCCTTCCCCCAACCACCGGTGGTATACTTTTCCAGTCTCTTCCCGCTCCTGCAGGCATGAGCCAATTGAAATGCAGATCAGTAGTGTCTTTGCCTTGATAAGAAATAAACTTGAGTCCCTTAGCAGAGCACGGGAAGATCTCTCTGATGTAGTCATATTTTATACATGTGAGTGCATGTGTGGACACACGTGTGTGTGTGTGTGTGTGTGTGTGTGTGTACCCTCAGCCCTTGTGCTGCCATGCACATACTTGCTCACCACCTGGGAACGGGCCAAGCTCCACACACACTCGTCCACAGGTTAGCAGCGCTGAGCCTGGCCGTTCGGCCTCGATCGTCTGTCTGCTGATCTTCTAGAAACCTTTCTTCTCCTTTGATGCTGGGTTAAAAGTCAGCTTTCTCTAGGCATATGTGGCCGTATGTACATTACCTGAATTTGTATACTTTTACACAATGTTTTGGCAGTTTTCATCACTTGACCTTTATATCAGTCCTGTGAAGGATGGCACAAATATCATTTCATTTCTCAGGAAGAAAATTCAGCTCACCAAGTTTATCCAGGAAGCTGGCAGCAGAGATGAGATCTGAACGCAGAACTTCTGATTCCAAATCCTATGTGATGCTACCTTTTGTTTTATGCCATCACACTAAAAATGTCTGTGCATCTGTGCAAGCATGCCGTTTCATGGTCTTTGTATTATTGTCTGTTGTTTACACTATAGACTGAATGAGAACAGTGGTTTTTAGATCTCCTAATACACTATACATGCTCTACGTCTGACACGTATTAGATAATCATTATTGGAGGGAGAGGGGAGAAAAATGGAAAGAAGGAATCTCAGCATTCTATCAGATTGGTTGGGGACAGTAGCTCAGCTGGCACAATCTACTTACTTTACAACTTATGGACATGAGGGAGTAAAATGCGAATATCTGTGTGCATATATGAGAAATTACATATGCATATGGTGGCATCTATGGGCTTATCATCTACATATGCTTGTACTTCACCAATTAAATTCTTAGTTCATCCATGAAGGTGCTGGTTTTGGATACTGTCCTCATATCAACATTTTTTAATAAAAAATAAATTTCACAGCCCCAGGCCCTTGTAATATATACACTAATATTCATGTGTTTTTACATTACTATTTAATCTAGTTTTTAATATCTTGCAGCATATGCTGCTCTTGATCTGCATAAGAAACTCTCCCAACGGGACTTAGACAAATCCAGAATAGTAATCAGCATTCATTCCATGTTTTGTTACTTTTTTTTTTCTGAGAAACTGGCCCTTTAATTATAAAGAAAGAAACGAGAAATTGGCAAATTCATGCGTTACAACCTTCTGCTGAAAATGGAAGATTTTATTTTCCCAAATCCTGACTCTTCACAGAGCCAGCAGTTAGACCCCTTCCTATAATAGACCTTGGGAGTTGTTTTGATTGTTACAGGATGGACTCCTGGAGGAAGAACTAGATGCATCTTGGTCTTGCGTGAACAACATGATAGACACTCAACTTCTTCGGGACTGAGACCCCGGATGTCCTCTAAGACTTTGCCAAGTCCCCTCCTGCTTCCTTGTTCAGAGAATGCTTTTTCCTGAGACAGTTTAGCCTGCTTCATAAACCCTACAGTCAGGTCTTCCTCAAAAGTTTGTGGACCAGCGTTCGGAAAGAGCCAGGGTCCGACACGGTTTGCTGAATACGTCTCGCTGGGTGCTAGCCCTGTGCACCCAGGGCAGCCCAGGGATCAGCTGCGGTGGGGGCCGGGGGCAGTGCTGTCTTCCGCCCCAGGGAGTCCCAAACCACAACATCCCGGTGTTCCTTCTGGGCTCTTTCACCTCCGAGAGGAAGGAAGATTTGCCCACGCATATTGCATGTGACCATTCCCCCCACCACCTAAAATTACGCAGACAACTAAGTACAGTTATTAAAAATCAAAGCAAGTCCTGTCTTGGCGGGTGCCACTTGCAGAAGCTTGTGGGCACATTTCCCTTTAAGACCTGAGCTGGGGGATGGTGTTGACTGAGATTTGAAACTCCCTCCCCTGAGGGCTAGATGTCGACATCATTGTTCTCTCCATACCAGCAGCTCAGCTTAATTAGTGGTGTGTCATTGGGGTGGGCCAAATTTTATATCGTGCCATTGGGGGCAGCCACAATTGTCTGGAGATGCAGATCAGGTCCAGATTACGTGAGCCCCGCGCTCACTGGGGGGTGGATTTCAGTGACTAACGCAGGTTAGTAAATAAGTAAATAAGAGGGGAGATGTTCTCATGGATATGTGTTCATAGGATTCCCTCTATCGGTTTTTTTGTTTTGTTTTGTTTTGTTTTAGTGAAACTAGATCATTTGTGATTTTTTAGGCTTGAGTCTGCAGAATGATTTTTTTTTCTTTCCTCTCTATTTGCATATTTCCTAGGAGACAGGCTCCTATCTAATCAGGGATTAGGATTTGGAAGATCAGTGACTGTTATGCTTGTAGAATATCATTTTCTCCCTGAAAATTGAAGCATTGGTGGCTAGCTCCTCCTTGTAGTTAACTACTATGCTCTCTGGACCCAGTGTAAATCACAGTGTATTTAAATACTAGGTGAGCGAGATGTATCTTGGATTCCAAAATGTAGCATACTTTCTTTAAATGTTGTCGAAATACACAGCTTGTGATACATTTTCTTGCAGCCTCTGCATCAAAATTCCTCAAAGAGGGAGAAATTACTTGCTCATAAAATACTATATATATACATATAAGCATTTATATATGATAGAGCCTATATAGTTAATATAAAATAACCTGTTCTGTATTTTCTCTGTGCCAAAGAATTCCAATCCTATTGTATTCTAGATATAATTTAAATATATTTATACATTTACTATATAATAAAGTGTATTTAAATATCTTATACATATGCATACGCATACATATATATGCATAGGTATGTATAAATGTATTTTTGGTAGAAAAGAGGTTTCTAAGTACTCGTTCAGGGATGTTTTGTGTAGAAAATGACAGAACAGAGAGGCCCTGCTGTAAGGGCTGGTCAGTGACGGCCCCCCTGTGTGCGGCGCACCCAGAACTTGTGGGACAGACAGTACCTGAATGAGTAAGGCAAATCCTGTTCCTCTTTCACAGAGAGACTGTGTTGGACTGTCCCTCTGCAAGCCCTTTCCAGCCCTGTTCCAGCATGCCAGGCCTTGGATCAGCCATTTACAGGTGCTGTGACTTAAAATGCTATCAAATTAGAAATGCTGGACACAGAAAAAATAAAGACTAGGTCCCTGAGTGCCAGGTGCTTTTTAAAGCATCTCTTTAGCATAGTACCACACCCAAAGCCACCCGCAAACGGCTTCTTCCTTCATGCAATGTGAGATCGGGATCCCCGGCCACCAGCTAATTTGTTCATGAATCAGGAATGAACAAGATCTAGATCTTCATTGTGGTTTAATTGGGCCTTAATTAACCTGAGTATTCTTCGGCGAAAAGAATAACAAATATAGGGAAAACACACACACAGCCTAGCTCCCGGGAGATCTCTGGGGTTTGCACCAGTGTCTGAAGCCAGCCAGTTGCTTCTGTCAGCAGCAACACCTCACTCCCCAAGGCAAATGCCCAGGCGGGGAGGGCTGGGGACATTTGCCAACCCTTTCTTCTCGCTCCTGTATCAGTTTGGGAGGGCCAGGGATGGGCCAGCAGGGTGCTCGGCCTTCCCAGGCAGCAGGTGGAGGCGAAGCTGGGTAAAAGTCACCACTCAACCACAGAGCTGTGCTGAGAGGCGGTGTGCTGGCCTCCGGGCCCCAGTGTGTGGACACCCTTCCGAAGGCCTTGCTAGGGCAGCCGCTCTGTTCACTGTAGGGCTTGGGTTCTCGCTCCCTGACGCCAGGGTGTCATTCAGCCCTCTCTGCTGTGAGGTCCATCGGCGCTGCAGCTGAGGCTCTTCGGGGACCCCCTTTTGTGAGCATGCTCTGTCTCCAGCATGCAAGCTGGGGGGAAAGCAGCTAAAGGAACATCACCAAACAAGCGGGATCCACTTTTCAACTGCGATGCAATACCTTGCAGGAGTCCACAATTTAACAGGCAGGATGAGAGTATGTTCCAGAGACAGAGGGGGCTGTCAAAACACTGTGGAAATTCAAAGCCTCACCCTGGACACCGCGGGGCATCAAGAGGGGTCTGAACACCACCTACGATCCTGCGAGCCACAGGGCACAGGTTCAGCCAAGGGGAAACACGAGGGAATCTTTCTCAAGATTCTGGTTTGGCCAGTTTGCAAAACTTGGATGTTTTGACTTGACGTTTTTAGACATTTCTAAAGATGTTTTCTCATTAGGAAAAGCGTTTTTTGTTTTGTTTTGTTTTGTTTTTTCCTCCTTGCAGGACAGCAAGCCGACTGTTTTCCCAGAGCACCTTATTACAGGACTGGTCTGCCCTCAGTTTTCCCATTCTCCATGCTCCTGCACCTCTCTCTGCGAGCCCACCTCGTCCCCAGCACAATCGGCCTTGGGCGGCCCAGCTTCACAGAAGATGGTGCTGGCCACCGCCTGCGTCGGCCCTCCGAGGACAAAGCAGCTGGTCCTCAGGGGAGGACACACGCTCATCTGGGAGGGCCTGGTAGCCTGGCAGGTAGGCGGCTCTAGAATCCACATCTGGAAGCTGTCTCTGGGGAGAGGGGAGGGTGAGCACAGCTGTTTTGGCCCCTCCGCTTCTGGTTGCCTTGACATATCAGAGGTCAAGACAGACCTCTCAGGTCCCGCTCTCTCGGGTCAGGAAAGCAGCTGTGTTAGCAAGAGGATCCACACATGTCCTAAAATACAAATGCAGGCCAGACATGGCTCGACGGACTCCGCGGGGCTCAGGCGTGTAGAGATGCGGGCAGATAAGGAGCCTGCCGGACACCCAGTAAGGGTGGAGCATGAGCGCCCGCCCCGCGCACATGCACCTGAGGACCCCAGTGCGACTAAATCCAAACGCCCGGCCAGCGTCCAGCACAGCCTGGCTGCAGAGAGAACCGTGAGCCCCTGCCTCGAACGGCACCTTCACACGAGCCCCGAGTTCGGGCTCCCCTGGCCAAGGAGTGGTGGTGCAGCCGAGCAGGGGACTATTGAGCTGGGATTTTAATCTGCAAGTGTGAAATCTGACCCTGAGGGGAAGCAGGGGGTGAGGGGAGGTGCAAAGTCGCTGTATTTGGAAGCTTTGCTACCGCATTTTCCCTGCACTAGAAAATGATTTTTAAATCACTTTATTCCAGCACACTGCAGGCTCCATTCCACTGGCCAGACAAGTGTCTGTGGTAACTCTTGGGAAATAAAAACCTTGCAGCTTGTAGCCCAAGTCACTGTGCATTTCCTGTGAGTCAGACAGAGAGCCAGGGAGCAAGGAGATGAGAAGACCATTTGTTTCTGCTTCCTCAGAGATGAAAGGCATCTACTTAGGGACCCTCTTCGGGTCTATGCCCCCATTCATCACCCCACCCCGCAAATCCCTGCATAGGTCAACGCAGAGGGCTGAAAACACAGCAGGAAATGGAGTAATATGACCGCAGCATGAAAATCTCAGCATCGGAACCTGAATATGGCATTCAGTCGTGCTCAGAGTGTTACAGGACAATGTGTCTTGAGAAATCATTCTCACTTCCTGCCAGGCAATATAGAGGGGTACATGTATGTGTGTGCACCATGTAGGTTTTTAAAGTATTTTAAATGTGCTTCCTGAATCACCAAAGGAATACTGCTTCCCCATGTATATATGAATGCCATGTGCTAAAAACTGCAATAAAACTCTTGGTTGAGGTAGAGCATTGGGTGAGAGATAGATAGATAGACAGACAATAGATAGATTTAAGGAGCTTTAGAAATTCCAGTGTCTGGGCGCCTGGGTGGCTCAGTCGTTAAGCGTCTGCCTTCGGCTCAGGTCATGATCCCAGGGTCCTGGGATCGAGTCCCACATCGGGCTCCCTGCTCAGCGGGAAGCCTGTTTCTCTCTCCCCCACTCCCCCCTGCTTGTGTTCCATCTCTCGCTGTGTCTCTCTCTGTCAAACAAATAAATAAAATCTTAAAAAAAAAAAAAAAGAAATCCCAGTGTCACCATTGGTTTACAACAGGGAAGTTGGAAATTAGGGGTCTATCAGATACTCCAATGTCAGTGTTGGGAAATACGAACTCTAACTTGATTATTTTCCCCCTTGGCTACATGCATCCTTCTTTTGGAAACTTGGCTTTCCATCTGTAAGTATCAGTGGTGGATTCCACAGCCACTAAACGTTCCCGACCTAAAGTTCTGTTGAGATTTTGCCATTATTAAGAAGATGGAGAGAAAGGAGAAGTTTAGAGAAACAAGGTCAGAGTGTTTCTGATGTACATGAGATTTGCAAAGGAAGGTAGCATGGAAGGCTGGAACAGGAGATCAAAGAGTGATTACATATAAAAAGGAATCTTTCCATGTGGAAGGAAAATACAAATAATAGGAATATAACCAAAAATAAATAAATAGTAATAATGATGTGTTCGACTTGTGTCTAAATGTGAATGAAGCTAAAAGCAAGAGCCGGTATATTTACTTGAACTTCTGGTGTGGGATAGACTGCATTTCCCTGAGAGAGCTACAGAGATGTTTCTAGTCTCATGTTTTCCCCGAGCCTTGAGGTGCTCCATCAAGAGTTGGAGTTTATGTCCTCTCCCACTGAAATGGGCAGGCCTCTGTGACCCGCCAATCATTTATAAAAAATAAATAAAACCCAGGCTTCTCGGCCGCTGAAGCTAGGTTATTGAAGGCAATGGGCCCCAGCCAAGCTCTCTCTCCCAGCACATTCACCCCGAGAAACTGACTGCCATGTTAGGAGGAAGCTGGGACCACATAGAGAGGTCACATGGAGGTGTTCTGGCCCTACAGCCCCACTGACACTCAGCCACAGTCAGCGTCACCCTTGGCATGTGAATCAGGGGTCTGCAGACCTCCCCAGTTGATACCCCAATGAGCTGTCGCACTTGAGCCCTAGCCACATTGCAGATTCATACTCACCAGCCAAGTGAAGTTGTGAACTCTTGGGGAGGTTTGTCACACAGCTGTGGGGGCTGGGGCAAGGGACTGATACCCAAAACCTAGAGAGAAGAGGTTGTCTCCTTTTGGGCTGAAACAGCCAAATCTGTGTTTGACTATTATGTCAAAACTAAGTTAAACTGGGTCCGATGGATCATTTGTATCTCTGTGACTTACTCCGGGCATGGGGTAGACCCAGCAAGGTTTCCTCATCCAGCAAAGGAGGTGCTTAGAATTGTGCCGCCTAGCATGTTGTATGGCATCCCTTACATAAGATGAAAATACATGTGTTCTTATGCATAATCAAGGGAAATAAGAACCTCTCGCATAGTCAAGGAAATGTGAAAGTGGCTGCCAGTAAGTGCTTGCTGAGACGGTCATGAATGTCATTGTCAGAGATTCTACTCCAAGGCCCTGGAATGGCAAAGCCAAGGTCCCTGCCTTACTGCACCACTTTAAAAGCAGTTCCAAATCCCCATGATTTGGATTGTATTGCCCTAACTCTACCTTAAGATTTCATAGGGGGGGTTGAAAAGACAAAGCTCTTGGTTGAGCCCCCAGATCCAAGGGCTCTTGAGGAAATGAAGGTCACCCTGTTAATATCCAGAATGAGGATGAGATAGTCCTAATAGTCCTGATTTGCATGAATGCCAAAAATAGCATATAGTTCTCCACGTCCATCGTTTAGGCCTAATGATGCCAAGGAAGCGGCAGCTCGTTAGCTGTGTATGAGCCAGCCTCAGCACCCAAGTTAGAGTACAAATATTTAGGGGACTCTGAAGGGCTTATGAAAAATTTGCCATCCCACCAAAATTTTTGCAGTGAGGCATTGTAATTGGGGGAAATGGTGTGGCAGTGGCTTTCAATTAAAAAAAAAAAAAGTTATCTTGAAGGACATCCGCATTGGGCTCCATGCTTCATGTTTGGCACCATGAACCTGGCCAGCTCTAAACTCTGTGTTTAGTGAGCACCCAGCATCCACCAAGTATGGTAGAAAGTGCTGATGCACAAAACCAAAGAAGGAGTAATTTTCCTCTTCGGGAGACGACAAAAAGAGACAGGCCAATGAGAAGGGCAATAAGAGATTAGGAAAGAGAGGCTAGGTCACTGGTCCCAGGCTCATTTTAGGCAATGTCAAGCAAATGCGAATTTTTGTATGCTCTCCCAGTACCGAATGAATGTGAGTGAGACTTTGTATGTCTCAGTTTCCTTCTACCTGAAATCAGACATTCTTGAAGTTCATCTATATTGACCTTATATCCAGTATCAGCTCTGTGGGTCTGAGTCCCGTAAGCAGTGGCAAGCATATCTTGTTGTTACAGGCTGAATTGTGTTTTCCAAAAAGTGATAGGTTGCAGTCCTAACCTCCACTACCTCCGAATGTGAGCTTATTTGGAAATAGGGTTTTTGCAGGTGTAATTAGTCAAGATTCGATCATGCTGGAGTAGGGTGGGCCCCACTCCCATATGCCTGGTGTCCTTACAATAAAGTGGCCATGTGAAGTCAGAGACACGGAGAGAAGCCCATATGAGAACTGAGGCCCAGACTGGAGGTCCGGATTAAAGAGATGTAGCTACAGGCCAAGGAAGGCCAAGGGGTGCTGGAGAGCCACCAGAAACTAGCAAGAGTCTGGAAAAGATCCTCTCTACAGGTTTTAGAGGGAGAATGGCCCTTCTGACTCCTTAGTTTTAGGCTTCTGGCCTCCAGATTGTGAGTGAATATACGTTTTGTTGTTTGAGGCCACCCAGTTGTGGTACTTTGTCCAGAAAGTCCCAGGAAACTGACACCCATGTGAAGGAACATAATATGTGGCACCTGGACTCAGAACAGCCAGCCTCAAGCATCTCTTGACCTACTACAAGGTAGGTCTCTAACAGAGAGCAGATGGTTTAACCCCTGCACCTGAATTCCCTTTTCTCCGCATTGGGCGTAACAAGAGCAGGCAGCTACCCGTAGCCTTTTGAGCATGAAAGTGTTGAGTATGAATAGTACTTGGCACAGAGCCTGGCACATAGCAAGCCAGGGGGAGGGCTCTTAGTCTTCTTCTGAAGACATTGGCATTTTGACCATCCCCTCTGATCCTTCTCTACAAACACAGCCAGGCACAGTAACCAGACCCAACCCTGCACTCTGTGTGCAAGAACACATTGCGGTTTAATACAAGAGCACAATAATATTCTCCTTTCTCCTTGCAATATAAAAGGTCATGCAAATCCTCTACTTCTTATCACTGTTTAAAATAAGTTCTGCCACTCAACACCTTTGCTGTTTGATAAGGCATCATGTTGCAAAGTATGTGCTCCTGAGTGAGACAGAGCTGGGGTCCAGTCTTAGCTCAGAATGATGGCATCCTATGTACATTGGAATGACTTTTTTTCTTTGTAAAAATACAGTTGCATTTGTTTTTGAAGTTTACTACAAGGAGTCAGTGGTATATAGAAGGGGCCTAACCCTAGACCCAACGGACAGAGGGGACCCCTAAATGTTTGATATTTGGTCTGTTAAATGATGATACCCACTCTTGGTCCTTCTAATATGTTGACTGAGTGATTTTACAACAGCTCATTTGTCCCGTGAGGAGAGCAGGGTTGGCAAAGCCCCTCCTAGCTGATAGAGGAGAAAGGGAGGTTCGTGAAGGCAGACCCCGATTCCTAGGAGGTACATGGGTAAGTCACAGCACCAACATCAGCCTGCAGAGGCCATGCACCCCCGCCCCTGCTCCTCGCAGAAGCATTTCACATCCTTTGTTCTGTGTTTTTGAGTGGCTATGCAAAAGCTAAATTAATTTGCTTTGATAATTGTATAAAACTACAGAAACCAAGTTGCCTACCTTCAAATGAAACTGCCTCCAGGGCTGTGTTTATTTGCCGTGTGTGTGTGTGTGTGTGTGTATCTGAGTGTGAGTGAGGGCCCATCTGTGTTTGTGTGAGTGTGTGAGTGCCATTTGAAATGACAGGCAGATGATATTCAGTCCTAATTATAATTGCTGGTGCCGGTTTGTATGGGTGCAAAACTTTCAAATTTAAACTCTATGAGTCAGTGAGGATGAAGAATTGAATTTTTAAAAAATTGTAAATATTCCTTAAAAAGATTGATCTTCCTCAGTTGGGAGGAAAAAAAGGTACATTCAACTTACCGGGGCTTCTGTTCTCCAAACATTTCCTGCTGCCCTTCATTTGTTTATGTTTCTGTTTCTTAAAACACCCCTTCTCACCACTTGGGTTTGCTTGGCCACCAGAACCCGTTCCCAGGCCTCCTTTTGTGGCCTCGTCTGGGCTTGTCACACTCACACACCGGACTGGTGGGGCTCGCCTGTGTCTGCCCCCGTCACGCTGGCGGGTGGTCTAGTCCACTCGCTCTTCCCTTGCCAGGTGGGTCTGTCAGCCTCACTGAGGAGCAAAGGAGGGCGACATTTGTAACGTCACCCCAAGATGGGTGACAAAGTAATGTCAACATTTGCAGCAGCTTAATGTCTAAAAGGTAGTCATTTCTGAATCTGTCTCGTTCCTTCCTGGAGACTATGAGTTGCTTCAAGGACAGGCCTCAGGTTGACTTGCTAAGGCTTCTCGGCGGTGGGGCACAATGGCCCGGGATGTCTTTGGCATCAAGCAACACCTCGCACCCTGCGTGCCCCATCGCATAGAAGGGCAGGTGACACGGGGAATGACACTCCTGTGTCCAGGGTCACAAGAAGCCTTCAAATGCTGAGGCCCCCAGGACTGCAGACCCCAGGGGAGGCCGAAGGAGACAGGCAAGAACCAGACAGGCTTGGGCGGCACCTGCTAGCTGAGTGTGCACGGCACGCACAGGCCCCGCTTGCCTGGAGTGGCGCCAAGGTGGCAGGGCATTGACCACGCGGTCCCGACCAAGCCCAGGTCAGGCGCCCCCCGCGCACTCACACCCGCTTCCCACTGCCTCGTCTGCAGTGGGCAAACCAGCTAAGCAGGTAACGCAAGTGCGGCCGAGACGGGGCAGAGATTCTAAGGCTCTGATAAGTCATGAAACCATCCTCCCCCACTGGTCTCTCATTTCACATCTTTCTGCTCTCCGCTCAACACCCACTGCCCCCACGAATTTCTCTCCTCCACCTCTTTAGGCACACGCATCACTTACTTGATGATCAGATAGGCCTGGACTGCCTTCTAGGAAAAATGCACAGATATTATTTGCAAAGGCTAAAAAGCAGGTGTTCTCCAGCTTATCTGAATATTTTGAGTAAATCCCGGTTTTGAAATGCAAATGCTTCTGCAGTCTGTTTAGTTTGAGATAAAGCAGTGAACAATGAGTTAATCCTTATTTTATGCAATTCATTATCAGAAGCCTGTGACCAGGCCAGCCACCTTTTTAAGCATAATAGTGGTCACGCGCAGGTAGATAACTCCTTGCCCCCCGTAAATCACATTTATCAGATAGATTATGTGGGATATAAACAGACCAGGGTATAAATGTTTTATGTGTGCTTACATATGCAATACAGAAAGATGATTGCTTTAAGTATTTATTTATTCAATATTAAACATCTCAGTACTTATAAAATTTTTCGTTATTGTTCATGCAAAAAGCTGATTTCTTTTTTCTTCCCAGGGTGAAATTGAATGTATTCATCTCTGAGAAACATGATTTAATCTTTCAGAGCGGCGGTGGGAAGGAGTGTGGAATCCCTTTGATTTTTTTTTTTTTTATTGTCTTTAAGTAGTTGCAAAAGAAAAAAATTGAAAACGCAATAATCTACCCAGTCCCGTTAAATTAAATCCTCTCAACATTCTCCTTCCTTCTCTCATGTCTGTCCAAAACCAAACAAGTACGCAAGCAAACAATTGTCCCCCCCGGCCCCCGCCACCCCCCGAGTCCCAGCCCCACCTCGGAAGGAAAAGGTGGTCCAGGAACCTGGGGGAACAGGCAGCTTGATTTTGGAGAACATCCCCACTGTGGTTTCCAGAGCATGTCGCTTAGAGCCGATGCGATTATTAAAAGTTATCTAACAGGATTCTTTTCTCCTGTGTCCCTAAGGACCACCGAGGGCACCTCCTCCCTGCCCAGTCGGCTGAGCACTGGGGCTCGGCAGGAGGGCAGAGCAGCTGACTTGTGCATCTAGAATGTTGACAACGACCTACATGTTTGCTTAGCTTACTACTGGGGCGTCATGTAGGCTCTCAGACATGGTTTTCTGCTTCAGTTTCTATTGACTCCTTTCTGATGGCACTAAAATGTGCAAATCCATATTTTATTTATAACCAAAGTGGTACCATTAAAATGAAACCAGGACCCCAGGGCTACGTCTGTCAGACACATGCCCATCACAAGTGGATGTCAACATGAATGCGGAGTCCTGACACCTCCTCGTTCGCAGCTCTTAGAGTAAATCCATCTGCAGATATCTGATGGCAGTCAAGGTCACAGCAGTGGGGGAAAACAAATGAAGACATCAAGGACGCATTTTCCAAGACAGATGGCGCCTACACACCAAACCAGCTCACTCGCTGGGACTGGATGGACAGCTTTCAGGAAACGTGGACGGATTTTTCGGTCGTATTGACCACTTTGATTTACCAGGTCATTTCACTCTAAATAGTGAAACTGTTTTGTACATGAGACCTTAAGAACTCTGGCTGAACAACTACCTCTTTAAAGGGTATTCCTAAGGGAAGGGTGCACAGACCAAATGGTAGCCCCTGGGATGTCATCCGGAGCAAAGAGTTTGCTGGATTTCAAGGCAAGTCAACGAAAACTCATTCTTATTGAGCAGTTGCTATGTTCTGATTTGGGGCCCCTTACACAGAAATGGGTTTATTGTGAAGTAACAGGGCCTGAGCCTCAGGCCTTCCCCTGGCAGTGGCTTTCTCCCTGACCTGGGAGGGAAACTAGCAATTTGATATTCACAGTGCGGTATCCATGTCCTTAAATAAGCCCTCTCCCCCAAATGTTATTTGCTTCAGGCCTTACAAAAGCTGCATCCACCCTGCTTTATATATTTCACAACAGTCTCATAGTTGTGTGAATTTGACAATGACTTAAATAGACCCCATCACACCAGAAATCACAAGAATAAATGGAACAACAAGAGAACTATCAAAACGTACTATTTTTACAAAACCCCGGTTTGGCATTTTTATTTCAGCATAACATCCCTTTTGATTAGGTTTGCAGATCTGAATGGTATTGTATTGGTTTTATTGCTTTCTGGTATTTAACAGGTAAATGTTCCGTAGTTTGGTAATACTGTAGCCATAGAGCTATACCTAGATGATCCTAGGTTTGTTACTATACAGAGGACATGCTAAGAAATTTACTTAGGTTAGCAAGGAAGTCCTTGAGATTTTCCCCCTCTAAAAAGAAACTTGACAATACTCAGGATTGAAATATACCTCGGTAGCCTCAGTCCATCCAGTAAATGGACAGCCTTGGCTTTGTGATGGAACTAAAATGTGAGTCCGAGGATGAAGGACTCCTTCTGCTCAGAGGGCATCATGGGTGATCATTCTCATTTTACCACCTCCTGGCTCTTATCTTATCGATCGATCGATTGATTGATTGATTGACTGGCTGTAGTTGATTCCTGGGCTGTGCCTGTGGCCTGTGTCCGAGATGCTTAGGAGTGACAACATGAAGTCTTGAGAAAGGTAGGACTTGCTCAAGATCTATAGCTCTGTGGTGCACCTTCAATGGCTCCCGACTGCCTGCAGGCAAAAGTCTAAATTCCTTGGCAGGACACACAGCCGTCCATGACTCCCTCTCTGTCTCCTCTTGTGTCCAGTCTAACTGGCTGCTATTACCCCCTGGCTGGAGTCTCCTGCTCCACCTGCTTTCCAGTGCTCTGGACAAACACCCCTCCCGCGTGTTGTCTGCCTGCATGGCACCTCCACAGTCTCCACTCTGCTCCCTCCAACCCTTGCAGCCGGCCACCTGGGGAGAGCAAGCCACTCTTTTTCCAGGTACCGTCTCCAGAATCATCTCCCTGAGGGCGCCTTTCCTGTCCACGCTGCCACTCCCTACGTGACACAAATCCCCTTTGAAGGCAGCTCAAATTGCTCCCTCCCTAACATCCCTAGTTTCCAGAATAGTCATTGCACTACTTGAATATAGGACCATCTTCCCTCTTTAACTATCCGTTCCTCTAGTTGCTCATCGATGGTGTTTTTTTGGTTCAACGTCACTAATTAAGATGTTCCTGGCCTGAATATAAAAAGGATGGAACATAGTTTTACCTCCTGCAACTTTTGCTTGAGAATTTGATCGTGTAAATTTCTTTAACTTCTGACTTGTTTTGGAAACTTGATCCATAGTGTTGAAAGTTGTCAAGAGAGGTGCCTGCCATGAAGTGGGGCTTCAGAAGGTTTCCACTGAATGAATGAGATCATAAACCTCCCCATATTTCTCCAGCATAGGCTGTGATGGACCCACAGGCCACAGCACGACATTTAAAAAAAAAAAAAGTGAAATCTTATGCAATAATTTCTTGTCTATAAGCCGATGCAAATGCAACAGTGTATTTTTCTCTCCCCAGAAAGAAATAGATTTCTAGAGTGTGGTTTTAGTGGGAGGCCATTTTCATTTCAAATTTTGTTTCTTTTCCTTGTTCCTTTTTTTTAAGTTAAGTGGCTGTGGCTTGTCTAGAGAAGAACATTACTCAGTTGTTGCAGCTACTGCTGCCCCCAATTCACAGATGTTTCCCTGTAGGATTCCCATGTCCATGGATAGAGTGACTAACCTGTAGTATTTTATAACTAGAGTCAGAGACAAACATAAACAGAAGTACACTGAGGAGTTTTTATCTGCTTCAAGGAATTACTAATTCATTCTGCTACTGATCTTCTCTTTTGTTTTAACTTTCACCTGGGACAGAGTATAGGACGATGATGATAAGCCAGATGCCTGACTTTGAACTAAGACGCTAGTGGGCACTGGTCCATGGCCTTGCCTGGCCTCATCATCTTCATCCGTAAAGTTGAGATAAAAATATAACTCCATCATAAAGCTGTTGAGAGGATTAAATGTGACAGTGCATCAGGTGAGGGCTCACTAAATCATTTAGAGCCGGCTACACCAAGACGTGTTTCCCATTCAACTGTTCTTGAACTTAGACTACTTAAGAATCAGTTGGGAAGCTTATTAAAATGTACAATTCCTGGGGGCGCCTGGGTGGCTCAGTCAGTTAGGCATCTGACTCTTGGTTTAAACTCAGGTCACGATCTCAGGGTTGTGAGATCAAGCACCACGTCAGGCTCCACACTCAGCAGGGAATCAGCCTGAGATTCTTTCCCCCTCCCTCTCCCTCTGGTCTCCCCCGCACCCCCCCCCCCCGGCTCACACTCTCTCTCATTCTCTCTCTAAAATAAATAAATAAGTACAAGTACAATTCCTGGATGTCTTCTGGGTGGGTGTGGTCCATTGGGTCCAGTGTGGGTCTTGAAATCTGCATCTGGGACATGTCTTCACACTGATTCTGATGAACAGTCTGTGGCCTGAACTCGGAGCCACGCAGAGCCATCGTGTCACTTTCTTTTTTTTTTTTTAAAGATTTTATTTATTTATTTGACAGAGAGAGACACAGCGAGAGAGGGAACACAAGCAGGGGGAGTGCAGAGGGAGAAGCAGGCTTCCCCCGGAGCAGGGAGCCCGATGTGGGGCTCGATCCCAGGACGCTGGGATCATGACCTGAGCCAGAGGCAGATGCTTAACGACTGAGCCACCCAGGTGCCCGCACCGTGTCACTTTCAAAGCCACTTCAAAAGCTGAATGCAGAAATCTTTCTTCCTATTCCCTGATTATCTGCTATCAAATGCTGTGAGCTGGTGCACAGAGTTTCTGCTTTCCGGAGCCCATGATGTTGTTGGACGTCACAGAGTGTGGGCCAGACTTCTCAGCCTCGCCCGGTGCTGTCAGCATTCATCCTGTATCTTCAAACTTCCACCAGACTCTGGCATTCATGCCACAACCTCAGAAAGATGCCCCATAGATATGGGATGTGCAGTGAAGGAAAGCCCTCAGGCTGGGAAGTAAGTCAGACAAATGGAGGTTTGGACATGCTTCGGTCACTCATTTTCTCTGTGTGCATAGAGGAAGGGGAGGAGTAGAAGGCAGGCGTACGGGAGAAAGGAAGAGCAGAGCCCTCCATAAAAAAGAAGGGTAGCAACTTGTGCCTCACAGGTTTTCTTGTGAGGTTTAAATGAGATGTGTAAAGCATGCAATCCTTCCTGCGCTTACCACCCACTTAACACTGGATGATATATGTGGATATTTACTGCCATTTAATTGTCGTTCATGCCCCAGTTTTGTCTTCCCACTAGATTATAAGCATTGTGAGATCAAAGACTGTGAGTCAAGCCTGTTCTGTCTTCCCCTACCCATTCTTCCACTCCCCCACAGCCCCACACCCCCACATTCTCTGTCCCTGCGAATTCTCAGCCATCCCAAGTGACAAAAGAGGAAGCAATAAACAGGCCGCAGATTCAGTTCCTGACCTAAAAGACAAGATTATTGGGCAAGACAGAGCCAAGTAACCCAGGTTCACTGCGAAATATCACGCAATGACCGGTTGGTCGCCTGGAAAAGCAGAAAAAGTACCTTCCAGAAGTGGTCAGAGCTGTAGGGAGTTATAAGAATTGCTTGATATTTTCTGTGCTTGACACCTGGACCTCATCTTACTTATGCAAGGTGTCCACCAAGGCCCTGCTCACCTCCTGCTGTTACCTAGATCCCATCACAGCTGGGCAGGCTGTCTGCAGCCCCTAAGTGAGACTCACTTCAGGGGTCGGTGTCTTGGAAGAACTAGATGATGATACACATCCTCATAGACATTGAAGGCACTCCGATATTTGTTGAATGAAGAACAAGTAGCCTAATGGTCTGTGTGTCTATCTTTTAAGGCCGTATCTTAAAAAGAATAGATGACATATATGAAGAACCAGAGCATTTTTGTAAAAACAAATCATGCATAGGTTAGAGCAAGGCTTACAAATTATTCATTGGTAATTTAAGAGCTGTGCTGCTGAAGGGAATAGGTCTGAGGCCTCACTTCATAGGTTTGCTTTGTCGGAACATTCTCAAGCTGTCTGGGGACACAGGCAGGGCTGTGATCCTTCCAAGCCCTCAGCTCCTGAAAGGAAGGCAGGCGCCTCTGGAACTGCCCCTATCCCCTCACCACTGCAGCCCCTTCCTCATCAGTGGCTCGTGGCTCATGGTATGGTGGGATTCATCTGCGTCTCTCCCCTCTTGTCTCTCAGAGCTTCTAACCCTGCCTGTAAGCTGACATCTTAAAGGAAATATATGTTCATAAACTAGAGGAAGGTCCTCTCTCTGGGCAGGCAGGGAACTCACTCTCATCGGTAAACACTGAGTGCCATTTTCCTCCTCCACCCCCAACATTTGATTTATATTAAGTGAAACAGACTATCTTTACAAAACCATATGAAAAGGGTTTTTTCATAATCAAAACTCTATGTGGCTGAAACATAGCTCACTTCTTCAAAGTTTCCCACATAGATCATAATCGCATGTGTGTAGAACTTTAGTTCTCCGTCCCCTTTCCCTGCTGGGTCCAGTTCTGGATGTGTCTCATGTAGGGTGGAGCTGCTTTAGTTTGTGTTGGGAGCTAAATCTCTACCAAAGACGAAAAGGCAGTATTTCGAGCTGTCCCGTGACCCAAGGTGAAGTCTCCAGGTTCTTCTTTAGGGTACACTGAAATAAGCCATCTCTCAAGACCCCTGGCAGAGGTGATTTCCTAAACCCTCACACTGTAATTTATAACAACAGTACAGATGATAACATCAGTAACACGCATCACGTATGGAGCAGACCTGTGGTGTCTCATAGACATTGGCCCCATTGACCCCACTGGTCAGTTGAGTAGACAACAAACAATGCAGACTGTAGACGTTTCTTCTAAGTCAGAAAGCTCTCTTTTCCCTCATTGATTACAAAACCTTATTATGACCACGTACGCTAGTTGACATCACTTACCTCGTTTTTCCCCATGGCAGAAATCCTATTTTATTCATATGATGCTACCCTTCTCACCTAACGAAATCTGCCCAGACGGCGCATCCGGATTTGAACGTGATGGATACTCTAGCCAGACCCTTCCTTGCGAAGCTATTTTCATCCCTATGTCACAGGGAAGTAGCTGGGCTCCTGGGGGGGGAAGACTTGCCCCTAAACCGTATATCTCTTTCCAAATATCTAACGTCCACTTTTTATCCCAGATCTTTTTGACTTTAACTGAAAGAAACTTCTTTTTATCAGAGACATTTTTTTTTTCCCCTAGACCATGTAATAAAGAAAAGATTATAGTGGATAGACCAAATGTGGAAGGCCAACCAGAGGCCTCAGGCTTTTGGACCCGAGTCCAGGGCACTGGAACAATTCGAAGAAGCAGGGTCCACAGTTACCATTGTTAACACTACAAGCTAATGAAAAACAGACCTGATCCGAAGCCATAGTCTACTAAAAGGAATCGGTTTGCAAGAGTCGGCTAAGTGGTAACCGGGTCCCAGGTCAGGCGATTTTGTTCTTAGTGTCACTGGTTACTCACTTGACCTACCTTCAGCTTCTACAGGAGAGAGAGAGCTAGAGAGAGAGAGAGAGAGAGGAGGATTTTCAGGTTGCTTTTCAAATCTAAGAATTTATGAAATCCCCTGAATATAAGCATAAATGAGGATTAAGCCCAAATACAAAGTTATTCCTGCTTTTGTGATGACAAGTTATTTCCCCTACTTTCAAAAGCAAGGTTTTCTCGGAGGGCCCCTTGGCCGCTCTCACTGAGTCCAGAACACGGTCTGGGGCAGAAGCTGAGACCGAGGGCAGAGGTCCGGAGAATATGAAAGCCCCATAAACAGGTATACATTAGATACATTTCAGACACAATGCCTTGTTCTCCTGAATTTAAAGTTTAAAAGCAAAAGATAAAAGAAAACCGAGCTCTGAAGCAAGGCTTTCTAAATAGTTTTCCTTCTCATTCTTATGCGCTGACCCGGAGCCTCTTTTATATGCCTGAGCCTGGTGAGCGGCCCTGGCGGGAACGTTTACCTTCATCAGAGCAAAGTAAGAGAGAGGAAATCTTTATTGTTGGCGGCGAGCTCAAAAGATGTTGCCCACAGTATGAGCGGAGCTCCTGGGAGATACATTTTTAAAATTTTTTGGTTTTCTCTGGAATTCCAAATGCTAATGTCACCCCGAGTGAGGGGTCTTCATTTATTGATCTTTCGAGACTGATTTTGAAAGGCCTCATATGGAAATTTAAGTAAATGTAGTTGGAGATCTTGGCCACCACAGACTTGTCGATATTCTAATCAAGCCACAGTTTTCTCTTCCAACTAGATAATGATCATAGCTTGTACTCACAGCCCCCAGTTTATGAAAACGCAGGTGCTAACTTCTTCAGGAGGCAATTTTATCTTTTCAAATAGACATGCATTTTTTTTAGGGTATGGGCTGTAACTTTGCATAAAGCCTCAAGTTAAAGGTACAAACACCAATTAAGAATGACAGTTTTTCTGGAAGGAGAGAGAGAGATACAATTTATATATTATATATATTTATGTCTTATGTTGCTATGTAATAGATATTATTTATATATTATATATTACTATATTATAGAAATTATACTTATTAAATATTAGCCTATATTAGAGTCACTTGTATTTACACATGTATGTAAATATTCATAGAACATTTACTATATTAAATAATTATATAATATATCCAATTGGCTAGATTTGATTCCCTGGAATAAAAATACACTTCACTTAAAAGAAGACTTCCTTATCGACCCTTGAGGGCACCTGCAGCGGAGCAGAGGGCTTGAAGGAGCACACTGAGCTAGTATGCATCTTACCCCTGCATTTTCCTGGGCTTGTAGGCTTTCACACACATACTACATAGCAATGGTAAGTCATCCCTCCACTTTTCTTTATACCCCACTGAGATTTTCCACGTGGACCAAGGAAGGAGAGAAAAGAGTCTATCAGTCAAGAGATACAAAGAGGCTTTATCAATTCAGCGAGAAATCGTTAATTCAATCTAAGGCTTCGGAATATTTTAATGTCCACTTATGATGTTAATGGAGGTTAATTGGCATTCATTTCAAGACTTTCTTCTTTTCATCACTTTTTAGTCCAGGTGGGGGAGGTGTGCTCTGCATTTGCTATTCAGGTTAGGATCTTGGGATCAGCAAGACGCCCCTTCTTCTCTCCTCCCCTGGAAGGCCTCATTGTCATTCCAATGAAAACGCTTACCTGGAAACAAAAGTGCAGGTTTCTCCACCTGGAGTTCCTTGTTATCAGCCCTGAGTCCTAATTCTGAATGGTATCTTAAGCTCTAAACCAAATCTGCTTCAAGCTCAGGGGCAGTTTCTCCTCGTCTTTCTCCCTAGAGATTCAAAACAAAAAGCCAACAGTAGTAAACCTTACGCGCTTCCATTGTAACAGTAGCATATATACGGTATTGTAACAGTAGCATATATACGGTACTAAATTGAAAACTTAAGAAAGTTTTCACACAATGCACACTAAAAAGAAAACTTAAGAAAGAAAAAATATGTGTCTACAGACTACTCACCACCCAGAGAAACCACTGCTGACATCTTACCGTATTTCTGTCTTTATGCTTTTTTTCCACTTCTTTCTAGAAATGCAATTTTGTGTCCTACTCACTGACAAATAAACCAACACACGCGACACTTACCTTGACATCAGCAGGATACTTAGAAGTACTTTTTAGCCGAGGAAGAGGAAAGGAACATCACCGGCTGCCCAGCCAGCCAGCTGGCCGGAGTTGGGCTGAAATCTCCGTGGACGTCCTTCCCGCGGCTTCTCTACACCTGCGTCCTACGTCCCCGTGTCACTTTTGCCCCCAGTTGTCCTGTAAAGTGTTGAGCAAAATGACAGCACACTCCCGGTAGAATTTTGTTGCTTGCCTTTTTTCACTTAGCGGTGCCGGAAGCTTCTACGAGGTGAGTGGCCCAGAAGCACAGGGGCTAAGTTACCCTCATAGTTTGGGGCTGCTGTGTTCTGCCACCTTCCAGGTAGGACTTCTGGAGCAGCTGGGCTTTGGAGAAGGGGTTTCTGAATCGTCGTTAAAATTCGGGCCAACTGTGCCCCCTCCAGACGCTAGCACCTTGCTTTCCCCTGCAGCGGGAGGGCTGTGAATACTCTGAGGCCGAGGAAAGCGATCCTTTTAACATCTCGGAAGGAGAAACAAGACAGTTTCTTTGTGCGGCTTGGGCTCCAAATCCCCATGAGACATTTGGGGGCCACTTTAGATTCTAGCAGGAGTAGGGCAGGGAGAAGGAAAAAGGGAGAGAGAGAGAAAGGAGCAGAGGGAGAGGGAGAAAGGAGGGAGGGGGTGAGACAGTGACAGAGAGACCCAAGCCACCCGCTTTTGCTCCATCGCCAAAGCTTTATTTCAGAATGGTTCCAGAGGCCCTGCTGTGGAAGTTGCAGGCTCTCAGCCCACAGGCCGCCCCGAATGCTCTAGCGTCCTGTGGGTGTGTGCTGGCTTTTCCAGGCCTGCACTGAAATCCTGAAATCTGACCTCTCTGAGGCCTCAGGCATTGGTCTCAAAGGGATCAGCTTCTGGGCTGCCTTCTCTGGGGCAGCCACCCCAAGGAGAGGCACAAGGGAACACTTCGCAGCTAAAAGGCTCCAGAAAATCCCCGTGTTTCCGCTGTTCCCGGGGCAAGCACCCTTCCCTCTGCGCCAAGCCCAGGGGCCCGGGAGGAGGCTGGGGGCTCCGAGCCTGGGACCTGGCCGCTTGCTGCAGGATGACTGAGCCAGGTGGTCTCCCGACCTGGCTGACGGTGGTCAGAGGACAAGCCTCCAAACACCTGCCGTGTGACGGCTGTGTGGTCCCTGCCACCGCCCACTCGAAGCGGTGTCCCTGAGTCGGTGTGGACATGTTCAATGCACAGGAATACAGCTCATGTGCCCTTATTAATTAGAACTTGGGGCCATGTGTTCTTCTAATATTAGGAGCCCGTCAAGAAATATCTCTAAGATGTGTGATTGAAAAGCAAAAACATGAAACACAGTTTGTGTCTCTAGATGCTAATTTACATCGATGCCAACATTACTAAGTTAAAATATATTTTAAAACATTTTTATAGTAACACTGAATTTTTAATGCATAAAACGTCATAAAAAACTATTATAATATCCAAAATACTCTAAATTAATTTCATAAAGAGGCACTCTTAAAGGAGACACATGACAAGACTTCAGTTTTATCGTTGTTGTTTTTATGTTCACTTTGCTAATTTAAAGATAGTTTCTTTGACTTCCGTGGGGAAAAAGTACATTTAAAAATATTAACTGTTCATATTTAAATAAATCAATGTCTCTTTTCCAGCTTTGTTATTCTACCTTCTATTTAACTTGTTTTTAAATCCCCTAGGAGGACTTCCAGTGTGAAAGGGAAATGTAATTTCCACACCAACGGATCAAGAGGTTCTGGTACTTTCTTTCTTTCTTTTTTTTTTTTTAAGATTTTATTTATTTATTTGACAGAGAGAGACACAGCGAGAGAGGGAACACAAGCAGGGGGAGTGGGAGAGGGAGAAGCAGGTTTCCCACGGAGCAGGGAGCCCGATGCGGGGCTCGATCCCAGGACCCTGGGATCATGACCTGAGCCGAAGGCAGACGCTCAACGACTGAGCCACCCAGGCACCCCAAGAAGCTCTGGTACTTTCTTAGAAATGTTCTTAACATAACGTGCATTTATTTAGGAACATGGCACCACTATATGTGCTTATGTGATGTAATGTGTGTGTGATGCAGTGTCTGTGCTGCTGTGTGTGTGTGTGTGTGTGTGTGAGAGAGGGATGCAGTGCATGTGTGTGTGTGTGTGGTGCTGTGTGTGTGTGTGTGTGTGTGTGTGTGTGAGACAAAGGAGTATGGGATCTAATTCCCGTGGGCTTTGCCTAAGACAGGAGCATGGAGAGGCCATTCGAAAGACGGAGCAAAGGCAAGTATGTGGTTTCCTAGAAGTGTGTGGTAAGAACATGGAAATTCTCCTGGTTGCTGCCATTTGCCTCAGGATGCAGGTGGTAAGCCATGGGCTGAGAACGAGGATGGAGAGGGGTGCATCTTGCAAATTTGATGGGAAGGAGTGAGCTGCTCATCTAGGAAGAGCACAAACTAAGGAATCAGGAGCAGACATGGGTTTCTGGGCACCATGGAGATCCCCCAGTTAAGCAGATGGTCGTGAATTTAAAGAGAGATCTGCTAGTGAGGGTCTCTTAAAGAGGTCCCCTCATCCGTGTCTAGCATCCTGGGTATGCGCGGCATAGGCAGATAGTTTAGTATTACCAGGGTGTTCGTGAGCAAGTCAGACAGTGAGAGAGAAGCAAGGCGGGCTTGTGTAGACAGCTCACGGGACCTCAGCTGGGTTGGGAAGGAAGAGGGTATAGCTGAGGGAGGCAAGAGACAGGGCAGGGGGTCGGGTCACAGCTGCCTTGTTCCTTTGTTCCTTGTGACCTGAGCAACTCCCGAAGGCCCCACCTCCTACTGTTATCATCTTTAAGGGTAAGGATTTCAACCTTCAGATTTAGGGGGATGACCTAGCTTCCATATTTTCCGGCTGAGAAATAAAAGAGTGATCAGAAGAGGCTCTCCACCCCACCACCCCACACCAGCCGAACCTTGGTCAGCACCACATCCTGACATTCTTTCATGATGGATGGCCCGTCCCTGCTGCCGTGGACCCCCAGAAACTCCTTCTGGGCGTTTGTCACCTGTTCTTTTAACGCAAAGATGTGCTACAGCCGTTCACCCCTCTGCCTCTCCTCTACTACCACATTCTCTCTGTTTGCCCTTTCCATCACAATAGAAACATTCTAGAATCTTCCCCATTGTGAAAACAAAACCCCACACTTCACATTTTTCTCCAACTACCACTGCTCCATCTCTCTATTTCCCTCGATAACAAAACTCTACAAAAAAAATGTATGTACTCACTGTCTCCAGCCTTCTCGCCCCATTCTGTCTTGATTCACTTCAATTAACCTTTCGCCCTGACTGCCCCCACTGAAACTGCACGCCGATCAGAGACACCTGCTGCTGGGGTCACCTGCAAGTGTTGGGCATTGGCAGCCTGTCCAGCACACATGGCGGGTCACTGCTCTGCCTTGGAGCACAACCTTCACTTGTTCCAAGCGTCACACTCTTCTGGGTCGTCTCTTTCCTTGCTGGTCATTCTTTGGTGCTACCCCTCCCCTCCCTTGTTCCTAAATGTTGGGGTTCCCCGAAGCTTAGTTTTCTGATCTCTTCCCTTTCCCATGCATAGCCCCTCCGTAGGTAATATTACACAGAGCATGGCTTTTAATACTCTTCTATTGAACTGCTGCCCCTTCTCTGAATTCTAGATTGATTCTCAACCCCTTACTTGGCATCTCCAACTGGAACACAAGTCAGAATTATGTCAAAACCGGCTGCTCCTGAGTCTTTCTCATCTCTATAAATGGTGTTGTGGGTTGAATCATGCCCCCCCCCCCATTCACATGTTAACGTACTAACCCCTGGTACCTCAGAATGTGACCTAATTTGGAAATATGGTCATTGCAGATATAATTAGTTAAGGGGAAATGGGTCTACACTAGAGAAGGGTAGACCCCCCTAATCCAGTAGGACTGGTGTCCTTACAAAAAGAGGGACGCACACGGGGAGAACACTACATGAAGATGAAGGCAGAGATGGGGGTGATGCAGCAAAAGACAAAGAAACCCCCAGAAGTTAGGAGAGAGGCAGGAACAGACTCTCCCTCCCAGCCTCAGAAGGACCACCCCTGCAGACCCCTTGATCTCAGACTTCCGGCCTCCAGAGCTGTGTGGTGATGCGTGTCTGTTGTGTAAGCAAGCCCTCAGTGTGTGGAGCTCTGAGAGAGCAGCCCCAGAAGACGAGGACGGATAGCCACGCCATTCTTCAGGCTGCAGGAAGAAGCCCAACCTTGACTCACCCTTGACTCTTCCCCTCTACATTCAATACAAATGCAACACGGGATCAGATCTCCACGCTGGACAGAGGCTCGCTCCCCCGCAACAAGCACCAGCCCCTTCCCTAGTCCGCCTGCGCCCTGCTCGTCTCTTTAGAATATTCTATACGTGGCGCCAAAACCATCCATAGGAAACTTGCCAGATTGCACCACCACTCTTCTTGAAACTGCCATCACTTCCCAAGCCCTTCGGAGTAAAGGCCAACATCTTTACAATGGCTGACAAGGGACTCAGATTTCCTCCTTCAGCACCCTCCCACTCAGGGATGCTATTCTAGTGGCATGAGCTCAGCCTGGCTCTGCCTTGAACTTTTCCAAGATGTGTGCACCACAGGGCTTTGGTACTTGCTTGTCCCTCCTCCTGGAACCCTCTTGCCCAGCCGTCATCAGCTTTCCCTCGTAAGCCTGCATCACCAGCTGCCTCTCTTCCTTCAAGAACTGGTTCAGCACACCTGATGTAGTGACCCGCGCAGCAGTTCGACCCTCCTTGCCCCTCCATCCCTCACCCTGCATGTCTTGTAGTTTCCTTACCACACGTGAGAGCCTCCTGTCCATCCGTGCCCTTGCCTGCCTTCCCCACTGGAACCGAAGCTCCATGAGGGAAAGGTCATCGCTTGGCTTTGCTGCTGCATTCCCAGTGTAGAGAACAAGGCTCAGCCCAGAGCAGTGCTCTCTGAATTTGTGTTGAGTAAACGAAGGGATAATTAGGGACTTCTCAAAACCATTTCCCTCCACTTGCTTCAGGGTTCGTATGCTAAGCATTAATCATCTCCATGCAGGCCCTACCAGAGGAACCCACGGTCTCTTCAAACTGCGGTCATTGTAAGCCCCCATCGGTATGATTCCTGGTGGTCTCAGAGGAGAAGTCAAAGAGTGAATAGTCTTGAAATCAGGCTTTCTCCGTGATTGTTTCCAGCACACCGGCACAGCCCCCTGGAGAACTGATATCCGAGGCACATAGCCGCCAGCCTGAGAGCAACTGCAACCTACATTTAAACTAAAGATGCTTTACGTGCTGGAAAGGCAGCTTGGAAGAAGATGATCTATTATAGATCATTAACTGTGCCATAAGTCTTCATGTTAAAAGTCAGCAGAATTTTCAAAGCAATTTCCTTAATTATTTTCTCATGTTTGTTTGAGCCCAAATTATAAAATTTGGAATTCTGCGATGATCCCAGCCATATTTATATTTCACCACATTTCAAAAAGGAAGAATAGCCAAGAGGTGAACATTTTGGGTTCTGAACGTTCTAGAATAATTTTTAAAGGCAATTAGATCACAACCCATCTTAGCAGAACTTTTTCTATGCAATGATTTTTCAAACTGACTTGGTTTTCCATATATATATGTATATATTTAGATGCACCCAACGTTTGATAATGCTCGAACAGATGATACCATACAGATGTCTACATTATTTTTTTCCCTTTAAGTGTAGTAGGATTGTTTGTGCTAAAAATAAACCATCATCTTTTGCTATTGTTGTCATTTCAATGTTGTGTATGAGTGAAAACAGGCTTTGCCTTACCATTCCCAGGAAAGGGAGAAAGAGAAGCAATTTGGTGAGGATGGCATGGGGATTTCTGTCACACTGTCATGGTGTGAAGGTGACAAGTTCTATCTCTCTGGCTTCTCTCTGGAAGCCAGCTCATTACTGCCCGCTCAGAGCGGCCACTGGCCCATTCGGATACTGAGGGGACACAGAAGATGGCGTTGAGTGTTAGAGGTGACCCATGGACTCAGCAATAGAGTCTAATTGAAGACGCATTGCCTCCTGGACCGGCCACTCCGTTACTGCTTCTCAACTAACCAGGAAAGGCGAAGCCCCCAGAACTGTTATCTTATGGCTGGAGTGGCTCTCTGGGTCCCCAGCTTCCCCAGAGTTTTATTAATTTGCATATTTTCTCAAAAATAAATGATTTTGGAGCCTGGCTCGTTGTTTACATTTAAAATAGCATAAGGAATCACGCTGAAATGTCAGCAAGGCAAAGGAAAAAGGCTACAGATTGGGCTCATATTTATTATCTTTATTTTTATGTCATCAGCATGTCATTAAAGGTCATTCATAATAAAAGCTAATTTGTCATCACTAATACCTTGATAACAACAGGAGTAGGAGCTGGAGCTGATGCAGGTCTTATACTCAACTTACTTCTGGCCAAAGAGGCTGAAGATAAGGCTCTTATTAAGTCTGTAAGTTGTATGTGTGATACTTATTAAAGTCTGCATACCACATCATCAAAATTATTACTTATTAGAATACACAGACGGCTATGGTATCTTTTGACTTTTGGCAAGATAGTTGCTAGTATCCCAGTCTAATTCCATGGCAATATCTTTTGAGCCTCCTTAAAATGCCAAATAGTCAATTCAAATTGAAAGTAGACATGAAGTTGCCAGTGAGTTCTTGGATCCACAGGCACAGAAAGCTGATGAAACCCATTCCTGCTGAATTTTCCCCAGCTTTAACCAAAGTCATTTCACAGATTTATTCCAAGTTTACTCCAGAGGAAAGAATTTCTGTTCCTGGAGAAGAAACATTAATTATGCCACTTTTTATTTTGTTTGGTAAAAACTGAAACAAAGCTTGATCTACCTGACTTGTTCCAAGACAAAACCAGAGTCAAGAGCTTCTGGCATAAGCTTCCAAGAGTAAATGTGGAGAATAACAAAAAATGCAAGCTGATAATTATACTGTCTCCACAATTTTCACAAAACAGAAAGATCTCCACTTACGAAAATCCTGAGACTTTACTCATCTCTCCAGAGATACAGTTATAAATTTGTAGATCAGATGAGACAAAGAGCAAAAGTATGAGCTGAATGGGAGAGAGCAGGAGATGGACGTTCTCATTCACGCTAAATGGACAGTGTCTCTTCCAGAAGGGATTTGAAGGCTTCTATCCGTCAATTAATCAGAATGCGTTTGAGTGGGATTCTGATTATTTTAATGCTCTGTGGGATCAGGAGATTAGTCAAAACTTTACTGATGTAAACTCTCTTGCTAAAAGTTCACTTGTAAAGTGCACTTCACATTTCAGCTAAGAGAAGCTTATATTTTGAACATCACTGCATCTTCCTCCAAAGACCTAAGACCATTCAGATCCTCAGGTTTCTTGTTCTGAAACTCAGGACTAGATATTTCATTGTCAAAGGGATAGGGGATTCAACAATGCCATAAAAATATTGCTCCTACCTTTTTTCCCTTTATTTTTCCTTTTCTTTTGTTTTCTTCTTCAAATGACATCTCATTTTATTGTTGGGTTTAATCATGAAAATACTCCTCCTCCTCCTCCCTCTCCTCCTCCTCCTTCTTCTTCTTCTCCTCCTCCTCCTCCTCCTCCTCCTCCTCCTCTTCCTCCTCTTCTGTTTGGAGGACAAACAGAAAAGTTTAAATAGTAAAGACCATCCAAAAATTTTCTCACCTGAGTCAACCAATGTTGATAATTTTGTGTATATCTGAATACCTCCCATCATTTCCCTAGTAAATATGTGGTCGTGGTCTCAATTTCCAAATTCACGTTCTTAATGTTTTCTTGAGTTTACCCTTGTTTGCTTTTGTTTGTGTTACCGCTACCTTTAATCATTTGCTATATGGTCTTGTGTTTTGCATTCTGTTTCTTGCCTCATTTAATTTGCGGGAATAATCTTTTTTTTTAATTTATACTATTGACAAACCAACATTAAACAAAGGACTATTTATTCCTTCCATAAAAGAGAATAATATTAGGATATCTACACTCTTGCCTACTTCATATTCCAGGCTTGGCAATCAAGTTTCAAATCTTTTCCTTAGTCTATTTATAGTTAAATAATTTTTGCAGAATTGTATCTTACATGGGATTTACTCTTTCTTGGATCTATTCCAAATCTCATGGATGAGCCAAAAATCATGTGTTGTCAAAATTAGCTTTGAAAATTCCCTAGGAGTTTATATTACTAGAAAACTGATAAAAACTTTCAATAAGTTTAGCAAATTTAGTCTGTCCTTCAAAATGTTAAAAACAAGTTACTTTTTTTTTTTTTTTTTGCTTAAGTATCAGGTAAAGTGGCTGGCTTTCGGGGGCCCCAGAGTACCAAGTAGCTATCTTAGGTGCTGGAACCACAGTGCAGGAAGGTGCTCATGGTCTGGGAATCACATGAGACCCAAGGCTCCCTAAGGTGACCTCAGAAATGTCCCTCATCTCACCTCGCCTGGGCCCACACCGTGAGTTGTATGGCAGGCAGAATTAATGCCACCAGTTAAGTTCCCCAGTCCCCAATCCTTTTGGGGGGGGGTCAGGGCCTCAAGTACAGATAGCTGAATTCAGCCAATGTACCCCTGTAGCAATACTCACATTACTATAGCTTTCTGCATGAGGATGACGCTGACATATTAAAAAACCATAATCTCTAATTCTTTGGACCTAATTTAGTGTATAAATGGCTTGAACCACATTACCAGATTTTTTTTATTACAGCTTCCCATTTGTGGATTATTTATTCCATCATGCCTTCACATAGGCATCCAGGGAAGGAAGGTAGAGAGAATACACCACCCTGACACTGCAGGTTTGAGGGATTTGTTTTCATTGACTTCATTTGCAAATAACAACTGGGTTTTTTTTTTAATTTTGACTTAATGCTGTAATAATATTGCTTGTCTGCTGAGTTTAATTCTTTAGTTACAAAAACTCCCTTTACGTCTCAGGATGTTGTCATCAAGTAATCTTTTGTTTCAGGGAATTTTTTTTTTAATTTTCTTGAGCATATGATACATTTGATAAAGCATTTATTTCCTGATGTAAATCTTCCAAAATATACCATGAATGCATTCTGCTTATTATGTGTATTTTCCTCTACTTCTGTGCCAAGCTCTTTATTTGTCTGACGAAGGAGGAAATTCTTCTTTGGCCCCTACCTGGTTCCAAAATCATGTGGATGTGTGTCTCTCCGCCCCTGCCCCGCTACCAGACAACACCTGCACTGACCCTTTGCCGGGGGCCCAGAGCGTTGAGTGACGGTGCTCACGTTTATCTGTTCAGTAACTCAGGGTCTTAGGGAGATGCAGGAGGTGCTAGGACCCTCCTGATTCAGGCCCCAATCCCTGAACTACAGGAGCATAACCTAACCTCTCCTGTGTGTTCTCTCTGGCTGTTGCCTACCTCTTCCATTCGGGTGTAGACCCTAGTTGACAAATCCAAGCCCTGTGTCTTGAGGGCTCTTTGATGGGTTGATAGCATGAGTTTTCTGTTGGTGTTTCATTTTGCAAAAGTTCTTCAGAAATTATCGTGTGTTTTTCCCTGTCTAAAGTGCTGCCTTCCGCCCGCAACATCCCTCTTCCCAAGTTCCCCAAATGTCAGGATACACTCTGCTCAAATGCTCAACTGTGGCTTCTACGTTCTTTCTGCATTTTCATTAAGGGCAGGTGGCGTGTGATGTCTTGGTAGGTTCACAATGGCTGCCATTTGTCCTTCCAGCTCTGCTGCTCGAGCTCAGAAGGTGCTGTTGGACATGGCCGAGAAAGGAGCCCCGAGTAGGGATCTCCGGGCTCATCTCTGCCCCTGGCCCCCCGGCCTCCCCCACTAGATGTGAGCTTCCTAGCATTTCCTTCATTTCTTCCCTATTTCACAGCAATACCCTCGTGGGAAGCAGAATTGTGTCTACTTTGCTCATGCAGCCTTCGTTTTATTGCTTTTGGGGAATGCTCCTCAAAATGTGTGTTATGATACCAGAGCGACCTCCTAGCGTTGCTTTAACAATCTTTCTTAGCCATGTCTACGTTTCGTTTTTTAGTTAATCTGTTTTGGTGAGAAGTCTATTAGAATTCCACGCTGAACATCCCAACATTCCTGGAATCCTATTGTTTCTTCCTCAGAGTCTGTTCATGCTCTCAGGCTCTAGGGGATTTATTTGTTCTGAATCCACTTGGCCCATGTGAAATTTTATACGTCCTTGCTCTGCCAGACTCTGGGAGTACAAGCCCCTGTGCTTTTGCTGCTCTGGTTTCGCCGTCCCCTGGGGGAGCCCCACCGGACGCCCGCCTTCACCCTTCTCCAGCTTGGACTCGGGCACCCATCCCTTTGCCCAAGGACTCTCACTGTCCGGTCCCTCTGAGAACAAGCTCTGGGTGGTTTACGAGTTTCTGTACCTCGGCAACCACTGAGGTGGGGATGAGCTTCACCTCTGGCTGACAACCTCAGTCTTAATCGGTGGATGTCTCGGAGCTCCCTCACCTCTCTTGAGGAGAAGCGACCAGATACAAAATAGTCCTCTCTACTCATACTCCACTCTACTCATACCCTACTCATAAAAATTCCTTTTAAATATTGTATCCCTGATCAATTTTAAGGATTCTCTTAAATAGTTTAGAGGTGGAGAAGGAGACAGATGGTTTTGAGCATCTATCTGCAAAGGCCTGCACATAGGTGTCTAGCTTTTCTGCGTAGGCACAATTATCTGGGGCCTTCAACATGAGCTCCTCGGCTGAAATTCCAGAACAGCGGGACAAGCACCCTTTAATATCCTGACACTGCCGGCTTCCCCTGATCCAGGCTTTGCCCACGCAGCCACTGATTGCTTCTTACCACTTTTCCAGGCACCGTCTGCCTGCCTGGAAGGACACCCATGCAGCATGCGCAATGCTGCAGCAATGCAACTTGCCATCCTACCATGAGGCATTTCAAAGAATATGGACTTTAAATATAAGAGACCGTATGGTACACAGTGTCACTGAACTTGTTCACCTGAGCTCAGCACCCATGTCCAAAGGCATGAATTTATGCTCTATTGCTGAAGGACCGATGGACAGGATGGATGGGAAGACACTGCCTTGCGCCTCCCCACGCGGGGCTGGGGGCTGTCTGCAGGAGCCGCGAAAGAGCAAAGAGGACATGGGGAACACCTGTCTGGAAGGAGGGTGAGAGATGGGGAAGAGCAGACTTGGGGAGACAGAGGTAAGCTTGCCCAGTACCATTAACACAACGTGTAGCTTCCAGGATACCATCCAGCATGCATTTGCCGAAGGACCCTGAGCGTTTTTACTTTCTTTTAAGCATACTCTCGTCCATTTAACATCACCTCTCCCTGTTTCTAGTATATTTCTCCTCCTCACCCCACAAATCCAGTCAAGGGGCTTCCCCCTCACTCTACAGGAGAAGGCTTTCCAAAACTAGCAACAGCTTGGTCCTATAAAGCTCCCAAGACTTCACCGGGGTGCTTCTGCAATGAACCAACCTAGGAAAACCTACTATGTTTTCCAAAACATCCCTAAGTGAGAATCCCTTATGGATCTCAACTTGGAGCAAAATTATCACTGATATCATTCAAGAGCCAATTAGGATTTGGAGCAGAACTACCAAAGATCCTGGCGACTCCAGTGTTCCAAGGCATCGATCAGAGAAACCAATCAATTAAAAGGTTTGGAAGCATTCCAGGGCCTGCCCAGAGAGGCCCTGTTCAGGGAGAAGGCCCAGAAGGCCAGCCTGGCCAGCAGTTCCGAGGTAGCCGACCTTGGACGTCATAAATTCCCGGGGCTGTGCTTCCCGGCAGCCAGGTCTCCCCGCTAATGCCTTTTCCACGTGGGCCAGGCAGAAACCACCCGGGGGGGGGGGGGGGCGGTTAGGGAGAGATACATCTTCTCAGCTCGTTTTCACCTGCATATCTGGGTGATCATGAAGTGTCTTACACATACTTACCTTCCTAAAAATGTTCTTACTGCCGCAGAGCCTGGCAGACATGGCTTTTCATTGGCAAGTGTGTGATCCCACAGTGAAAAACTGACGGCGTCTCTGAAGTTCACTTCTATGACATGCGCCCTTGGCTTCTTGCCAGGACGGGGCTTAATCACTTGTGCCAAGCAGTGGTCGGAAGAAGAAAAAAACACCAACTCTGTTCTTTACGTCAGAACATGGCAACTTTAGTTTCTAATAGAAAGTATTTTGTTTGTAAGTTAGTGACTGATGCCCATTTTGCAAAATCATTCGTGCAAAATCACGCGTGCTGAAAGCTGCTGTCAGAGCATTAGCAGGGCTGGGCAAGCTGCTAGGTCGGTTTTGGTCAGTGCGCTCCTGAGGCTGGCTACGCCTTCTATGATCAGCGATAGAGAAGTCATGTTGTTGCGGGGTTCCCGGCCACCCCGGGAGCATGACACTTACTCGTAGGCTCCCACTAGGACACTTTGATATCTGGGGTTTTTTTTCCGAGAAGACCCATGTTTGGTGATTTCTCTTCACCCAACCACTGCTCTAATTCAGGATGTTTAGTTGGATGCTTCACAGGTACACTTGAGGTGTTTTGTTGGAGAAAGGATTTTCCAGATCATATTGAAACAAAAATAGAATGAAGTTTCGTGTGACAATGCAGTGCTAGATCACAAGCTAATATGGGTTTCAGAATTAATACACTGTGTACTCCCTTATGAGCACATAATGAGGTTATTAAAAATATACGTATAAATGCAGATAATCCTCCTGCCCTCGGCTAGCTTTATAAATGAGACCTTTCCCCAGAACCCCAGGCGCAGAGGCAGCTACTGTGGAGTTTGGACTTCACATTTTCTAATATGTGATACCAGCTGTCTGGCTCAGGTTCATCAGACCAAACTGCCCATGCAGCTGCTACCAGATGGCAGGCGAGGCCACGGCCATCTGGGGTCACAGTGCTTCGCCTCAGAGTCTGGGACACCAAGGGATGCTGAGGCTCCCCAGAACCATGGCCAGGCCTCCTTCAGACACCTGCCATTAGCCCCCACCCAAGTCCCTAGTGGACCTCGTTTCCCTTCTTGTTCCCTTTATCTGAAGCAAGACGTGGACACAAAGACTTTCATCTTATGAAAATCAGTTTTGAGATCCAGTGTTGAGAAACATACAGAACAGCATGGTAGTCTGTGTCTAGCTCACCCAATGCCGTGAGGTTCATGCCATCCAGAAAGGACCACTGCACTTGTCCGCTGCATTTGGGCGCTGGTCTGCAGCCTAGGGTGAGGGTGCTGCTTACAAGTTCACTTGGAAAGCAGATAACCGCCGGCAGGAGAGATTGAGCGGTTTCCCCTGGAATTAGTCCTGGTATCCGTTCAGTTAACTATCTTTCCAAATGGTTTGAGTCGAAAAGACGAGAATAGGTGATAGTTGATTAAGTGGGGTTCTAAATCACCGAAATTGCTCTGTCCAATACAACAACCGCTATCCACGCATGAGTATTTAAACTCAAAATTCAGTTCCTTCATAGCACCTGATGCCTTGGTAGTGGCCAAGAGCCCCGTCAGACTGCATGTATAGAACACTTCTGTCATCTCAGGGAGCTGAATTGGGAAATGCTCATCTAACGAATAGCAATTACTTCAAATTGTCCAATGTGACTCATTAGAAAAAATGGCTGATAAATATATAGCCTGGATTTCAGCAAGAGCATACACAATGGAATAGATGTATGCAAAAGAAAAATTCATTTTATTTCAACGCTCAGAATGCAAGTGCCCCGGGGAGCTCTGGCCAGAGGGAAGGACCATCTGCACTGGGCCTTGTTTCTGAGTCAACAATCCTATGGAATGTGAGAAAAGGAGTGCATTCTCTGGGGAGATACTATGAGGGTCAGACGTAAAGGGAGAGCATAAAACAAGAGGTCTAATATTTATTGTACCCCCGTCTTGTCAGTCCCTGCATTGGGTGCTGTTGAGTTAGTGGGGGGTGAGATGCACGCACTGACCACAGCCGGGCACGCGGGGAAAGTTGCTTTATCTTTCAAAGGATCATCCCATTTCATTCTCAGAACAACTTCGTGCACCTGAGGAGTACTGATCCGCCTACTTTGTGAAGAAGGAAACCAAGGATCAGTTGGCCCATGGTCATGTGACAAGAAGCAGAACTTGAAGGGTGAGCTCTTTCTGTCCTTGTACAGACCCGGTAAGCTCCTGAAAATGTGAACCTGGTCTGTGTTCATTTTTTGGTTTCCCAGAGCTTAAGATGTAGTTAGTGCTCAACAGTGTTGTTCAAAGGATATAGGAATGAATTAAAATCCTAAAATGCTGAAACCATAAAACAAGGGCAGATAGAAACTTCCAAATGACTGAGATAGTAGTGGATGCCACAGCCACTAGTAAGGATGACTTTATGATGTCCTACAACACTCAGCAACTGCAGGGCAATAACGTCCCATGTTCTCCTCGCCATCCTCCTAACACATAGTCTAACAAAAAACAGTCGTGTGTCTTGAACCAACTCCCTGAGCGTCCAACTCTGGTCAAGATGAACCGGCCACACCGGGTGTGTTCTGGGCCAAGGTTCTGCTCTCAGCTGCCTGCTCAGTGCCATCCTCAACCCAAACCACATCCTGCACTTCAGGGAGGGCGGGCAGTCCAGCCTGCTGTTGCCCCTGCCCCCACTCTACTCTGCCCCCGAAAATGACCAGACCCCAAATCCTGACAAATGTCTTCCTTCAATCCCTCTAGACGATCAGGGAAAGGATTTGGGAACATATGGTGTTTGTTCCGCGGCAAGATCCTATGGAAAGATCACTGGCGTAGACTCTCCGAGGAGCTGAGTGAGAGTCAGAAGAAGCCCCGATAAAGCCTGGGCCCACAAGTCAGTCCTGAAGTTCTGGTATATTATGTTCTCCCTCATAAACCAATGGTGTTGTTTTCCTCAAAGCACTGATTCAAAAAAAATTAATGAGATAAATCATGAAAAGGAGCTCAAGAGATATTAATTAGATATGATAACTGACACACGTATTTGTTGGTTTACTATTATTTATTATTTATTTGTATGCTTTTATTTCCTCCCCCAAACAAGCTGTTAACTGCTGAAACATAGGGCTATTTTATCATATGGAGTATTTTCCCAATACTCAAACACAGTGCCTAAAACACAGTTGGTATGAGAGGTATTATGTGTTAGTATTTGTATTGTGTAGTAACAGCCCACATTCATTTATCACTGTACTGCTTGTCGTGATGTTAGAGATGCTAATCACAGCCCATCATCCCACTCTCCCCTCGCATAACATCTGCTTTGCCCAGAATTCCTGCTGCCCCCCAAAGTAATTTTTAAATAAGAAATATCTACATTTAACCCTGATCACCACTGACTAGACTGGTGGGGAAGGCAAGACCCCGAGACCTGGCCATGCCCCGTGGTCACACATAAAAGGAGAAACAGGCAGACCAGCTCTCAGGAACTTGATGTGAAGAAAAGAACAAAGCTATCTGTTACTACTTGGATGTTGCAGCCAAAGGCCACGTGAAGTCCGGGCTGGAGAGAAATGGCTTCCATATGCTCTCCTAAGTTACAGAGAAGAAGAAATGATGAGTGAGAAAGGAAAGGATGAAAGAGCAGATGTGTAGAAAATCTGAGATGCTGGAAAGGAAGTCCTCAGCACTCCCTTATTTCAGGTTTCAATTCTAAATCCCAAGAAGCTCAGGTAGTGTGGTCACATCTTTTGCTACCTGTGCCATCATTTTGATATTCTTGGGCTATCTGGAGTGTTTCTTCACAACGTGGATCCATGGGGCCCTAAGCAGAGCAGGTGAGGTGGGAGCAGGTGGCCCCACCCAAGGCACAATGAGCAGCTGCCCATCCTGGCTCCAGTGAGCTGCTTTGGTGACTGAGTGAATACATGGAAGGTAAAATAGAATGTACTAGCAAGTGGCTGCTCTACAATTTGTAAAGACTTTGGTTTGGAACCTCCATGGAAAATGCTATACTCTTGAGCTGGTCTGGACTACGCATAAGCCCAGGGGATTATTTCTCTCCCTCTAGCTTAAGACAGAGACTAAAAACTAGCTAGGGTTGGTTAACTTATAAACTATATATATAAGCTAAAATAAAAGTTTCTGTTTTTCTCATGTAGTTGTCCAGTGTGGATGTTCCTGGCTGGGGTGGGTCTTTTCCTTGAAGGGACTTGGGGACCCAGGCTTCTGCCACGTTAACAATGCACCTAGCCGCAGAAGAGGTCGGGAGGATGCTCTGGAAGCCTTGGCCTGGAGGTGGCACCTCTCACCTCTGCTACATCCTATTGGGGGACAGACACTCCTCTCATGGGCCAGTTGTAAGGGAGCCTGGAAAAGGAGTTCTAGCTTCGGGTCCATTATGGAAAGGGATCATAGGTGTTGGGTATCAGCCGTCTGTGTCAGAACCCTGCTTCCAGCCTTCTCTTCTCTGAGCCCAGCCCCAGGCCCCACTCTGTTCTTCTCAGGTAGTGAGCCTCTTCCAAACAAGAGAAACTCCCAAATTCGCGAATAAAGAAGACATGGTTCACAAGAGAGAACAATCTGCAATGGAGATTTATAGTGCAAGAATGACTTGAAACATCTTTCACACCACAAATTCCATTGTTAGCACCGTGAACACACCATGTTCCCCCAGGACTGAAATACATCTCAGAGAGCCCCCTTTTACAGGGAAGGGTGGGGAAACTGAGATCTTAAACTTCTTGTCCATATTCAAGGACCCCACTAATATTTATCACTTACAAAGAATTTCCACGCCATTGACACATTCTCACAAAGACATCAAGAAATAGGTATGATCATCACCATTTACTAGAACACTAAACTACATGTCAAAGAGATTAATGGTGTGGCCAGATTTCACATCCCTGGTGAAGTGGGGATCCAAACCTGGATCTTCTTACTCTCTGTTGAGTGCTGTCCACTAACTTGTGCTGATAATAGTTTAATAAACATCATGCTTGAGCCTCAGGTCCTTTGTTTTCCAGAAAACTTCACAGGCTCAGGCTGCCAGGTCTGGGAGAGTAGAACCAGAAGTGAAGGTGTCCCAGGTGGCAGAACATCAAACAACTGGTTTCCACAGCCCCTCATGCCTGATGCCTGCCGGCTGTGGGGACACTCGCTGCCGGCTGTGGGGACACTCGCTGCTGGCTGTCAGGGCACTTGGGAAGTTCCTGGTAGATAGCACCCGGAGAGGTTTCATCATCTGATAATAATCACAGATCCTATCTCCGAGATTCTGTTTGTTGTTTTAGCCTAGTGGATGCATCATCATCAATTATTCTGAATGAGCCATACATTCAATTAAAAGAGGATTTTCAAAGCCCTTCTTTTGTGTCCAGCAACAGGTTCTGTGAGCTTCATAAAAGAAGTCTTTTCATGATTCTTTGCCTTCAAAAACTTGCAACGTATTTGGAACAGCAGGCCAATGCACATCTACTGGGGAAGAAAGAAGGCAGACATTCTTTCATTTCACAGATATGATCCGCATACCTACTATGTTCTCAGAGTTATCATCTTTCCATGTGGTCTCTCCCTTGGGGTCTGAACAGCTCATGATATCACTGTCTATGTCTTGTAAAGGTGATCACGATTTCTGGATGATTTTGATTTGGAAGTAGCTAAGATTTGAAAGTGTGAGGATTCAAGGCATATAACCCACTTCCTCAGAGCCAGGTAAACACCAAACCAAGAGTCCATTGGTTGACGTCCAAACAGCATCCTTGTTATTTGGATGATGGCAGTGTGGCAACAGCTACTGGTCTGCCGCTCCTGTGGGGCTGGTTCTGTCTGAGATTCTCCCCGCTCCTGCATCGACCTTTTCCCTCCTTACTGGCTTGTTCTTGACCATGTTCTGCCCCGGCTTTTTGATTCCAGGCACTCCTGGTTCCCATACTGCCTTTGGCTCCACCGTCTTATGTTTTTTCCCCGTCTGACAAAACATTTTATTCTAGAATAGATTCTGGGACTCTACTTCATGCCTCTTCTTTCTCCAAACACGCCCCTCCAGAGTGGTGGCCATCCACTCTGACTCTAATCACCATCCACGAGCTTAGGGCCACCTACCTAATCTCTTGGCAGTCTTTGTCTCTTATATCAGACTCTGGGACCAGGCAGGCCCACACTGACACCTTGAAGACACTTTCAATCCCATAGATTCCAAACAGAGTGCCGTTTTTCCCGCCATGAGCCTTGTTCCTCTTTCTGTGCTTCTGTCTCAAGAAAGAGATGCAGCACCAATGGCCTTGTTCTTACCTGATCATGGAAGAATCATTACACTGCCCCGGATGTGCAGAGCACTGAAGGCAGGGCATTCCCTTCACAGAATGAGGAAGCTGGCCTGGAAACTCTTCTGCCAAATTCCAGATTTTCATGATGTATCATAGCCAGGTCACTGCCTCTTTTATCTCTTCTATGTTGGGAGTAAAGGTAGTTTTAAAAATGTTGACAACTACTACTCTACGTGATTTTCAATCCCCTACCCTATTTTGAAACTGCAAATGTGGGAAAAATATAGTAACAATGATAAAACTAGAAAATATAAACTCAACACTGATCACTTATACATGAGAACATTCTATCTCTGCTTCTCCTTTGTCTTTGCATATTCTGCAAATTAAGGGCATTGTTCTGTTAACTCTTTTTTGCTTTCAAAAAAGTAGAAGCTGTAGAAATTAAGTCAACATCTAGTTTGCTGATTCAGACAAAAAAGAAGAGGAGGAGGCAGAGGGAGGGGGAGGAGGAGGGATGGGAAGGAGGAGGGGGAGGAGAAGAAGACAGCCATCAGCCACAGGAGTCCCTTTGAAATGGTTGACTTTAATGAGGGAATCAGTGGCAGAGAAGCACAAGAAGGACCCGGGAGGGAGGTCTATGTGAAGAAGACGCTTCCCGCCAGGCTGAAGGCACCTGAGCTGGCAGCGTGGCTGAAGGTGGCTCACCTCCTCTGCACTCAGTCTGTGCGTGAGGGCTTCCTGCGGGCCCCCTTCCTGGCAGAACTTTGAATGCCCAGCTTATTGCTCAGGAAGCACATTCCATTCCATTCTATTCCATTCCATTCCTTCCACAGCTCCATTGTAATTCACTTGATTTTTTTTTTTCCAGTGCTTTGAAAATAAGGTATCACATGAGTAGTTTTCAGGAAATGATCGGACCAAATAGGGCATTAAACAAAATGCATTATTGAAGGTTAGTCTACTGCTTCACGTATATCCTCTCTCAGATGTGCATTCATGTAGAAAGTTGCAGGGGAAGAAAACACAAGCCAGATGCATTCTCCTTTTTGAAACTGGGAGATGGGCAGAGAAAGTTCAGCTTCTAATATTTCAAAATAGAGGACAGCCCGGCCAGGGTGATTTTCTTGCATGGCTTTTTATTTGAGTAGCATATGCCTTCAATGGATAATTCCGTCTCCTTAAATATGTATATTTTTCTCCAAGACAAAACATTAGTTGAGGTTAGGACCTAATTCTAGTAGATTCCATTAGTGTGTGTGTGTGTTAATTGCAGTTATCCACAATCCCACCATCACAAAAAATGCCTTCACCTTTACAAGATGGAATTTTCTTGACTTGCTACCTTTCTTTTGATTTAGGGCGACAATGAGGCCTGAGCTGTTTCCAGTAGTCATTAAAATTTAACAGAACTTCAAATAAAAAAGATGTGCCCTGCCCTCTGTGTGTGTGTGTGTGTGTGTGTGTGTGTCCTCTCATTTGCTTAAAAAAGTAACAAGTTTTCTTAGATCTGGATTCAATATCCAGTCCAGCACTTTTTTCCCCTGCCTGATGCAGAGCTAATTAGTTTATTCTGACCCTAAACATGAATCCTTTACCAAACCCCAGGGCACCGTGGCTTATGTGTGCTGGCTCACCAAGGGTGTGGGAAAAGCAGATGCCTGGGTGATGGATTGGGGTTTCCGGAAAGGTCTTGAGACATGATAATCCTTTATGGGAAATGGGATTAAAATTTGACACTTCTACAATCTTCCTTCTTTGTAGTGAAAATTTCATTTTTCATCAGTTGGCCAAATAATTCCATGTGCAGTCATCCTTAAATTAATCTTGAATTAAGTTTTAAATCTTCCGCCTCCCAATATATAATTTGCCATAAGAAAACGCAGGGCAGTCAGTCTTCCATTAGACACGGGTGAGTGGGGTCGGCAGACACCCTTCCAGACTCAAATGAAGGCCCCATGTCGGTGGCACTCACGGGTCCTGCCGCAAAGGGGGCTTCACGGCGGCTTCAGGCTAAAATCTGAGCCCGGTGCCTCGGAGCCAGGAGCAGGCTGTGTGTGTGTGTGTGTGTGTGTGTGTGTGTGTGTGTGTGTGTTTATGAGCCAACATGCACGACTGAAGCCACAAGACATCTACCCTCCAACTGATCTGCCGCACATTTAACAAGCTGTGTGTGGTATAGCCCATTCCATTCAGAAAGAGGGAGAAGCATTCCCTCCAGTATGGGAGACCTAATACTTTGAGCAGGGTGTGTGCCTGCTCATATCCACAATCCCACCATCACAAAAAATGCCTTCACATTTACAAGATAGAATTTTCTAGACTTGCTACTTTTCTTTTGATGCATCACAAGCTCTTTGAAATGAAACAGAAAAGCACACGTCTATTACCTGTGACTCCAGAGCTCTGCGGGGGTGGGGGGATGGGCTTCCTGCTTTGTGGACATTTCTTCCTCTGTGTCTAGGCAAAGCCCTGTCTGCTTCCTTCTCCGTGCTCTGCCTCACAGTGAAAACGCGGCACAGTCCCAAGGTTACCCAGATGGCAACAGAAGTAGGTGTAGGACTGAACTCTACCACCTTCAAACTTGGCAGAGCACGGCTGAGCCCTGCGCTGGGCAGTTCAGGTGAGTCGAGTCCAGTGCTCATGCAGGTGGGGTCACACGTCCAATCTCCAGAGGAGCCAGCATGCTTACAACAAAGGAAAACTACTCAAAACCCAGGGGCATCTCCTGATCCCAGGCCCTGACACAGGAGGACTGGGGGTTGGAGGGACAAGTAGCTGGTCCAGGACAAAATTATCAGATAAGCCAACTTAGTGGGCTCTGCTGTCGACAGCAGTGGAAACCAACACTGCTTTCGGTGAAGGGGTTAAGAAAAGGAATTTTCACAAAGCTCCTTGGACAAGTGAAGGGTGTTTGGGTCCCCAAGATCAGTTATGTGGCTCAGGTGATGCTGAGTCCTTCCTGCCTGGGGAAGGAGCCCCTTTGGTCTTTGCAAGAAAGGCTCTAGTTCTGCCCACAGCAAGGAGATTTAAGCTCCTAGTGGCAGAGGCTGGGGGGGTGGGGTGGGGACAGACGGTGGGCCCCACAACCTGCTCGCTCTGCAGGTCTGAAGGAGAGAGAGAGAGAATGTGGAACTTTGCAGACTTCCGGAAAAACAGGCAGGAGGGGGACAGGCCGGGGGAGGAGGGGACCAATTTGTTTATCCAAGCGGGAGGCTGGAGGGGTCTTCTGCCTGTGTTTGTTTTCATATGGCCGTGCAATGGTTATCTCTAGACTGGAGGGTGACGCCTCTAGTTCTGATGTGTTTGTTTCTGACTCCAGTTTGATTTCTAAAGACATCCTCCAAGAGACAGAGCCTTGCTTACCAACTTTAAAACTAGCCAAAGAAAACAAGACCCTAGCACAGCGGTGGAGGGCAGCCATCCACGGGAAGTCTGAATGCGGGGTTTGTGGATGGTTAGTGTGCTCGGGCCTGCAGAGAAGGAAGCTGTCCTCCCCCCGCCCCGCCCCGCCGTGGACTCAGCACTTGACATATTTTCTCACTTACTCCTCAAAACAAACTCGTGATAGCCCATAGCGTTGCCATACTGCAGGTGACAAAACTGAGGGCCTCTCTCTACAGCAGAGAAGGATTCCTCCTTCTTATTGATAACAAATCCAAGATTCTTGCCGCAGTACAAAAGGGAAGTTTTTTTCAGCTTGGTGTGTTTTGCCTAAAAAAATGTAACATAAATAGTGTTAGCCCTCACTTCCTAGTTCATTATTACAGAGATCAGCGAATGCATCATTATAAAACTCTGGGAAAATTAAACATTGACATAAAAGAGTACAGTCTTTGTTGTTTTTAAATAAATTTTTAAAAAAAGTAATGGGTTTTGTGTATGTCTTTAACAGAACAGGTGCGGTGGGGGGCTGGCTGTTTAGAGAAGCCTCAGGATGGTGTGCACAAACGCATCAGGCGCATCCTCCAAACACGTATGCACAATAATCAAGAAAATATGAAAAAAAAAATGTCTTCCCGAAGAGTGATCCAGTCAGCCACAATGAGGGCAAAGCCAAAGCATCTGTCCTTGTGTGTAGCAAGGGGATGCTTCCCCCAGACCCATGTTTTATCTTACACCCGAGTGGCTGATAGTCCAGGGAGCTGGCTGAGCTTCTGCATGTGCACCGCGATGAAGAGACTGGCCCGCTCACCTGGGGGCTGCAAAGTTAACCCGAGGCCAGGGGGCCGAGCTGATAAACACCAAACCCGCAAGGACAAACGCCAGCCATACAAAACTCAGCCTCGATTACTTTATTTATTTTTATTTTATTTTATTTTATTTTATTTATTTTATTTTATTTTATTTTATTTTTCATTTTCGAAGGTCACTGGCAAGCTCCTTCCAGCTCTGATGGAGAATAAACAAAGGCATTGTAAAGATTAAGAAGAGCAGTTGAGGTCTGGAGGCAACTTGGTCTTAGAGCTAAGAGTGTGAGGATGTGAGCCCGGCAAACCATTACGATCATATGCATTAATTCACAGGAGTCGGAAGAGGAGGAATGAGGAGCGCCTCCTGATGACATCAGCTTTTTCACCTGCACAGAGCATCCATGGAACCCCCACCCCGTCAGAGACTGGCTGTTAGTGTGGGTGTAGCTTTCCCCCCGGGTTGTATTTAAAACAAAAACAAAACACCTTGGCTTTCAAGCAAAAAGGGGCAATAAAAGACAAGAAGTAGAAGAGTGGGGAAGGAAAACAACAGGTAACCGAGGAAAGAGGGAAACCCACCCATGGTGCCTCACACCCTTCTTAGCCCCGCAGCAGGGGAGGCCGTGGTGACCCCACTATGGTCCGCTCCCCCATACCTGCGACCTTCCACTCCCACCTAGAATGGTAGAAGGAGCAGGGCTGTGACGTGAGAAACTCCCGAGTTCAGATCCAGGTGCTCCCGTCTGTGAGCCCTGTCATCTCAGCCAAGTTTCCTTTGGGACAGGGAGGGAAATGCCCACAGCTGCCAGGATGGTTGTGGGGATTGGTAGGAGTTTGAAGATAGAAGATTCTAGTTGGTATTGTGCACAGACTAGGGCACACACAACAGCTATCCTGCTTCTTTCCCGTGTTTGGCATTCTGGCAAATCAATATCAAAATGGGACGCTTGCATTTAGCTGGCTAACTCAGTTGCTCTGTCAAGAGCACAACAGCTCTAACCAGCAGTCCTCACACATTCTATATGTTTACAATTTTTCGTCTGGACCTTTTCAAAGTCTAGAAAAAAAGTGGCTTTTCCAACAAACGATTGTGGCGTGAAGGATTTCCCTGAAGGAGGAAGAAAGGCACAGAGGGACAGGCACTGGACGATAAAAAGTTGCAAGGGAGCTGGGCTCTGGTCTCGCTGCTACGTCCACTTCACGGCCCGACATCAGCAACCTCAGCCATCAGTGTGGGACAACAGAGTGTCCTTCCCACTCAGGGCTATAGGAGAAGGACGAAGCTATGCTCACCAAGTCTCCAAAACTCTGCAGTCCCCAGAAGCATACAGGTCTACAACCAGGTACTCTTCCGTTAATACCGTGTAACATTAAAAACAGGCTCATTGTTCATTAATTCAATAAATATTTGAATACCACAGTCGTTACGGACTGAATATTCGTGCCTCTCCCCAAATTCACATGTTGAAGCCCTAATGAAAGCCGAACTCCCCATGTAGTTAGATCTTCGTGAGCTGATTAGTTTAGATGAGGTCATGAGAGTGGGGCCCTCATGATTTGCGTTAGTGCCCTATAGGAAGAGACACCAGAGAGCTTTCCCTGTCTCTCTCCCTCTCTCCCTCTTTCTCTCTCCCTCTGCCCATCCCTCTCTCTCTCTTTCTTTCTCTCTCTTTCCCTCTCTCCCTCCATCTCTGTCTCTCCGTCTCTCTCTCTCCCCCTACCCTCATCTCTGTCTCTCTGGCTCTCTCTCTCTCTCTCCCCCCATGTGAACACACACAAGAAGGCAGCCATCTGCAAACTAGTAAGAGAGCCCTCACCAGGAACTGGATCACCAGCACCTTGATCCTGGATTTCTGCCTCCAGAATATATGAGAAATAAGGTCTGCTGTTTAAGCAGCCTAGTCCGTGGTGCTTTGTTATGGCCCCAGTGTGACTAAGACAACCATGTACCTGCACTGAGTAGGACATCGTGTAGGATCCTGTAAGAAACAGTTGTCTCTTCATCTTACAGAAGTTACAATCTGGCAAGAAAGCATGTTCCCAAGAACTATAAGATATGAAACAGGAAGTTTTACAAAATGACCAAATTTAAAACACAAAAACACTGAAACTCAGAGGTAGGAGAGGGATTTTCCCAGTTAAGATGACCCCAGAAGGTTTTAAGAGAAAGATGACATTTTGGCAAAACCTAGAAGGGGGGATATTTTGGCTTTCAACAGAGGGGGATGGAGTGGCAGGGTGGAGAGGTAGAGTGAGAAGGGAAAAGAGGTCAGGTCTAAAAGTGATATTAAAGATGACTGGTAAACCTGAGATTTTGGAAAAATTTAGAGATTGTAAAAAACAACAAAATTGGCTTTAATTTTGACCGTACAAATTTGCACTCCCTTAATTTATAATGAGGGGTATTTTGGTAATTGCCCTACTTTATACACCAAGAGAAACATGCATATGTTAAATAAATAAATGTAACCAGTTCTTATGCACCGAGGAAAACTACATTTATGGATGCCTTAATAAAATTAATAATAAAGCAAACTGTAAAAATTGGTGGGCTATTACTCACAGATGGCATGACTCAAAAACCTGACTCAACCTTATAGGAAAGTCAGCTCTCCTCCCTGCTCACCACAGCCTGAATAGGCAAGAGACAAATGTGTATCCCAGAATCCACCTTCTGATTTCATCCAAATGATTGATTTGAAGCTGACCAGTGACTGGTTTGCTCATGGGACCTTTATTTGTATGCATACCCTTAAAGATCTCAAGTAAGTTAACTTGAAAAACTCCTAGATCAGATCATTTTGAAGGTTATTTTGAACCTAAGGGTCTGTGTCTCTAGATCCCAATTTAAAATCATTAAAGCACCCAGACCAATTTACATAAATAAATTCAATGGAGTGTTAAGTTTCGCTCTCAGTGGATAACGAGTTTCTCAAAATTGTAGCCTAAAGGAAGAGTAGCCAACCCAACTGCCCATGGGACCTACGGAAGTCAGCCCAGCCATGAGCCCCAGAGAGCCCACCCTCTGTTTCAAAGGTTTGCTCCTTCTCCTTCACTTAGTGGACCGTTCCCAGGAGGGAGGCAGGAATGTGGGCTCTGTGTTGCCTGATCTAGTTTTTCAGAGAAGGGTGCAATTCGGTTATTTATAGAAAGCCTGTCCACTTGAAGAATGTCACTAAATCATTCATTGAAATAATCCCTCGCAGTGGGATTTGCTGTGGCCCTAGAGTCCTGCCCCGCCCTGTGCTGGTGCCGCTGTCTGGTCTCCAGCGGTGTGTGCCCAAGAGCAGGTGTCCTCTCTGCCCCTGTGCCTGTGGAGCCCGCTTGGCACCCCAGGTTAAGCTGTCCACGTAATGCCAGCGTCCTTGTGCACCTAGTACTTTATGGTTTGTAACAGTTTCTTGACATTTTGTGGAGATTCTGTAAACTGCCGATGTGTGGGTCCCACACAGATTGATGCAAAGTCTAAATGTCTTGGAAAGGGACTCAGGACTTACACATTTAGTGAGCTCCCCAGAGATTTCCATGTGCACCCAAATTCAGAACTCCCACTTGAAACGTCCGCACCCAAGTGGGGAGTTACAAACTCCATAATGGACTTCATCAATCATTAATTCCAGTAGTTTTTGCTTTATACCAGTGGGGGAGAAAAGGCCTTAGGAATGGACTTTCCTAGAGAGATGTTGACAGTCGAACAGCGGCAGAAACCCACCTAAGACCTACCAACATGGTAGCTACTCATTTGTTGATCTTTTATGTGATTCCATTCAGTGCCCAAAGCAGACCGATCGTTTACCTTACCATAGAATTGCCTGGCGGGGTAGGTGCAGTATAAGTGACATGTGGGATGAGTCCCGCTCTCCAACCGAGCCCCAGAGGAAGGGGCCTCCACACTGGAACATCTTCCTCCAGCATGCAGATTTTTAAAAAGTCACTGAGAGAGATAGGGAATGAGTAATAAGGCTTCCTATTTCAGGATGTGCCCCTGCTCATTTCCCACCCTCACCTCCTATCGAAGCACCATCCAGGAACGGGAACTTGGCATTTGGGAGACCTCAGACACGATCAAGAAGAAGCATCTCCTCTTCAGGGCAATAGCAGTGTGTCATCTGCCCCCCCCCCCCCCCCCCCCCCGCCCAGACGTTGGCTCCAACTTAAAGTAAAGGTGGTGTGTGAGTTTTTGCAGATCTAGAAGTTTCTGTTTCATTTTCAGGTGACCTGAGACACAAGTGCCACCGTATTCCATGTGGTCGGAGAGCTTGGATCAGCCTCCGAACTGTGGCACTCATTGACTGAATCCAAAAAAAAAAAAAAAAAAAACAATGTCAGTCTGGTATGGAAGGTCATGCCTTTACGTCAAGGAGACTTCCACCACAGATCTTCCTGATCATCTTCTAAAACAGACATTCTCTTTTCAGAAGGAGGAAACCGAAGTTGGAAGCTAAGTGACCTGTCCAAGGTCACCTGTCTAGTTGTGGGTGAATCTGCCTCCATCTAGCACGCTGAATCCCACAGGGAAGTTCATGAAAAACTAAAAAGATTCCCAGTGAGTTCTCCAACTAACTTTTTTTTTCCTTTTTAGATAAAGAACAATAAAAAATGGTGAAATAAAAATCACATCTTTTCTGTGAGTAGAATGCTCTGTGCTTCAGATAGAACTCTTCAAGAAGAAGAAATAAAAGGTGAAAAAACATTTTAAATAAACCAGAGAGGACATGATTCTTCATTGAGTGATTAATTTGAAACCAGGCAAACCTCAGATGCAACACAGATTTCAGCTTCTTTGTAAATCACAAAATCCTGGGCCACAGTCAGAAATGACCTCAGCCATTTGAAAAATCCCATCACTGCCCCCCCCCCCCAGCAATCAATCCAGCAACTCCCAAGGGAAAATGGATTGCAAATTGAAAATATTCAGCAAAAAATGGTATGCCTTTTTTGCCAGAAAAGAAAGCTCTAGGCTCACAAGTGACATTTACAAAAGTGCTTGTTCAGAACTTGGGCCGTGTGCATGTGATTTTTTTGTTAGGATTGCTAAAGTGCGTTTTCTCAATATTTGAGTGTAAATCACTGTGGTTATTATCCATAGTTAGCATGCAAATGGCCAGAACCAAGGGCGGTCTGGAAGGTCTCATCCTCTGCTGCAGAGTATTAATCCACACATGCAGGTGCAGCAGGAGACCCCCGGTACAGCTCAGCCTCTGCATTCGCCATGTAATGGGAAGGATCCCGTTACGGCAGCCCCTACCAGCCGCTCCTGGCGTGGACAGAAGCTGTTCAGGTTGGCCATCGGACCACTCTGAGAGGGACCGGCCGTCACCATTCTGACCCGCTCTCAGGTCGCTTTCCTTGACCTGGACAACACTTCCCATCCCTTGATTTCTCACCTTCTTAAACGGAGACCTTTGGAAAAACCCATTCTTAATTGGTTTACTTTAAACTATGTTCTTTACAGCTATTTGGACGAAAGGAATGTGATCCCTGGCTTGTTTAAACAGTATTCAACTCGTTTGAAACACATTGCTCACAGAAAGCAAGGGATTACAGGCGAAACCTTTACAGTCAGGAGAAAAAAAGCACGCGTTGACCTGGATTTTGTTTTCTCTCCATAAATTGAATGCAGCTTGAGGCACCACCAACGCCGGTGGGTACCAAGCACCAAGCACAGAGACCGGGGCCGCGGGCTGCGGGCTGAGCAGGCCCTCGTTAGCCTCACGGAGCAGAAGCAAGACCCTGCTTCTGTCACTACCTGGTAAGATCCACCACCGCTCATCCTGTTCCGTACCCCGGGACACTGCTTGGGTTTCTTAGACATTCTCTGATGACTATATCGCATTCTGAGAATATATCTGCAATTGTTTTCTATTTATTTCAGCTTGCTCTATTGTGTGTATCAGTATGAACCTCCTTGATCTGTTATGTATAAAAAATGGAACTATTTTTGTTATTTGTTTGCCTGACAGTAGTTGAGAACTGAATGGTCATTAAATATCACCTATTCCAATTGCATCTGTTTACATAATTCCAGAAGGAAAGGCAGATTCCAGGACTAGTGTCCCCTGTCTCTTGCCCAGCAATCTTTCCCCCAGGGAGCAGAATCTTTAGTGTGTGCTAGAATCTTCCAGGGGCAGGGGTAGGAAAGGTTCTGCCACAGTTTCCAGCTCTGGATCCCACTGTAGAGATTCTTACTGTGTAGGCTGACAGACACAGATTCAGGAACCAGCATTTTCGCAGGCTCAGGTTCTGATTGAGATGGTCTTTGAAACACATCAGAGCCCGAGCACACATTACTTCCCAATTAATTATAGTTTTTCCCCCCAAAATAATTTCTTGTTCTTACGACTAACCCAGGAAACAATATGAATTTCCTAAGTACTTCCTTTTTCAAAGATTATTTTTTACAGTGGTACAATAGCTACAAATTATAAAACTTGTCATTTTAGGCATTTCTAGGTGGCAACACATTGGCATTCGGCACATTCCCAGGGTTGCAGGACCAGCGCCGCTGTCTGCCTCCAGTGCCTCTGCCTCACCCCGGACAGAAAGTGCCCCCTTACACAGTCACTCCCCACCCCGCCCTCCCGCCCCTGCCACCTCTCATCCTCTTTCTGTGACTAGGACCTTGCGTATCCCAGATATTTTATGCAAGTGGAATCATACAAGATTTGTCCTTTTGTGTCTGGATTATTTCAGTTAGTGCAATGCTTTTCTTATGTCGTATATACCACAATTTCATTCCTTTTTGTGGCTGAATAATAGTCCATTGTGCGGATACGGATATGCCACATCTTGTTCATCTGCACATCTACTGACAAACACTTGTTTTTTTTTTTTTGTTTGTTTGTTTGTTTCTACCTTTTGGCTCTTGTGGACAGTGATGCTCTGAACATCTACGTACAGGTATCTAGTGAGTCCCTGTTCTCAGTCTGTTATGTACATGCCTTGGAGCAAAATTTGGGGTCATACGATAATTCCATGTTCCACTTTTTGAGAGACTGCTAAAGTACTTTCCCCTGAGCATTACCTTTTGTAGATCTGGTGGAGAAGGTGTCATGGTGTGCTGATGACAAGACACGTTTATTTAATGAGCAGACAAGGGATCATCACTCTTGCATTCTATTTATTAACATTCAAACACATTCGACAAAGACTTGAGCTGACTTTCAAGAATATATAAAATAAAGTAGAAAATATACATATACATGATATGATGGTATAAATTTGAGAGAAAAATGAAATTTATATATGCAGGCCATAGGAGCCTACACAATTTGATTCTGAGTTTCCTGGCAACCAATATACAGAGTAAGCACTTCATCTCCACCAACTCCACCATCCCCACCATCTCTACTTTCCCCACCATTCCCACCACCCCTATCTCCTGTTTCCTATCCACAAAGGATCATGTGGTTCTCTGCAATGAAGAAGGATGTCTAAAAATATATATATTTTTCTCTAAGTGAAGGGCATTTTAAATTTTTATTTGTCCAATCACTCTTCCAACTCAAGTGGAAACTCAGAACATAGGACTCTGGGCCACTCATCTAAGCCTCTGTGCACGAACCTGGCAGCTGAGCACCCCCAGGTCAAGGCATCTGCCTGGCCACCTAGCCAAGACTTCACCCCGTGGAGGGGAGGCAGGATTAGACAGGGCAGTTAGGGGGCAACAAGGGAGACTCAAAATCAGCCACTTATGCACATGACAGAGGTTGGGAGGCCCAGGGTAAATAAATTTCTCGTGTCACAAACTGTGTCCACTGCAGCTTCTCAATTAGAAAGAGAGGGAGTTACTACAGGTACCATAGTCGAGAATTTGTAACTCACTTATAACTATGGCACCTGGTGGGGGTGGGGAGGTGCCTAGTGAATGCAGGCGCGCGCGCGCGCGCACACACACACACACACACACACACACACACACACACAGGTCAGGGAGATGAGACGGGAAATATGTACCTGGGACACACAGGTGGACTGTCAGCTTGATGAGGGCAGAGACCACATCTCACATTCTCAAATCCCAGCCCTGAACTTGGCCTGCTAAGTGTTCATAGAGCTGAGTCACAAGTGTGGGCACTACTCCTTCAATTCAGTAAGAGTGTGAGGATCCTGTTACCATCAGAGGGACAATCTGACAGGGAGAAGGGAATTCTGAGAATTCTTAGGAGCGCCGATAATAACGATGATGGCTACAACCCAGAAAAATCACACAGCTATCCCACAACTCATTGGTACCAGTGGAGACAGAACTTGAACCCAGGTCAGTGTGACGAAAAATTTATGTTTCTAACTCTAGAGTAAATGGTTCCTTTGTTGTTTTTTTTCTGTGCAAGAATGACTCTACAATAAAACATTGCTATTTTTCAGACAGTTACTAAGGCCAAAACTTGAATTTCTGCCAGCAAAGTGGGGTGACCAGGAAAAACAGTTAAGAGTAAAATTAATAGACTGTCAAAACAAGAGCATTACACCAGGAGCTGTATGAAGGCAGAGCACATTTACCCAGCAGATTAATGCACATGCCCTCGTGAAGGACGGGCCAAGGAGGCAGTGAGTGTCCTCACATGCTGGTCAATGTCTAGGCAAGCGTCTGGTCAGGCATTGGTTGCTAAAATAGTCTACCAAAATCTTATGGAAAGATAGAGTCCTAAAAGTCCCTCTATTAATTATTGAGATTTTGCTGGATTTGACTTATTTTCATATACAGTCAAATATTTTAAGTCCTCATCTTTCAAATAATGTTTATCCTTTTCTAAAACCTCTCCAAAATTATTAATTTTTAACATCTCAGAGACAGGTTTTTATTAAAAGTAAAACTATACTTTTTCATTGAGATAAAAGTTACATACTAAAAAAAAAAAAAAGTAAAACTAGACAGGATCCCGGGAAAAGCGCCCTGTCCATCACAGGGCTGCTGTGTGACATTCACGCTACCCTTTCTTGGGTGCCTGGTAGGAGGGGGCGGGGCGGGGTGCATCTCAGCTGGGCTGGCGGGGTCTCAGCCGCGGTCACTGCTCCCCACCGCTCTGCTGCCCTGACATACTTACAAGAATGAAGGGACGTGGGGGCAGCTACAGCCGGAATTAAAATGTACCTGTGCCTCCTAAGAAGCAGAAGGAGGGGGAGGAGGGGGAGGAGGGGGGGAGGGGGGAAGGAGGAGGGGGAGGGGGAGGAGGGGAGGGGGAGGAGGGGGAGGAGGGGGAGGGGGGAAGGAGGAGGGGGAGGGAGGGAGGGGAGGGGGAGGAGGGGAGGAGGGAGGGAGGGGAGGGGGAGGGAGGGGAGGGGAGGAGGGAGGGGAGGGGAGGGGAGGAGGGAGGGGGGGAGGGGAGAGGGAGGGGGGGGAGGATACACTGGCAAGCCCTGGCTCAGATACCAAGCAGTTTCTCAGAGAGGTTTCTCAGGAGAAGGGAGGTGATGACGAGCCTGCAGGGAGCTGCCCAGAGCCTGGGCTGGAGGGGCTGTGGCCAACCCTCGAAAGGCCTGGCCCACCGACAATGCAGCAGGGCGACGTGGGGCCTGAGCCACAGGAGGGACATCCGCGGGGGGCTCGGTCTGCGGGCTTTACCGGCTCACACAGCCCCCACCTGCCCTGCGGTTCCAGAAAAATGTGAAGGGCAGAGAAGGCAGGTTATATATCGGTGCCTTTGCTCCAGGTGGGTCTAGGGAAAGGGCAGAGGACAAGGTGCTCTGGTGAGGAGAGGACCTGTCCGCGGAGTCGGCCAGGAGACCGAAGCCCCAAGATGCACAGTGGGTCCGCGGGTATGTGGCAAAGTCAGCGACGGTCATAGCCGCTGCCGGCAGAACTCTGGACCTCTGGGCTCACCCTCTGACAGTCCTCGCTTTGGAAAGTCCCCAGCTCTTCCCCATCAATTCAAAAGACAGGCTTTTCCAGTGGGCACGCTGTCAGCACCACCAAGCCTGGGCCTTGGGTTGCGTGGGGTGCATCACTCGGGGCAGGCCTGCCCCACCCTGATGTCCTCCCGGTCCCGCTGGCCACGCGTGAAGGAAAGCGTGTGGATGGGGGTCACGGAGTTGGGGTGGGGGTGGCGTCCTAGGAGAAGAGAGGCAGAAGCCAAATCCAGTGCAGGATGGAGCCTGAGCCACAGCCCTGCTCCCAAACCGACCTCAACACCCCCCAGGGGGAAGGGCGAGAGTGATGAGGGACAGGCGTGCGCACCTTCCAAGGGAAGAACGCAGCAAAGGTAAAGGGGCTGCTCTTTAAATAATCTCCTTATTTTTCTGGGTGGGGTGCTGTTTTTCACTGAATACTCAAACCCAGCACCGTTGTTCCATTGCAGTTGTTAGAAACATCTCTCTTACCCACCTGGCACGTATGGTAGGAACAAAGTCCTCAAAGAACAAAATGAAACAAAGGAAAGAAATATGGAACATTAATTTGCATGTGTGCAAATGCACACGCAATTCTCTTTACTCCTTATCTTGGACAAACAGACCTGCCTACTGTAGTGTTTTATACACTCTGGGGCCTAGCTCTGTGTGTGTGTGTATGTGTGTGTGTGTGTACATATACACACATTTTTTTAAGTGGAGAGACCAAAAGAAAAAAAAAATCTTTCTAAATGCAGAGCCAGCTTTTGGCATTTGCATATGCATTCTGCAAAGAGATCATCGGTCTCCCCCGTGCACATGTTAGATGGGGTGATGTGCTAAACCATGGCCGCTGAATCCCTGCCAGAGGTCACCGGCTGAAATGGATTGAATGCAGTGATTTAAGATCTTTAAGGCATTGTGCCAACAGACCTCCATATTTTGGCTATAAGTTAATTAAAATGGGCTCTAAAAAAGAAAGACTTTACTGTGAGGTCTTATGTTCGGAAACTGGGAGATACATAATGTTTGCAAAGAAAAATAAAATAGTTGAATTTGCCAAACTTAAAAAATAATGTGTGTGTGCACGTGCATGCGTGCGTGTATAGGGAGCCTGATTCAAATGTAACTGATCTTTTCTGTCTTGCCCTATAAGCATATGTTTGAGTTAAGTAAAGGAAAATGTATTAAATTTAAAGGTTTTGTGATTTCAACAATAAATAGAGTACATACTGAAGGTATTTGTCAAAACCCCACTGCTACTTTCTTCAAGAAAGAAAGGAAAAGTTAACATGAACAATAGCAACAAAAATCTAATTGGGTTCAATACTTGATAGATTTCACTCCAAATCCTCGTATGTCAATGGCAAATAAATTAAATCTGCCCCAGTCAGGAACGTTTGACATCACAGTAGCAAAAGACTATTATCATTTACCTTTGTGTACCTCTGCTAAAGACAGAACTCAGGAAACCCAACAAGCTAATGATCAGGTAGTGCACACAGATGAAGAAGAAGGGATGATGAATCCACCTGGAGGACATGGCAAGTCTCCTTTCCTGATGCGTCAAATCGCTCCGGGCTCAAAGTGCCTGTCAGAGTAGTGGGTAAACCTCCCTGGTCTGTGAGCACACCACCACTTCTTTGTTTCATTAGAAACTGGTCTACAAAGTAAAGGCTATTTCTGGAAAGTGTGGCAGAATGTTTAAACTTCTACTTTCCATATTATAAAATTTGCCCTTGGAGTGAGTGATAACAAAAATTCAAAAAAATTATGAAAATAAACAGGTTTTAGTTTATCTCTGAACTGTCTCAAATCTCAAAGCAGGGTACCTTAAGTTACACAGAAATAGGAGATTCGCGCAACAAAGAAAAACAACAAGAATACACTGATAAGGCTCTCCCTCAGACAAGCACTTTTTTGTTGTACATGGAATTAGCATTTGAAAGGTGAACTCAAAGCACCTTATATATGAATTGCTTTCAAAAACCACTTTGCTTTATCTCTGGATACCTCATACGATGATATTGGTTTAGTACCAAATCTTGGCTATCTATTATTCACCAGCGACAAAAGTTTTATAAACCTATACTTGCAGCTTTGTTTTGGGGATTCGCGTGCCAGCATTCATAAGGGCAGGTTGAAACTCCCTGGCGAGTGGACGGACACAGCAGTGACAGCCTTGGATTGTGTAAGCGACGGCGAGATGGACCGTTTACACACATGGGGCTCACACGCACCTCACTTCTCCAGGGCTACTTTTCTCATCATGATGGTTCCATCTGGAGAAAGAGCATCAGGTACCCCACTCCAGCTGCACTGTCATTCACAAACTCTGTGTTAGAAGGGGACACCCCGACATCTTCCACCACCCAACGGCTAGGACTTCGGCTCCCCAGCTGCTGTCGGAAGCACGCTCACCCTTGGTGGACCCTCGAGGGAGGAAGCGGGTTCCAGGGACAGATTCATGGACACAGCTGTGCAGCTGCAGACTTTGAGAGCCTTCCAGCCGGGCCGTCATCCCTGAGCGCCGCCTCGCTCTGCGGCTCTAGTCAGACAGCCACCCTTCCTCAACTTTGCGTTTGCTCAGTGAGAATCTGTGCTGGCTGTGTGGCGTTATCACCGGATGGTTCCTACAAAGACTCCACACAGCCTGACGTCCACGAGTCAGGCCCATGAGGACGGGGTCCTTTGGACGTGCTCCAAAGATCATCACCCATGTCCCTCCTACAGAATGAAGGATAAATAATAACTAAGGAAATCCATAAGTACGTGAATAAATAAATGGAGGAGAGAAGGTGAGGAAGCAGCAGGTGAGGGCCTCCATGGGGAGATGGAGGGTGATCAGCATCACCAGCTGAAAAACACTCAGGATGTTGGAGCAAAGCACCCAGTCAACGCTGCTTTCTGTCCCCACTGTTCTAGGAGGGCTCATCAGTGCGCATCCAGCATTGTTTCATATATGTGTGTGTAAATACATGTGTATGCATATATGCATACATACACCAGATTAACCAGTTCTAATTATATATACATATAATATATATGTATTTATTTCAGGAAGGCACCTTATTTGGTGCTGATATTCATTTTTTGTGAACTATTGCAGACATAAATACACCTAGTAAAATCTCACTATTTATATTAATAACAGGAAGAACCAACCATCTGGCAAATTTTGCTGCCCAGTAAATTGAGGAGATTAAGATAAAACCACATGGAGATTTCATTACCAAGTGCAATTTCTTTATTGCCCCTGGACAAGTGAAATTTCATTTTAATTATTTATGACACTTCATAGCACACTTGTGAACTTAGCAGGTATCTCTTTGCAAGAACGATGAACTTTAGAAATGTAGGAACATTCTGCGTCGTTCATCATGAAAATAATCTCTTGCTGTAAACCTGGGGTTGGTTATATGGCAACTTCTCTAACTCCACAAACGGGGCAAATTCCATTGCCATACTTAGAGTAATCTCCTGGCTGACCACTTGGTTCTATTTCTTGGCCTGTATGGTATGTGGTCTTTGTAAAGATTCAATGGCACATTGGGTCGGTCTGTGTATTTTTCTAGAATGCCTGCTATACTCCAATTAGAAGTTTAAAACAGCAATCATGATGTTACATGAATTGCACTCTGACATCATCCAGATAGCGCACTGCTGGATAGATGTCAGCCTAATTGCTTGACCATGATCGGCTTCTCAGGAAAATTACGTAACAGAAGTAGATCTGCTCATAAGACAAAAACATGGTCTTATACATTTTTAATATGTTTTCAGTAAGTATCCAAACAGGGTTTTACTTAAATCTGAATTCATCAAAAATTTTCAAATTTCAAAAAAAACTTTTATTACCAAAACCTTCAATTAATGATTTTAGTGAGATTTTAGTGAATACACAGTATATTCACAGTGGGTAAAAGATCTTAGCTACAGAGAGATTCTATTTTTTAAAATTTATTATTCATGGTTTTGCAAGTAGAGGGTTATTCTAATACTGATACTTAGGGGGTAATTTCTTTTGAGCAAAGCCAAACTTTGGCAAGAAAAAAAATTGTAATTAGAGTTTATTACAAGATATAATATTTTATAACAATGTTCCTCAAGCTCTTGGCGTTGGCATCTCTGTGGTGTACAGAAAGGAAATATCTTGTGTTTAATTTCTCCTTCTTCTTTTCTACCTCCTATTTATTTATTTGTTTGTTAGAGAAAACTGCCATCTGTTTTTTCTTTTAATTTTTTTATTGTTATGTTAATCACCATATATTACATAATTTGTTTTGGTGTAGTGTTCCATGATTCATTGTTTGTTCATAACACCCAGTGCTCCACGCAGAATGTGCCCTCCTTAACACCCATCACCGGGTTAACCCATCCCCCTACCTCCTCCCCTCTAGAAACCTCAGTTTGTTTTTCAGAGTCCATCATCTCTCCTGGTTCGTCTCCCCCTCTGACTTACTCCCCTTCATTCTTCCCCTCCTGCTATCTTCTTCTTTTTCTTTTTTCTTAAAATATGTTGCGTTATTTGTTTCAGATCTGTGATTCAACAGTCTTACACAAGGGGGATGGGTTAGCCTGGTGATGGGTATTGAGGAGGGCACGTTCTGCATGGAGCACTGGGTGTTATGAACAAACAATGAATCATGGAACACTGCACCAAAAACTAATGATGTAATATATGGTGATTAACATAACAATAAAAAATTTAAAAAAATCAACAGTCTTACACAATTCACAGCGCTCACCGTAGCACATATCTTCCCCAATGTCTATCACCCAGCCACCCCCTCCCTCCCACCCCCGACCACTCCAGCAACCCTCAGTTTGTTCCTGAGATTAAGAATTCCTCATATCAGTGAGGTCATATGATACATGTCTTTCTCTGATTGACTTATTTCACTCAGCATAACACCCTCCAGTTCCATCCACGTCGTTGCAAATGGAAAGATCTCATTCCTTTTGATGGCTGCATAATATTCCATTGTGTATATACACCACCTCTTCTTTATCCATTCATCTGTCGATGGACATCTTGGCTCTTTCCACAGTTTGGCTATCGTGGACATTGCTGCTATAAACATTGGGGTGCACGTACCACTTCGGGTCCCTACATTTGTATCTTTGGGGTAAATACCCAGTAGTGCAATTGCTGGATTGAATGGTACCTCTAATTTCAACTGTTTGAGGAACCTCCATACTGTTTTCCAGAGGCGTTGCACCAGCTTGCATTCCCACCAACAGTGGAGGAGGGTTCCCCTTTCTCCACATCCCCGCCAACATCTGTCGTTCCCTGACTTGTTAATTTTAGCCATTCTGACTGCTGTGAGGTGGTATCTCATTGAGGTTTTGATTGCGATTTCCCCGATGCCGAGAGATGTTGAGCACTTTTTCATGTGCCTGTTGGCCATTTGGATGTCTTCTTTGGAAAAATGTCTGTTCATGTCTTCTGCCCATTTCTTGATTGGATTATTTGTTCTTTGGGTGTTGAGTTTGATAAGTTCTTTATAGATTTTGGATACTAGCCCTTTATCTGATATGTCATTTGCAAATATTTTCTCCCATTCTGTCGGTTGTCTTTTGGTTTTGTGGACTGTTTCTTTTGCTGTGCAAAAGCTTTTTATCTTGATGAAATCCCAATAGTTCATTTTTGCCCTGGCTTCCTGTGCCTTTGGTGATGTTTCTAGGAAGAAGTTGCTGCGGCTGAGGTCGAAGAGGTTGCTACCTGTGTTTTCCTTTAGGATTTGGATAGACTCCTGTCTCACGTTTAGGTCTTTCAACCATTTGGAGTCTATTTTTGTGTGTGGTGTAAGGAAATGGTCCAGTTTCATTCTTCTGCATATGGCTGTCCAATTTTCCCAACACCATTTGTTGAAGAGACTGTCTTTTTTCCACTGGACATTCTTTCCTGCTTTGTCAAAGATAAGTTGACCATAGAGTTGAGGGTCCATTTCTGGGCTCTCGATTCGTTCCATTGATCTATGTGTCTGTTTTTGTGCCAGTACCATACTGTCTTGATGATGACAGCTTTGTAATAGAGCTGGAAGTCCGGAATTGTGATGCCGCCAGCTTTGCTTTTCTTTTTCAACATTCCTCTGGCTATTCGGGGTCTCTTCTGGTTCCATACAAATTTTAGGATTATTTGTGCCATTTCTTTGAAAAAAGTGGATGGTATTTTGATGGGGATTGCACTGAATGTGTAGATTGCTCTAGGTAGCATTGACATCTTCACAATGTTGGTTCTCCCAATCCATGAGCATGGAACGTTTTTCCATTTCTTTGTGTCTTCTTCAATTTCTTTCCTGAGTATTTTATAGTTTTCTGAGTACAGATCCTTTGCCTCTTTGGTTAAATTTATTCCTAGGTATCTTATGGTTTTGGGTGCAATTGTGAATGGGATCGACTCCTTGATTTGTCTCTCTTCTGTCTTGTTGTTGGTGTATAGGAATGCCACTGATTTCTGTGCGTTGATTTTATAGCCTGCTACTTTACTGAATTCCTGTATGAGTTCTAGCAGTTTTGGGGTGGAGTCTTTTGGGTTTTCCACATACAGTATCATATCATCTGCAAAGAGTGAGAGTTTGACTTCCTCTTTGCCAATTTGGATGCCTTTGATTTCTTTTTGTTGTCTGATTGCTGTGGCTAGGACTTCTAATACTATGTTGAAGAGCAGTGGTGAGAGTGGACATCCCTGCTGCGTTCCTGACCTTAGGGGAAAAGCTCTCAGCTTTTCCCCATTGAGAATGATATTCGCGGCAGGTTTTTCATAGATGGCTTTTATGATATTGAGGTATGTACCCTCTATCCCTATACTCTGAAGAGTTTTGATCAAGAAAGGATGCTGTACTTTGTCAAATGCTTTTTCTGCATCTATTGAGAGGATCATATGATTCTTGTTCTTTCTTTTGTTAATGTATTGTATCACGTTGATTGATTTGCGGATGTTGAACCAGCCTTGCAGCCCAGGGATAAATCCCACTTGGTCATGGTGAATAATCCTTTTAATGTACTGTTGGATCCTATTGGCTAGTATTTTGGTGAGAATTTTTGCATCCATGTTCATCAAGGATATTGGTCTGTAATTCTCCTTTTTGATGGGGTCTTTGTCTGGTTTTGGGATCAAGGTAATGGTGGCCTCATAAAATGAATTTGGAAGTTTTCCTTCCATTTCTATTTTTTGGAACAGTTTCAGGAGAATAGGTATTAATTCTTCTTGAAATGTCTGATAGAATTCCCCTGGGAAGCCATCTGGCCCTGGGCTTTTGTTTCTTGGGAGATTTTTGATGACTGCTTCAATTTCCTTAGTGGTTATAGGTCTGTTCAGGTTTTCTATTTCTTCCTGGTTCAGTTTTGGTAGTTGATACATCTCTAGGAATGCACCCATTTCTTCCAGGTTATCTAATTTGCTGGCATCGAGTTGCTCATAATATGTTCTTATAATTGTTTGTATTTCTTTGGTGTTGGTTGTGATCTCTCCTCTTTCATTCATGATTTTGTTGATTTGGGTCATTTCTCTTTTCTCTTTGATCAGTCTGGCCAGGGGTTTATCAATCTTGTTAATTCTTTCAAAGAACCAGCTCCTAGGTTCGTTGATCTGTTCTACTGTTCTTTTGGTTTCTATTTCATTGATTTCTGCTCTGATCTTTATTATTTCTCTTCTCCTGCTGGGTTTAGGCTTTATTTGCTCTTCTTTCTCCAGCTCCTTTAGGTGTAGGGTTAGGTTGTGTATTTGAGACCTTTCTTGTGTCTTGAGAAAGGCTTGTATTGCTATATACTTTCCTCTCAGGACTGCCTTTGCTGTATCCCAAAGATTTTGGACAATTGTGTTTTCATTTTCATTGGTTTCCATGAATTTATTTAATTCTTCTTTAATTTCCTGGTTGACCCATTCATTCTTTAGTTGGATGCTCTTTAGCCTCCATGTATTTGAGTTCCTTCCGACTTTCCTCTTGTGATTGAGTTCTAGTTTCAAGGCATTGTGTTCTGAAAATATGCAGGGAATGATCCCAATCTTTTGGTACTGGTTGAGACCTGATTTGTGACCTAGGATGTGATCAATTCTGGAGAATGTTCCATGGGCACTAGAGAAGAATGTGTATTCCGTTGCTTTGGGATGGAATGTTCTGAATATGTCTGTGAAGTCCATTTGGTCCAGTGTGTCATTTAAAGTCTTTATTTCCTTGCTGATCTTTTGCTTAGATGATCTGTCCATTTCAGTGAGGGGGGTGTTAAAGTCCCCCACTATTATTGTATTGTTGTCAATGTGTTTCTTTGCTTTTGTTATTAATTGCCTTATATAATTGGCTGCTCCCATGTTCGGGGCATAGATATTTACAATTGTTAGATCTTCTTGTTGGATAGACCCTTTAAGTAGGATATAATGTCCTTCCTCATCTCTTATTACGGTCTTTGTTTTAAAATCTAGTTTGTCTGATATAAGGATTGCCACCCCAGCTTTCTTTTGGTGTCCATTAGCATGGTAAATGGTTTTCCACCCCCTCACTTTCAATCTGGGGGTGTCTTTCGGTCTAAAATGAGTCTCCTGCAAACAGCATATGGATGGGTCTTGTTTTTTAATCCAATCTGATAGCCTGTGTCTTTTGATTGGGGCATTGAGCCCATTTACATTCAGGGTAACTATTGAAAGATATGAATTTAGTGACATTGTATTGCCTGTAAGGTGACTGTTACTGTATGGTGTCTGTGTTCCTTTCTGATCTTTGCTGCTTTTAGGCTCTCTCTTTGCTTAGAGGACCCCTTTCAATATTTCTTGAAGGGCTGGTTTCGTGTTTGCAAATTCCTTTAATTTTTGTTTGTCCTGGAAGCTTTTTATCTCTCCTTCTATTTTCAATGACAGCCTAGCTGGATATAGTATTCTTGGCTGCATATTTTTCTCGTTTAGTGCTCTGAAGATATCTTGCCAGTCCTTTCTGGCCTGCCAGGTCTCTGTGGATAGGTCTGTTGCCAATCTAATATTTTTACCATTGTAGGTTACATATCTCTTCTCCCGAGCTGCTTTCAGGATTTTCTCTTTGTCTCTGAGACTCGTAAGTTTTACTATTAGATGTCGGGGTGTTGACCTATTTTTATTGATTTTGAGAGGGGTTCTCTGTGCCTCCTGGATTTTGATGCCTGTTTCCTTCCTCACATTAGGGAAGTTCTCTGCTATTATTTGCTCCAATATACCTCCTGCCCCTCTCTCTCTTTCTTCTTCTTCTGGGATCCCAATTATTCTAATGTTGTTTCGTCTTATCGAATCACTTATCTCTCGAATTCTGCCCTCGTGATCCTGTAGTTGTTTCTCCCTCTTTTTCTCAGCCTCTTTACTTTCCATCATTTGGTCTTCTATATCACTGATTCTCTCTTCTGCCTCATTTATCCTAGCAGTTAGTGCCCCCATTTTTGATTGCACCTCATCAATAGCCTTTTTGATTTCGACTTGGTTAGATTTTAGTTCTTTTATTTCTCCAGAAAGGGTTTCTCTAATAACTTCCACGCTTTTTTCAAGCCCAGCTAGTATCTTTAAAGTCATGATTCTGAACTCTAGGTCCGACATCGTACTAATGTCCGTATTGAGTAGGTCCCTGGCTGACGGTACTATCTCTTGTTCTTTTTGCTGAGGTGATTTTTTTCGTCTTGTCATTTTCTCCAGAGGAGAATAGATGAATGAGAGAACAAAATGCTACAACGTCCCCAGCAAATATACTGTATACAAATCAGAAAAGACCTGAAACCAGGGGAAAAGAAAGGGAAAGAAAGAAAAAAGAAAGAGAAAAAAAAAGAAAAAAAGAAACAAAGATAAAAACAAAAACAGAACAATACAAAAAAAGCAGAATGTGATCAAATATGATCAGGCTAATGCATAGATCAGTGCCACACACTAGATTTTGGGCGTATTTTGGTCTGTTAGAAAAAAGTGCCTCCTAAAATTTTAAAGGAAGAAAGACATATATGTACAAAATAAGGGTTGATACAATGAAGGGATAGAAGATGACTGTAAAGATGAAAAGTATAAAAGATTTTATAAAAGGACTTGATAAGATAAGAAGTTGTTTGAAAAAAGAAAGAAGATTTAAAAAAAAAAAGAAAAAAAAAGGGAGATAATGTGATCAGGCAGGAGACTAGAACAGAACCATACACTAGTGATTTAGGATATATTTTTATCTGTTAGAAGAAACTGTATCTCAAAATTTTAAAGAGAGAACAACTTATATATATATGCCAAAAATAAGGGTAACTACTATGAAGGGATAAAATATGACTCTAAAAATGAAAAATAAAAAATGTTTTTTTTTTTTTTTTTTAAAAAAGAGATTGATAAGATGTTGGTTGAAAAAGGGAAAAAGAAAAAGAAAAAAAAAACAGTTAACAAAAATTAACTTTGATGAACTAATGAATCATGGTAAAAAAAAGCCATGAATTCTATGTGCAGTATTCCCCTAGCGCTGGAGTTCTCCCATTCTCCTTGATCGGTAAACTTGGTCTTGGCTTGCTGGCTGTTCGTGCTGATCTTCTGGGGGAGGGGCTTGTTGCCGTGGTTCCCAAATGTCTTTGCCGGGGGCTGAATTGCCCCGCCCTTGTCGGTCCGGGCTAAGCAAGCTGCTCGGGTTTGATCTCAGGAGCTTTTGTTCCCTGCAAGCTCTCAGTACAGCTCTGGAGGACCAGGGTGAAAATGGTGGCCTCCCAATCTCCACCCGGAGGAGCTGAGAAATCGGGGCCCCGCTCCTCAGTGCGCCCCCAGAGAAAAGCAGTCACTCCCGTGTCCCCGGTCTCCGGCCGCACTCCGTGCTCACCCGGCCTGTGACCGAGCGTTTCTATCTCTGGCACCCGACCCCGTGTGGGGTCTCCAAACCCGGCAGATCCCTGCGGTGCGCTCCCGCGCCGCTCCTCCCGGGGGAGGAAGGGGAGTCTCCCCGAATCTGCCGCTTGTTGGGTCCCTGCTGGAGGAGCAGTGGCCCGACTGGGCCGCGGATCACAGTTTATGTCCACCCCGAGCTGAGAGCCCGCGCCTCGGCTCCGTCTCTGCAGCCGGCTTCCCCGCTCCGATCCCTGGGAGCTCTGCCGCACTCAGGCACCCCCGGTCTTTCTGTGACCCCAAGGGTCCTGAGACCCCACTGTCCCGCGAGGGCTCCACCCCCCGCTTAGCCACTGGAGCGACGTCCCTCAGCGGAGCCGACCTCCAAAAAGTCCGATTTTGTGCTCCGCGGCTCTAGCACTTGCCAGAAGCGGCCGACGGAGGCCCCTCCCCCGCCGTCTATCCTCCCGAATATCGCCTCGGATTCACTTCTCCGCACGTCCTATCTTCCAGTAAGTGGTCGCTTCTCTGTTCAGAGAGTTGTTGCTACTCTCCTCTTCGATCTCCTGTTGAGTTCGTAGGTGTTCAGAATGGTTTGATCCCTATTCAGCTGAATTCCTGAGACCACACGAAATCTAGGTCTCCTACTCCTCCGCCATCTTGCTCCGCCCCCTTGCCATCTGTTTTTTTAATCAAAATACATTCATGAAATCTTATTTCATCCGCCCAGAAGATCCCAACCATATTGAAAACAAAACACCCAAAAAATATCCCTCATGATTCATAGATTGACTTATTTCACAAGTACCTGCCCCTCAAAATATTTGGAGTCAACAGTCTCCTAAACCTAGAGAATTGGGTCCAAGGATTTTGCTGATCTACTTCCTCCTAAACACACATCCTCGAGCCTCAAAAAAAAAAAAAAAAAAATGCTTATTGAATGGAACCAAGAGAAAAGACTCAGTGGGGAGAGAGAGGCTTAAGGTATTCTTGTTGCCAAGGTTGCAACATGTAGACAAATTGCCATGTGCACTAAATGCTCTGTGAAATGCCCTGATTAGCTCAGTAAGTACAATTCAGGTCTTGGCATCAGTCTAGAAGGGATCTGGTTTTTCACAAAGCAAATTCTATCACTTCAACATATATCACTTGCTTTTGAAGTGTCCTCCTGGGCAGAGAGTCAAGAGCCAGCCCTGACCCTGCTACCCACCAGCAGAGTGCCTCTGACCATCTGACCATCTTTTTAATTGCTTTATTCCAGAAAATTACAGGGCAGAAAATAGAGCAAATTTTCTTTTATCAATTATTTTCTGAAAGAAAACATAGTGTTCTTATGGCCACTGAATTTAAAAGAAAATAGTTTAACCAAAAATCAGATAACTTTCAAACAACAGTGAAATTATAGGAAAGCGAGATGGATGCTTACTTCATTTCTGAAATATGATACAACTGTAGTCAAGTTTATCAAAAGCTTCCTTTTTTTCAAAGAAGTTAAGATCAATGGGTATCTGAGATAAACTACAGAAAATTGGAAAATGGGGCAAAATCATGGGGGTGATACCTGGTATTCATTAATTTCTTTATAATGTAAATTCATGTGTTTTGTTTTGGGGTTTTTTGTTTTTTGGGTTTTTTTAAGAAAATTAAAGGGAGTAAAAGAGAAATGAGTTTCTAACTATTCCTTCTGGATATCCAACTACAATTTGAATAGCGGTTACCTAGCCTAAGCTAAACAGGAGTGATAATATGTAAAGCCCCAGACTTCTTAAAGTTCTGGAAGGGGCTACAGAAACCATAAAGGTTGTTATCAGGGAACGCTTTGTCATGACCCCTGGTGAATGGAAACATAATTTAAACCAATCAGTAAAAAACTGAGTATTAACCTAAAATTAAATTTTAAAACCTCTTGGCTGAAATGGAAATGTCCTTATTCACGTGGTCCAGGATTCCAAATCTTCTGTTACTATTTAGAAGGAGGAGGAGAGGAGTAGAGGGAGGGTGAGACGGGTAGGGGACAGGGAGGGGCGGGGGACAGCTGTGGAAGGTGGAAGAATAGGAAGCCGTGCACACCCACGGGGGCCCATCACGTGGTACGGAAAGCCAGTGAAATTGCACACTACATTCCAACAACCCAAGTGACGCCGACAACCCACACTGTGAGGAGTCTTGGTAAGGTCATTTTGAGAGTTTACATTTGGGAACATGGGCTCCATAGCCCCTCATCCTTCACCTCCCAGACTGTAAGACTCGAGCTCTTCTATCCCCTATCTTGTGATGCTCTGGGGGCGCCCAACGATGATGTTGTCCTATATCCATGGCAGGTTCTGCCAGCGCCTCTGCTGTGGGGGCCGCCCTTGCCCTTCCTGCATCACGTCCCATGTAGGTGTCACTGGCCCGTATCTGACGATCTGCCTGTGCTCTGCCACCCCCACTCACGTGGTGGCATTTATCCACTCTTGACTTCTTGCTCACCCACTCCCTACCCTCTAGGGGACGACGTTCCTGTCTCAACTCCTGGTATATGAAGAGGAGAAGGAAGGGGAAGGGAAACTTCCAAAGCAGCCTTTCTTGGGCCCTCAGCTGGCATTTCCCCCAGCTCCCTATATGTGTGTCCCCTTCCTGGTGTCACAGGTACCCCCAGTGAGGTTGAACTAGAGTGAGATCAAGTATTGGGCATCACTCTGTAGGAAAGCTCAATTTCCACTCTTCCCAGGACCCACTGCTTAGTATCAACACTGGCCACATTCTATCTATCCTGGGGGCGGGAGGGAGGTAAATGTATGTATTTTCCCACTGTTCCTTTCACAGTCTAATTTCCATTGCCAACTCCCTCCCACAGCTCCAACCCCTCGAGCACATCTGAACCGAGTACATAGTTCAACCTCTCGTCCATGGATCCTGGGCCACTTTGGAATGCCAAGATGGGGCTCGTCAACAGTACCTAACTCCACAAGTCATGCGGCTGAGCCCTATTACAACGCAGCTAGAAGGGCCTGTATTTCCATAAAATGAACTGTCTGCTGCTTTTTGGTTTAGTTCTGTCTGGAAAGATTGTTCTCTACCCCTGAGATTTAGTTGGTTTGTTTACAGAACAGTCACAAGCTGTTCTTAAGCAGGCAGATCTGTGAAATTAGTTCCGGTCATCAGTGGCTAGCCTGTATCCTCCGCCATCCAAACAGGCACAAATTCAATAAGCCCTGTAATAGAAGTATGAGCCAAAAGAAAGACATGATGTCTTCTGACTACAAGGAACAAAATGGTCGTGACGGTAGAGATGTCACTCACCCCAAAGCTTGAGACAGAGAAACGTAGGATGGGCAGAAAATGATATGGTATTCTGTGCTGAGAACACAGCCTTAAAAAAAAAAAAAAAAAGCACAGAGGCCTGAAGGCAACTGCTGTGCTTGGAAAATCAGCAAGTCGAGCACTGTGGCTAAAGTATCGTGTGCATAACTGGAGAAACTGGGGAACGCCAGCAGGAGCAGATTCTAGAAGGGTTTCGACGCCGAAGTAGGGAGTCTGAAGCTTCTTTCAGAAGGTGAACTGGCGACTTGCTCTAAACTGTCCCCGATTAGAGTGATGTATTTTGTGGGACACTAACTGACTTTGAGATAGTTCTTCACACATGGAGAGAGCCTTCCACGACCAGTGGATCAGAGGCTGGCCTGCAGACATGACAGAAGCCGTGGGCTAGCAAGCATGAGTGATTTGGCCTGCAGGGTCCTCGGTCACTGAGATCTTTGCTGGGCCACCCAGACATGAGAGTGTGCTCTCATGTCACGGCATGCTTCCCTTTTGGCTTCTACTTTGGATTCGAGAACCAAACTCACAATGGCAGATCAATATTGTAGCAACAGGAGTGCCGGAGCTGTTGCTGAGAAGCTGTAAGAGGGGTCTTGGGTTGGCTGTTAATATGCACATTTAAAAAGAGCTCAGGCACCCCTCAAGAAAATAATCAGATCAAAAGAAGGTGAGAGCAGTAGGTAGTGGAAGCATGTGAGAATCAATTACACCATAAAAGACTTATCAATGACTCCGAATTGTCCATGCTAACACATGCATTGTCCATGCTCAAACTTTTCATCCCAGCCAGGCAGTTATGTTCTTTGCTATGGACAAAATGTTTGTGTTCCTTCAAAATGTGCATATTGAAGCCTAAATCCTCTCCCCTTGTGGGAGGGGATTAGGCCACGGGGACAGAGCTTTCATGAATGGGATCTGTGCCCTTATTAGAAAAGAGCCCAGAGAGTTTGTTTCCTCTCTCTCTCTCTCTGAGTGAGGAAATAAGAGATGACTATCTCTAAACCAGGATGCAGGTCCTCCTCAGACGATCTGCCAGCACCTTGATCTTGGACTTCTGGCTTCCAGAGCTATAAGAAATAAATGTTTGCTATATAAGCCACATGGTCTACAGTAGTCTATTCTAGCAGCTTGAACTGCCTGAAATATTCCCCAAACCAGCAGCAGGAACTTGGGGTATCTGGTCCGTACATTCAATGTCACTTAGCATGGTAGTCATTAGAACTGTTCACCAAATAGTCTCAGAATGGCTCCTTCCTGACATAGAGAGTGTACTTTTCTACGTCCTTAACATTAAATGGTGATAAGATGTTTTGGCCAGTAAAATCAGAGCAAAAGCAAAATGTGTCATTTCCAAAGAGAAGAATTAGGAACCAGAGTACATCAGCTGTATTTCCATCCCACGGATGGGCTGATTCCAAAAGCATGCATCCAGATGGAGCGTCCATTAGCCTGGGACACGGAGTGACCAAGGGGAGAGGAGTTCAAAGGCTGACCCACGTGGGGTGTGCAGCGGGAGCAAGCAAAGCTCCTGGGTTGCACTAAACAACTGGAAATTTCAGATTGCTCATTACTGTGGCATAGCTTACTGCGTCCCGATGAATGCGCATGGCCGTCCTCTCTTCAGCTGTGTATTGTATGGCAAGAGTCTCCAATTCAGGAAGTTTGAGAATGGAACAAATTTGTCAAGCCATCAGATTACTTTGAAAGACCTTAGGAATCTGTCCCTGAAGACACTGAGGTACAAAATAAATAAAGAAGGACGATGCAGAAACTCAACCAAATAGAAATTGAACATTTCTGGGGCGCCTGGGTGGCTCAGTTCGGTGAAGCGTCTGCCTTCAGCTCAGGTCATGCTCCCTGGGTCCTGGGATCGAGTCCCGAATCAGGCTCCCTGCTCTTCCGGGAGTCTGCTTCTCCCTCCCCCTCTGCAGCTCCCCCTGTTTGTGCTGGCTCTCTCTCTCTCTCTCTCTCTCTCTCTCTCTCTCTCTCTCTCTGTCAAATAAATAAATAAAATCTTTAAAAAAAAAAAAAGAAATTGAACATTTCTTACCAGGGAACAGTAAAAGACAACACACTGCAATTGACGTATTGAACATACAGAAATGCTGAAGGGAGGTAAGAGGCATTTCTTTTATTTTAAAGTGAAGGCTAAGAAACATATGGAAAAGGTTACCAGACGAGCCCATTAAAGGCAACAGTATAAATGCATTCAATAACCACTCCCATCTTTTTCTGGAAGAGGAAGGGATTAAAGGCAGAGTGGAAATGCAAACAGGCAGGGTTAGAGTAAGACGGAGTCGGGAATGCCTGGCCAGATGGCCATTTCCTCCTCCCAGAACTTCTTATGGAGTATTTCTGACATGCCCCTGTTATAAACCACAATGCAGATAGAGTGTTTTCAGAAAAGGCCCATATTCCATTCCTGAACTCGAACATCTCACAAGTAAATCATTTTCAGATGTTTCCAAATTAGGAACATCTACAGTTGAAGGGAAGTTTTGCTTTGCTCTCTGAAATGTGTTTGATCTTTTCTATTTTATCAATTAACTGCCCATGTTTTTCTGTTTCCTCATTGCTCGGTTAGGTAATCTATACAAAGACAATGAACTCATGTCTGTGTGGAGACCACATTATGTTCCTCATGATCTCTCTGACAGCCCGGTCTCCCCACTCAGATCTGCGGGCGCTTGTTCGCTGAGAGGAGGTGAGGAGTGATAACCAGAAACACAGAGGTCGTGAGCCTGCAGTCTGCTCACTTACAGGAGACCGAGTGATGGTGAATATGAAATTTTGCACATGCACTAAGGAATATAAATATAAGTTGCAAAATGAAAGACACCATTTTAACAGGGTAGAACATGGCTCACTAAGTCTCCTTGCCCTTCACTCCTCCTTCTCCGCCCCCCCTTTTCCTTCTTCTTATTAGCATTTTTCCTGCAGGATGTCCCTGGGCATAGACAAGGGAATGGAACAGATATTTGTTGTGTGTGCCTAACACTACACTTACCTTTTTTTTTTTTTTTTTTTAATCTTTAACACTTGCAACGATCCCATGAGTTAGATATTACCTTTCACTGTCTGAAAATGAGGAAATTATTCTTAGGCTATTGGGCCTCCTTGTGTGAATAAGCAAGTGACAGAGACAGATTGTCAAGCCATCAGATTATTTTGAAAGACCTTCAAAATCTAAGGTGGGAGTCCAGCCCAGAGGTCTTGTCATCACACCACACCCCTTTCTGGAGAAAGAGAACAAACACCCTTGGGGCTTTTGGCTACAAACCAGTGCCAGTCTTGTGTGTTTGTGTGTGTGCTGGGGGATGGGGGCGGCACAAAGGGAACACTGAAGGCTTTGATGAGGGTGAATTGTGTGTGTGTGTGTGTGTGTGTACATACATATACATATATATACATATATATTGCAGTAAAATATACTTACCCAAAATACACTAATCTTGTATTTCAAATTGATGAGTTTGAACAAACGTAAGCACTATGTGTACACCTGTTAGCCCCAATCATCCTAATGAAGGGTTTTCAAGCCTCCTAGCAACCCGATTCCTCACTCCATACTGACAACCACTTTTCTGACTTGGTTTTGCTTATTCTTGAAATTACACCTAAATGGGATCATAAAGTTACATATTTTATAATTGGCTTTTTTCACACAACATAAAGTTTGTTTGTTATGTTTTCTTTTTAGATTCATCCACCTTAGTACAAATATCACTAGTTCTTTTTTCTTATTTCTGAATGGTAGTCTATTGTACAAATGTCTCAATAATTGCTTATAAATTCTTATAAATTATTCTGTTGATGGACATTTTGATTGTTTCCAATTTGGGGCATTATGAATAAAGATAAAATAAATATTTTTGTTCAACTCCTTTTGTGTGCATTTATTTTTATTTCTTTTAGATAAATGCTTAGGAGTGGGACTATTGAATCATATATATGATATGATATACCACACAATTTTCTAAAATGTTTTTAACGGGGCACCTGAGTGGCTCGGTCATTAAGCATCTGCTTTCGGCTCAGGTCATGATCCCAGGGTCCTGGGATCAAGTCCCGCATCAGGCTCTTTGCTCAGCAGGGAGCCTGCTTCTCCCTCTGTCTGTCGCTCCCCCTGCTTGTGCGCTTTCTCTCTCTCACTATCTCTCTCTCTGTGTCAATAAATAAATAAAAATCTTAAAAACAAATAAAATGTTTTTGAAATTTTAGGCCCCTTCAAACAATGATTAAATGTTCCAGTTCTTCAACATTTTATTGCCAATCTTACTCATTTTAGCTGTTCTCAAGGGTGTGCAGTGGTATCTCGTTAAAAACTATTTTTTTTTTTTGGTTTATTGTTTGTATTTTGACTTAGTCTACGGTATTTTGGGCCATGTAGAAAGCGGGAGCATTTATGTAATCTCATCATGGTTGTAATCGGTGTTTCCCTGGAGACTAATGGTAGTGAACTTGTGTTCATTTGCCAATTATCCACCTCATATTTCTATGTGTAATGTTTGTTCAAGTAGTTTGTTCTTTTTTAATTAGATTGCTTGTCTTTTTATTATTGACTTGTAGGAAATATATGTGGATATATATATACACATACACATATATAACTTATGTATGAGTCCTTTGCTAATTGTATGGATTGTCAGTTATATTTTTTCCAGTCCACAAATGTTTTTTTAATCTTTTTAAGAGAGTCTTTTCAAAGTTGTTAATTTTTATAAAATCTAGTTTATCATTTTTTTAGTTTTGTTTTATAGCTAATGCTTTTATTTCCTACCTAAAAATTCTTCGCCTACTCTAAGGTCACAGGGATTTTTTTTAAATATATAATTTCTTCTAGAAGTGTTATCTTTTATGTCATGATACAGTAATGTGATGATGTGAGGTGGAGGTCAGGTAATTTTTTATAATATTTTTTATTTGTTCTACTACAATATGCTAAAAAAAAAAATACTTTAGTATCTCCCCCTGAATTGCTTTGTCCGCTTTGTTGAAAACCAATGGAATACATATGTGGAGGTCAATTTCTTGACTCCTTTTTGTTTGATATATTTGTCTATCCTGAACACATTGTCTTGATCAGTGAGGCTATCTAGTAAGTCTTGATATCAGAGTGTATGTCCTCCAACTTTGTTCTTCATTTTATGATTGTTTTTGGCTTTTTAGAAATATATATACACACACATACATAAACTGAAACAGCTTGTCAATTTCTAGAAAAATAACTTACTGAGATTTTGATTGGGAACAGTTTTGAGCATATAGATCAAATTTGGGAAAACTGCCATTGTATGTAACAACAGAGTTTTCCAATCCACGGATGTGAAATAGCTCTCTCTTGATGTAGACCATTTTAAAGTATCTCTCAGCAATGTTTTACAGTTTTCAGTACAATTTCATGACTTAATTACTGCAGTGAACTTCATGCTTCTTGAAGACATTATTAATGGAATATTTTAGAGTTTTCCAATTGCTTTGCTTTGAGTAAATAAAAATATAATTAAGTAAAGGAGGAGAGTCTTCCTCGCAATTGAAGTTAAGTTGTTATCATCTTAAAATATAATATTAAAACTTTAAAATGGTTTGTGTAATTTCGGTGGTAACTACAAAAAGTATCTATAGGATATACGCAAAAGGAAATGAGAAGGGAATCAAAGCATATCACCATAAAAAGTCAAAGAAACACAAAAGATAGGCAGTAAGAGAGGAAAGAAGAGACAAAGAAGTGACAAGATGTACAGAAAACAATTAACAAAATGGCAATAAATTCTTCCTTATCAATAATTACTTTAAATGTAAATGGATTAAACTCTCCAATCCAAAGACAGATTGGCTGAATGAATTAAAAAAGAAATGGCCAACTATATGTTGTCTACAAGGGACTCACTTTAGATCTATGGTCATGTGTAAGCTGCAAATGGAAGGTAGGGGAAAGAAGAAGCCATGTCAATGGTAACCAAAGAAGAGCAGGAGTGGCCATACTTGCATCAAGCTAAATTGACTTTAAGTCAAAAACTGTTAAAGAGACAAAGACGGACATCATATAATGATGCAAAAGTCAATTCATCAGGAAAGCACAAGGGTTATAAATATTTGTGTGCCACACCTCAGAGCTCCTAAATGTATAAAGCAAACTTTGACAGACTTGACCAAAAAAATAGACATCAATAGGAAACTTCAAAACCCCACTTTCAATAATGGACAGAACAACCAGATAGATCAATAAGGGAATAGAATTTGTACTTGAACAATATTGCAGACCAATTGGACCTGACAGACATATATGGAACATTCCACCTAACAGCAGCAGAATGCAAATTCTCAAGTGCACATGGAACATTCGCCAGGGGGGAACACACGTTAGGCCAGAAAAAGTCATAATAAATTCAGGATGATTGAAATCATACAAAGTATTTGTTCCAATCACAAAGGAATGTAACTAAAAATTAACACCACAAGGAAAACTGGAAAATTGACAATATGTGAAAATAAAATAATAAATAGATAAAACAAAAATAATGTGTCGTTTAACATACTTTAAACAGCAGTTGAGTCAGACGGCACAAGAGGAATTACAAAATAACTTAAGACAAATGAAAATGAAAACAGCATATCGAAACTTAGGAGAAGCAGCAAAAGCAGGGCTTAGAGGGAAGTCTTTGGTCAGTGCAGGCATTAACAAGAAAAGATCTCAAATTAACCATCTAGCTTGACACCTCAAGAAACTAGGAAAAAAAACTAAACTCAAGGCTACACACGGAAGGAATTAATAAAAATTAGAGCAAAGATAAACAAAATAGATAATGGAAAGACAATAGAAAAAAAGCAACAAAATTAAGAGGTGGTTATTTGAAAAAATAAATGGACAAACCCTTAGCTAGATTAATTAAGAAAAAAAAAATGATAGAAGACCCAAATAACTAAAACCAGAAAGGAAAGAAGAAATGTTACAACAGATGCTACAGAAATGAAAAGAAGTATGAGAGAATACTCTTGAATAATGTGGGTAACTTAGCAGAAATGGATACATTTCTAGAAACAAAATACCAAGACTGAATCACGAAGAAAGAGAAAATCTGGAGACCAACCACAAGTTCTTAGAAAGACTTCTGGTAAGATTCGTATCATTTATTCTGTCTGTGCACTTGATAAAAATCTACCAGCAAAGATATCTGGGTCTGGATGACTCTTTGTGGGAAGGTTTTTAATTATAAATTCAACTTTTCCCATACATATAATTTATTACAATTTTCTATTTCTTGTGTATCAGGAATTACATTCTTCAAGGAACTCATCCACTTTACTGGCATCCAGTTGTTCACGACATCCCTTCATTACACTTTTATATCAGCGGGATCTGCAGAATTCTAGGGCTCATCCCTAACACTGGTTACTGTGTTTCCTCTCTTTTACTCTTAATCAGTTTACCTAGAGTCTATTAAAATTATTAATTTTCTCAAAGAACCAAATCTTAGCTTTGGTAATTTTCTGTATTGTTTGCTTACTATTTCATTGATTTTGGCCTTCCTCTTATTATTTTTCCCCTATTTATTTTAGATTTGCTTTGCATTTGTTCTTCTCACTCCTTACTGTATAATGTTGTCTTTGTTCTTAATTGTTTTTTATTTCAATATAATCATTTAGAGATTAAATTTCCCTCCAAACTCTGCTTTAGAAACATCCTCCACTTTTTATGTTTTGTTTTCATTTTCAGTTAGTTTGGAATATTTTCAAGTTTCCCTTTGTCATTTTTTTTTCCTTTGACCCAGGGGTTATTATGAAGTGTGGAGTTTATTTTCAAACTACTTGTGGTTTCTCCATGTATACCAACTGTTGGTTTGTAATTCAAATGTCGTGATAAGAGAACACATTTTGTAAGATTTCCAACTTCCCAAAATTTAATAATGCTTATTTTATGGTCCAGTGTATGTTTCATCTCGTGAATGATCCATGAGCACTTGAAAGGAAGCTATGCTATTTTTAGTGGTAGTGTTCTATAATGTCAGTTAGATCGATTCCATTGATAGTGTCCTTCCAATGTTCTCCATCTTTATGCATGGCGAGCCTATTGTTATGTGAAATACTGAGAAAGATGTAGGGTTGCTGCCTTCGAGAGTGCATGTCATCTCTTTGTCCCTTAACTTCTGTGAGCTTTTCTTGTCATGTGGCGTGAAGTCTGCAATGAAGTGCACACACACATGTTTAGGATTGTTATGCCTTTCTGATAATCAATGTTTTTATTCGTAGTAAAGATGACCATTAGTTGGGAGTGTGAGATGCAGTCCGAGCACAAGCAAACGCTGTGTTAGTGAAGATCCCCAGTTCCCATGACGAGCTCTGAACAGCTGTGTCACCTCTGCTAGAGTCGGCATATTGTTCCGTCATTCTGTCTGGGTGGGGCAGAGGGAAATACAGGGAGAAAGGCTGCCACTGCTTTAACACATGGGTGTTGCTTTACAGCTTAAGAACTAAACCCTGGAGGGACACTTGAGTGGCTCAGTGGGTTGAGCAACTGACTCTTGATTTCAGCTCAGGCCATGATCTCAGGATCGAGATCGAGCCCTGCATGGGGCTCCATGCTCAGCAGGGAGTCTGCTTGAGGTTCTCTCTCTCCCTCTCTCTCTCTGTCCCTGCCCCTCTTAAAAAGTAAGTCAACCCTGGAGTATAGCATTCTCAGATGCAGTGATGAGGGATTTTTTAAGTTCAGCCAGATCTTTGGAGAAAGAGACCTGGAGACCTAGAGTGTAGTTCTCAATCATAACCTCTGTGCTAAGATGAGTTGTAAGGTGAATATAATATAACTTGTTACTGATAACAAATTATTCACATTTCAAGTGAATTTGTAAATAATGACAGCCACACTGTAGTATCGTAACATACCATCATCTTCAGACCTTCCCGCTCCAGCCTGCTTTCTTCAGCTGGAATGTGTGGGGCAGAGCTGAGGTGAAGTTGTTGAGTGCAGCAACCCCCCTCCCACCCCGGCTCAGGCTGACTCACCTCTGCCCAAGCCCAGGGTGTGTTTGGAGGCTGGGGAGGAAGGAAGGAAGGGGGAGGTAGTGACATCAACGAACATGGAAACATCTTTTAAGAATTTGAGAAAAGATGTGAAAATACATTTAACACCAGCTCTGTGGTTAGCTTAATCAACAACATGCCACTTCTCCTGGGCTTTAGTTTCTGCATCCAAAAGTAGGTTGTTGTAGTGATCTTCTTTCAGATTAAACCTACCTCTGATATCTGTCACCTTATGGTTTCTTTTTAGCCTTGGAATCATGCCATTTATACATATTCAAAGGTTGATTATTTTTGGCCTATTTTTTTTTCATTTCTTGGATTCCAATCCTATTCACATAACTAAAGAGATTCTATTTTTTGTAAAGAGATCCACATATAATCTTATGGTTTTGATCATATTATACATATAACTTTGCATCACGCATTTATCATTCAAAATTCCATCAGAAAGAACCAATAAATTCTTTATAACCTTCACTTTAATAATTGAATAATATTCTGTCTTGTGATTAAATAATAACATATTCAAATATTCCATTTCTATTGGACATTAGCACAATTTCCACTTTTTTTCCATGATAAATAACACCGAAATGAACCCTTTATGCAAAGAGCTCTGTCTGCCTTCCAGTTCCTGCTGGCCAGTTCTTCCAGAGGAAATGCCCAGAAGCCCTGCCTCAGAATGTGGATAGCTTTTCATATTAAGGTGGTCTGCAATTAACCTATTTCCCTCTCAAGTTGATGGACAAGAGTGTCCATTCTATGTTAGCCCCTGCCCCCTGGAAAGCTAGAGTCCTTACATCCTGGGTGTTCCTCCTTCTCAGATACATGGTGCAGGCTTCTCCTAAGAGTTGGCACTCCTGCTGACTTTGCCATGCGGGGACTTCCACACAGTTGTCTCAGGGAAAACTCTCATCCATTAAACTAAAGTACACATAGAACCCCAGTTTATCATTAAGGCTTCTGTCCCTTACACTGACCTCAAGAACTATTTGTCAATCTCCTAGGAGTTAGGACTGTGGAGATTCTTGATACTATCAAAGCCATTTCCCCCCCCCACAAGATGTTATGGTTCAACCAGCTACTAGCAGGAGCCCTGACACTCTCCTCTCCCTCAAATCTTCCATGACCTCTATTACTCTGAAATCATGTCAAGGAGACCATACAATGAGTTAGTATTAATCTATAGGTCTAAAGAGCCTTCTATATTGCCGGTAGACATCATCTTTCTCCCAATAAAGCCAGGAGAACTTATGCATTTGCAATCCTGACCCTGCAGAACTCTGTAATAATCGTTCATCCTTTGATCTATGTTACTATCATCCATGAGCTCCAACCAGACTTGAGTGGTCAATTAGCCTTGTGTTTTTCCTAACTAAGATATGGACTCAGGCATTCATGTACCTGCTGTTCAAGGTAAATGGCCTTGAAGTACATTTTTTTTCCTCTTCTCAACTGAATTGATTATGAATCAAAGCAAAAATAAGTGTTATTATTTATTGAACTCCCCATTTGAAAAAAAAAACAAAACAGTCCCAAGATATGTTCTGGTATAAATCTGGAACTACAGATGACATAGAAAAATTGGGTAAGTAGGTTTCCTGGAATTTCCCAGTATGATGATTAAACATATGAACTTGCCAGTCAAACTTGTTGGTCATGTCTCAGCTCTTCTTTATAGAAAATATGATCTTTGGAAATTTGCATATCTCCTTTAAAGCCTTATTGTCCTCATTTGGAAAGGGAGAGTATAATCATAGTACTATTCCATGAGGAGTAATATGGGTTAAAATAGATGTAAAATCTTTAGCAAACTATCTGGCACATAATAATTTCAAAAATTTTTATCATTTATTTTCTTAAAAAAATCTAACCTCCCAAAATATCAAAATTGACTAATCCAACAAGGGCATATCTAGACTGAATGCAAGTAGTGTTTCAACTCCTTATTTCATATATGTCAATGCTGAAAAAATATTAAAGAAAAAAATAAGGAAAATGACATTGTTACTATTAACCAAGTGCTGTGGCAATTCCCATCTCATTTTGCGGAAATGCTATTCTCACTGTATGATTATGGATATTGAAAAAGAACCAATGATCAAGTACATTAAACGTCAAGTTTCATCATCATTCCTGTACTTTTAAATAAAAATTAAAAAAAGAAACAGGAACTCTGCCTGATATAGTCGTTCAAAGCAGAGCTTCATCTAGATCTGGTTTCTTCAGATTTTCAAGTCCCACGTGCCTCAACTTCTGCAAGACCACTGCTGATACAGAGTGTCCTGAGTTTATGAAAGATTGGAGGAATTGTCTTAATGTGCTTCCATAATAAGCCTGCCCACTCTTCCCTCACAAGAGATGCTAAATATGGAGATCGTTCCAAAAAGGGAAAGAGAAGGCTTGGCTCCTTTGACTTGGTATCCAGGTACTCCAGAGTAGCAGAGCTGAAGGTATTAACTCATTTGTAAAATGAGAGAGGCATAGTCTTTCAACAAATGGTGCTGGGAAATCTGAGTACTCTCATGGAGAATGAAGTCGAATTCTGGCCTCACACACCTCACACCAAATACAAAGGTAGTGCAACATTAATAATAGACCTAAATATAAGGGCTAAACCTGTAGAACTTTTAGGAGAAAACATAGGAGTAAATTCTTGTGACATTGAGTTAAACAATGGTTTCTTAGATATGATAGCAAACACACAAGCAATGAAAGAAAAAGGAGACATGTTGGACTTCATTAAAATCAGACACACTTAAGCCCCAAAGGACAGGAAAATGAAAATACAGCCCACAGAATTAGAGAATATATTTGCAAATCATACAGTCAATGGGGTACTTATATTAAAAACACATATTTTTACAAAGGCAAAGGGTCTTAAGAGATATTTTTCCATGAAAGATTTATAAATGGCCACCAAGCACATGGAATGATGCTCATCACTCATCATTAGGGAAATGAAAACCAAAACCACCATGAGTTACCATTTCCCACCCATTAGGATGGCTATAATCATAAAAACAAACAATACTAGGATCTGGAAAAATTGGAACCCTCATTCATTGGTGTCGTGGACATAAAATGGTGCCATCACTTTGGAAAGTAGGTTTGGCAGTTCTTCAAAATGTTAAACATAGAGTTACCATATGTCCCAGAAAGTCTACCTCTAGATATGGACTCAAGGGAAATGAAGATAGTGTCCACATAGGAAACTGCACATACATGTTTATAATAGCATTATTCACAAGAGCCAAAATGTGGAGACAACTCAAATGTCCATCAACTGATGAATGGATAAACAAAATGTGGCCCATCCTTACAATGTTTATTATTTGTTTATAGAAAGGAATGCAATACAGAGGTGTACTGCAACATGGGAAAACATTATGCTAAGTGAAAGAATCCAGGCACAAAAGACTACATGTGGTATGATTCCATTCATTCAAGAAGTTCAAAGTACGCATATCCATAGAGAGAGAAAGAGTAGATTAGTGATTTCCACAGACTGGAGAGAGATGTAAAGAGAGTAAGTGCTAATGGGTATAAGGTGTTTTGGGGGCAATGAACAGGTTTTTATTTCTTTTATTTTTTTTATTTTTTTAAAGATTTATTTATTTCAGAAAGAGAAAACATAAGCAGGAGGGGCAGAGGGAGAGGAAGATAGAATCTCAAGCAGACTCCACACTGAGCTGAGAGCAATGTGGGGCTTAATCTCACAACTCTGAGATCAGGACCTGAGCCGAAACCAACAGTTGGATGTTGAACTGACTGCACCACCCAGGCACTCTGAACGCGTTTTTAAACTAAGTAGTGGTGATGGTCACACAACCCTGTGGTGATAGTAAAATCACTGAAATGCACACTTTAACAAAAGGAATATTATGATACTTAAATATGTAAATTGTAACTCAATAAAGCCATTAAAAAATCCATATATGAGTTTGAGTATCAACATTGGAGAAATCAAACCTTAATCAGGTATGGGAACAGAGTTAAGAACGACACTTAGAACTGAGCAGCAATGGGCTAGGAATACATTGGGGTGGATAGGGAGATGACTAGCAAGGATAGAAGTAAGAGAGGAGGGTCCATGGCCTATGCCTTAAAAGCAGCTAAACTATGGGAGGTTCTAGTCATGTTGGGGTCAGCCCAGGGGTAACGGAAGTGTTAATCCCAATCAGTGGCTCACAGGTATGATCCAAGAACTCCTGAGAATCTCCAAGACACTTTTCATTGATCCATGAGGACAAAATGATTTTCATAATAAAACTAAGATGTCATTGGCTCTTTTCAGTCTCATTCTCTAATAAGCATACAGAGGAATTTTCCAGAAAGCTTTCTGATGTGTTATGACATCATTGCTCTGGCAGTGAATGGAATGTGTGCTACCTTATTCTTGTATTTTAAACATTTCTCAGTTTTAATTTCTAATATGTTACCTTTTGATAGAGCATACACAAACTAAAGATCTTTGAGATCTTCAGTGATTTTTAAGAGTCAATGGAGTTCTAAGATGAAAACGTTTGAGAACTCCTGGTCTACCTCTGAACAATGGGTTGAGGTGGGGACTGGATGCTTTTACAACAAATGATGGTCCTGTGGGGATCGTGTGTGTGGACATCAATGGGCTATGTGTGGGCTATCCAGATTTCTGAGGCTCTATGGCACCACTCAGTCTTCAGTCTTAATTCAATCACAAACACTGAAGCCCTACGGATAATGAGGCTAACAAATATTGGTGCTAAATGTCAGAGATACAGAGGGAAATCAAACAGGCACAGTCAGTCTCTGCCTGTCTAGAGCTTAAACTCACAATCTTATCCTCTCTTCCCAGCTTTCTTGTTCTTCCTCCTAGGGAAAGTCTGGAGATTTTCATGGTCATGGTAAATTAACTTGTGCTCTTTCTCACAGAAGTGTTTCTGAGACCTCTCTCTCCATCCACAAGGGAAGACCCAGGTACACTCTAGCCATGCAGGTGGGATGTCAGGTTCCTACCCGTATTCTTGCACTAATGAAACTGTATGTTCCTGTGAGTTACTTCACTCAGTACCTGATACCATTAGGGGCAGAGACCTTTTGCTACTCAGAGTTGTATCCCCGATGCTTAGCACCATACCTTGTACTTCACGAATGCTCGATAAAGCTTTGGATTGAATAAACAAAACAGCGAATTGCCCCCCTACAGAACACAATCGTGGGGCTCTCAGACACTATAAATGAGTGTGAAAATGCTCTGGATCTCCTGCTAAGTGGCCAAGGACTGAATCCTAAACCAGCAGCCCTCAATCCAGACCTACCTGCTATGGAGACTGGACAGGTCTAGCGCCTGGGACAGCAGCACACCGAGAGCTCAGTGAAAGGTTGGCTTCATGCAAAGTGTCAATAGTTAGCCAACATAATGGACTGGGCTCACCAAAATCTCCTGCAGCTACTGCCGTCTGGCCACCTCCTGCTGGCTCCATGGTTTCGTTGTCTCAAATGCAAAGACTGGGGCAGACTCCATGACAACAGTACCGGTGCTTTGGGCGTGACTATAGGGATTTTATGTTTGACTCACAAGGAGTATCAGAGAACAATGCTTTGGTCCTGGAAGATGCCATCTGCATAATGAAGATAGATTGTCAGAAGTATCCAGAAAGAAGGATGCTGGAAGCTTCTAGTTTTTGTGCTAATTTCTGGACACAATGCCATCCTCGCGCAAATTTAAAGAATAGTTAGAAAGCAGTAGTAGTTATGTTCTTGTTCAAGAAACAACTTATTTTTTTGAAGATTTGTTTACTTACTTTAGAGAGAGAAAGAGAGCACAGAAGAAGAGGCAGAAGGAGAGAATCTTTAAGCAGAGTCTGCGCCGAGTTCGGAGCCCAATGTGGGGCTTGATCCCACGACCTTGAGATCATGACCTGAGCCAAAATCAAGAGTCCGACACTTAACCGACTGCACCACCCACGCGCCCCAAGAAACCACTTCTTGATAAATATTTCCACCAAGTTTCCTCAGGTTTCAAAAGCCCCCCGGGCAAGAAAGGGACCAGAGGAAATCACAGCAAAACAGCTCCTGAGTAGTTTCAGATGGCCCACCCTCCTCCGTTCTTTGCACAGGTCTTCTAACTGACGGGGCAGATCTGGAATCCTCCTGAAGAAATTAAACATAATTTAATTATAAACGCTGCCTGCCCTCCAGGTCTTTATGGAAGGTCCCTCCCCATGCAATCAGCATTATTTGGGGCATTATCTGGGCTAGAGAAAAGTCATTTTGCTCTCTATGTATTATAGGATTTAAAAATCTGTGGGACATACAAATGGCAAAAATAGCTTATTGAATGCTGGTAGCCTGCCTGTAAAAACACCTCACCATTTCTAAATAGGAAGTTTTAAAATCTCAATCTCAAAATTCTGGTTTTGCTGTCATTTGCTCACCATGGTCTTTTTGTTGTGTAGTGTTTTAGTTTAGGTGCTCTCTCTGCTGACAGAATACCACCGGCCCAGGGGCTGAAACAGTGGACAATGATTTCTCACAGCTCGAGAGGCTGACGTCCAGGATCTGGGTGCAGCCAATTCCATTCCCAGGGAGAGCTCCCTTCCTGGTTTCTCCCTGTGTCCTGAGTTGGCAGAGAGCCAACTTCCTCTCGGGTCTCTTCTCGTGAGGTCACTAATTCCATCAAGAGAGCTCCACCTTCATGAACTCACCAGCTCCCAAAGCCTCCATCTCCCAATACCATCACATTGGGGGTTAGGGTTTTAGAGGTATGGAGTCGTGTGGTCCATGACCTATGGAAGGAGGGACTGAAAAACAGGCAAGCAAAATAATTCGACATTACAGTTGCCATAGTGGAGACCTGTGTAAGGCATGTGCAAAACCTGTCCAAGGAATCCAGGAAGGCTTCTTGGAAGAGGGAACATTTTTCCTCGGGAACAATTGCCCAACAGACAGGCCAACAGAAGAGATTCCAGACAGAAGTAATGCAAGGGCTTGAGAGACCATGGCACATTCAGGGACCTCCAGGTGAGTTCAGAGTGTGGGAGCACATGGTGCCCGGTGGAGGTAGTGAAAGATACTGCAGGACGGGAGCAGGCGCCATAACCCGGAGCACTGGGCTAATGGATTCCTACTTGAAGAGCCCCTGAAGAACTTTTGAACCAGGAAATGACAGTATAATTTTATGTTAACAAAGCTCTTTAATGTGGCAGCATGGAGAAAGGGTTGGAAGCCATTCTGAATGCCGGAGAAACTGCTAGAAGGATGACAGGATAGTTCTGAGTCTGAGACAGGTAGTGACAGTCGGGTGAAAACAAACACAAAACCAAAAACAGGACAGTGAGTTAAATTTAAGCTTTAAATAAATAACACATTTTTGGTATAAGTGTGTCCATCCCATGTCATATTTGGCAATGCTGACTTGCAGCCTGATGTTTTCTCCCTGTTCTTTTGTATTTCACTCTGGTGATAAATTGATCTGCCACCCTGACTTCTGATTAAGTGAATGCTCTAGATGAAAGGAAAGAAGCTTGTTGTACCCACGCCAGGTGGCATGCATTGCCACCAGCGAAAAGCACTTCTGAGAAGCCCCACGAGCATGCGGGCTGGCTGGAAGCTGTACAAGGTCAGGGTCCCAAGAGGCCAGCCCTCCAGAGCCGGCAGCCAGAAGCAGCTTGGCCATCCTGAAGAACCACGGGGGCAAGCACCCAGGGGACACAGGAGCAGTGACAGCCGGCAGAGCTCGGCATCCTCCAGTGCCAACCAAGACACCAGCTGCGCTGGACCGGGAGGAAACTGGGGGGGTATGCACCCCACGCTGCGACTGCTCCCAGACTTCAGGTGACCCTGCCGGGCCTGCTCTTTATGTGTGGAAATTCTCAGACTGAATGGAAGAAATAGAGCTTGGCTCGGGGAACTTCCAAAGGCCACCCAGAAGTTTCCACAGAAAGCAAGGCAACATCTGGTTTGGTCCCGGGAACACATTTGCTGAACACAGACATGAGGCAGACGAGGGCCGGGGGCTGATCTTATTAGGTGTGGAGTGGAGCTCCGCATTTCTAGAATCCCTCGGACTCTGGCAAATTTGCAGTGGAATAAGCAAGAAAAGGAAATGATTTCTGTTGCCGTGAACGGTGGAAGACTATCCTGAGAGTTGACGGTGGGAATGATTCATGGAAGCCTGAGGCACAGGAAGGAGGCTCCTGAGGTATGGGTTTTGGTGCTGGTTCTCTCGCCAACCACCTCTGTGACCTTGGACTGGTCACTTAACCTCTCTGAACATCAGTTTCCTCCAACCTAAAATGTGGAGGTTGTCTTATGTCAGTGGATTTCAACTGGGTTCCGGGTTCCATGGAGCCTGAGGGTTCCTCCAGGAGCAGAGCATCAGGGGAGGCTGGGAGGCGGGGAGGTTGCCCCCCACCCCACCCCCGCACCTGCAGCCTCCGCTCAAGCCCCTCCTGCAGAGGAAGGACTCCGTGGTTGCAAGCTGTGGTTCCTTGTGTTTTTGTGTGTGTGTGTGTGGGAAAAGAAAGACAGTTTAACTGATAACGAAATATGTGGAAACCCTAGTCTGAGAGGTAAGAGCATCCTTCCAACAGTCTGTGATTTCGAGATCTTTTTTCTTTTTCCTCTTGCTCTTCCCTCTATCAACTAGAGCTTTCCATATTTCAATTAGACATTGAAGGTGAAATGGGAACAAGGAGGTGACTTGGGGGGTTATGAAATAGGGCCACCGATTGCCAGTCGCCGCCGTGGATGGGGTGGTGGCGGCCGGAAGGTGCGGAGGCACTGTCATCTGCGTTGTGAGTTTCACACACTGAAAATGAAGTAGGAGCGCGAGGTGGCCAGGCCAGATCTGTGCCTGCAGCAGAGGCTGAGGGGAGGGGAAGATCTGGGGGGGTGAGCTGACCGAGGGGGTGCCGCAGGCAGCCGGGCAGCTCGGTTAAGAAGAGGCGCCGGCATGTCCCAAACACAGGAAGGTGGTGGTGTCCCGCACAGAGTGGACGCTCCAGGGCGGACTCGAAGCCGGCAACATGCTAACGGGGACTCGGGGGCAGAAAGGCCCTCCCGCCATGCGCTCCTGAGCTTCCCAATGAGGCCCAGAGTCGAAGCACAGGTGACGAACCCCGCTGTATGGTAACGTGTGGGCCTACAGGGGATCGTAACCCCCCAACCGTCCGGGTTTCTGCGCCCCCCACCCGCGGAGGACCCGCGCTCTGCCCCGGGGAAGGCCAGCTCTGAGCACCGGCTTTCACACTCACAGAACTGGTTTCTAGCTAGCTCCATCTGTGCCTTGCTAACATTGTCGCTGCGGGCCACAAGACACCTGCCTTCTCTGGGTATCCACTTCCTCATGTAAAGTGGGGACATTGGATGATGACACGGGAATTATTACCATCATCGGTTCTCAGTTATGAGGGCCAAGTAGAGAATGGATAAGAATGTGCTGTGAAAAGTGATAAAAGGGGGGGGCACCAAGGTGGCTCAGTTAAGTGCCCTACTCTTGATCTTAGCTCAGGTCTTAATCTCAGGGTCCTGAGGTCCTGCTTGAGATTCTCTCTCTCCCTCTGCTCCTCCCACCTTCCCTCTCTGAAAAGGAAGGAAGGAAGGAAGGAAGGAAGGAAGGAAGGAAGGAAGGAAGGAAGGAAGGAAGGAAGGAAGGAAGAAAGAAAGAAAAGAAAGAAAGAAAGAAAGAAAGAAAGAAAGAAAGAAAGAAAGAAAGAAAGAAAGAAAGAAAGAGAGAGAGAGAAAGAGAGAGAGAAAGAAAAAAATTACTGGAATTCCAACCTATGTTGGCTACCATCTAAACACTGCAGTATTCAGTACTTCTGGATGAACAAAATGTGCCATGGTACCTGTGTAAAAGCTAAGCATGCAGGACGGCTCAGCTCTATGATTTTTCTGGAGAAACCAAAATATGTGTCACATTTATAAAGAAGCTTTGCTTGGGAGCTCGATGCCTGCTCTGTTTCGGGTAGCAGGCAACCAAGGAAGTTGCTGAAAATTTTACATGAAATAATTCTGTGTGCTTTCAAACCAAAATGTTTCTGTTTTCATTTTAACTAATGACTTTTAAATGAATGACACAAGCTTAGGGACTAATAAAGATCGACCACAGAAGGGGAGAGGAGAAGCAGTTCAAACCTTACATTCTGCTGGAATTCATTTAAGCGTACAACGAGGAATGTCCGTGGGCAAGCCACCCACTAAAACAAACAAAGGCTCTCCTGAAATTAAAACACAACTAAAAGCAAAAGCATACCATTAAAAAAAAATAATCCCTTTGGGTGAGACAAGTATTCTAAGCATCTGTTTCATTAAGAACAAAATGATTTAATATACTATCAAGAGATCCCTTTCCCCAAACTCATAAAAGGAGTCCATTGCTTTCTTGGGCATCTGTCTTGCTGTGTCTTATGGAGACCTGAACTAGAAACATATCCCCAAACAGGACATTTCCACACTGGCCGAAGCATTTCCATGTTTGCACGACTCAGCTCCTGCTCAGAATCATAGCTGTAATGAACTGAATGGGTCCTCGAAGAATATTTGTTAAATGAATGAATGAATGAACCAAGAGTGATCAAGAAGGATTCTTTTCCTCACTAGGAACCTTTGGTGTTGGTATTTCTATAGGAGAGAAGGCACTTCTCAACAGGCGAACTGCTCCTGCTTTAAAAATCTAAGATCGAACTATTGTTATCGGAATAGTGACATTACAAATTTTCTTAGTCCCAGTGTTTTCCTACTGTTAAAAGGAAAATATGACTTTTCCACTCCAGACACAGCTCCACGTTTCCCAGAGCTTGTTTTCACACCCAGGTGTGCTGGACACAGGATGATGAGTAACATAAGAGAGAGATCCTTGATGGTGACCACTTCAGCCATGATAATTTCCCATGCATGCATGTTCTGTGGAGATGCTGGGTCCCTTTAGGATCTGCATGTTGTCTCCTCCTTAGGGGAAACCCAAAGAGCTCAATTCAGCTCACCCGTAGTCACGGTCAGGCCCAGCCGGATGGCCCCCTGCTCTGCAACGAGTCCAAATCCACTTGACTCCATCACACAGGCACACATACGTGGGTTTACACCCAAGAATATACACATATTGTCTTAGTGCATTCAGGCTTCCATGACGGAACACCACGAACAAGATGGCTCAAACAACAATCATGTATTTCTTGCAGAGACTGCGGAGTCCAAGATAAAGGTACCAACAGTGGCCGGAGTCCACTTCTTTTTCATAGATGTCTTCTTGCTGTGTCCTCCGCATGGCAGAGAAAGGACTAGGGGGCTCTCTGGGCTATGTCTCATAAGGACTCTAATCCCATTCAGGAGCGCTCCACCCTCATGACCTAATCACCTCCTCACGCCATCTTGTGGGGGTGAGTTTCCCACATATGAATGTTGAGTAGATACATTCAGTCCGTACCATGTAGTCTAAAAAAATAAGTAAGTTACGTTGGCTTCACTCTTTAAAAACCTGAGGAAACATCAGAAAATATAAGTTTATTAATGTAGATAATGTCAAAACAAAATAGATAATGGGGAAATGCTTGGAGGAAATGTGTTTTCCTAGGATTCCTCTTAATTGCACAAAAGAAGCATTTCTCACAGAATAATGGCTAAGATATTCTTTGAACAATCTTAGCTTCAAACCACCATGTTTTGTGCTTTGAAAATAAGTTTGCTCAGAGATGAAAAAGACTCCAAGAATATAGAAGCTGCATCTTTGATTAGTCTATAAGATTATGTATTTGGTTTACACAATCACAAGCGATTGCTTTTTAACTATTCATATTTCACATTGCATACAAATCATGGGGTAAACACATCACAGCCCTGTCATACGGCCACTGTGAAGTCAGGTTTGTTCAGTCTAGAATAAGGGCTCTCAAGCTCACTCAGTTAGTAGAGCACTCAAAAGTCATAGACCCTTTGTAATACATCAGAGAGTGTTCATGCACACTTAATCCTATGACACAAATGTGACTGCCTCATGTGCAAGCAATAGGATATTTCAGTCATGATGATAGGAATAAAAAAAAGTATAATCATCTGGTCCTGAGTGTCTTAATTACTATGTTAGCTCTTCAGATTTTTTGTTATATATTGGATTTATTTGCAACAAAGCCTAAACAATTATTGGAGCAAACCTTAAAATAGAGAGAAAGCTCCTCATAAACTAATGATCTGAGTGTGCGTGTGAGTGTGCACATGTGTGACTGTGCATGAGTGTGCGCGTGTGTCCTGAGAGAGACATTGAGGAAGGGGGACCTGGAAAATGTAATTACTACTGAGGCACCTCTAGAGGCAGCTGGTAGAACTGCGGGTTGATCCCCATAGTGTGAAAAACATTGAGCCTGGTGATGGGTATTAAGGAGGGCACGTACTGCATGGAGCACTGGGTGTTATGTGCAAACAATGAATCATGGAACACTACATCAAAAACTAATGATGTAATGTATGGTGACTAACATAACATAATAAAAAATTATTTAAAAAAACATTGCTTAAGAAAATCTTATATGATTAAAAGTTTCTGAAATTCTAACAGGTGGGATAATTCCTTACTCTGGGCACAAGGTGCACCTGTCAGTACATGTGCTCTGCCCAGCCCCTCTAGGAGGGCACTGATCTGCTTTGATGGATCACCCACACTCACTCACCCAAAAGACCACATACAGGCCATGCTCTGCAGGAGCTTGTAATGGGACCAGGAAGACCAGATACTCAGAGGGGGATAGTCTCAGGGAGGGATGAATATTGGATAAAATTGTTGGTAGTTCAGAGAAACCATAGACTTAACGTACTATCTAGAGATCCCATCCCGCCAAACTGATAAAAAGGAGTAGTGACCATAAACCTTAAAGGGTTGGCTGTTTGGGGAAGGGAGGGGGAGTCCGTGCTGGTGTAGACAACAGCACCGAGCAAAGGCTGACCTCAAAGCTGGACATGGTCTGCCTGCTGCTGATTCAGTGAGTGACCCTTTCTGACCAAGGAATTCGACCAGATCCACAAGGGAGTAGCTGTTTCATGCACGCAAGACGCCTTGTGCAAACGGACCTGAGTAGGGCATTCAAAAGTCACACAACTTTTAATTCAATGATGTGTAGATGCGGTATTGAACAACCTCACACCCTGATGCCATAAACTTTCACTGAGGGATTGTTTTGGTTGTGACAGAAAACACAAATCGCTGGCTTAAGTGAAACAGAGTCTAACCTTGAAGTAAGTTTGAGCCAGGGGCTCGGTGGCATTACCAGGCCTGCGCATCTTCACCTCTGAACCTGCTGTCCTCTGTGTTCAGTTCATTCTCCGTTCCTATGCAAAAGCACGATGCTTAGGAAGAGTAGAACTAAAACCTCCTTCTAGTGGCCTCCACACAAGTGTTGGACTCCATGAGGTTTGGATCCTGCTGTATCACATTCCATAATAATCCTTGCTGCCCATGAGGGGATCTCTGCCCTGACTGCTGCCGGACTCTGCTCCATCACGGTCATCTGCTTCTGCAAGGTCCCTCACTGTTGATCCCTGCTCACTGCGTGGCTCCTGGCCAACAGGAGTCTCATCACTCCTGAAAACAACACTGAACATCAGGCGCCCGCCTTTGACCTTTCTCTCGGAGGGGACGGAGCCCCACTCTCCAGCGGGGAAATGTGATGCGCTAGAGCATGCAGGTGGAGGTGAGTGGGGTCAGGTAGCCACTTACTGACTTGTGATGGGTAACTTTGCCACTCACCGAATGGGAAGGGCTGAAAAGAAAGAGCAACAAAAGCCAAATTTACTCAGAAGAAAAAAAATGAGAAAAAAAGTATCAGGAAAAGAAAAATCAGAAGAGAAATCTGTTTGGGAAGAAGTAAATACACTTGATATTTGACATGTTGAGTTTAAATTGATAATGGACCATCTAAGCAAAGCTGTCCAAAAGGCATAGAACTATCTGTGAGCTATTGAGTACAGACTTTGTGCCAACAATTTTACAAGACTCATTTCTAAGCCTCCCAATAATCCTGTAAAGTAGATCATTTTGCTCTCATTTTATATAAAAATGGAGACAGAGAGATACATTATCATGCTCAGCTTGCAAGGGACAGAGTTGGAATCTGAGCAAAAGGTCTGTCTCGCTTCAAAGTCTGGACTACATCCAGAGATCAAATTGCTTGGAAGTTACAAAAGGTTGAATCTACCCAGATCAAATAAACTCCTAGTCTAAACCCCTTTCCGCTACGACTCCCTACTCCCCCTGGTTACCTACTCTGCCTGCGATGTTTGCGTAATTCGTGCACTAGCGAGATGGATCTGGATGGTGGTGTGGGCAGCTCAGAGCTACAGATCACCTGGAACTGGGATTCTCTTTGGGGAATGGAGGGCTTTTTGACCCACTTCTTCATCACGGTTATCCATCCTATACCCCAAATCCCTTTCATTCCCCATCTGGGGACTAAGGGCTCAATGTTGACTGAAATCGAGCCCAGTGTCTGCCTAAATTAAATTTCACCAAGACCTTTTATCTTCGTGTTTTGTCATATAAGTTTCAGGTCAGTTCTGAGGCAATGTAAAATATTCTTAAAAAATAAAGAGTCCCAAACAAAAGCCAGATGCAAGATCTTACTAAAGACCCAGTTGCTTAGGGAGCCACAGTTATGTCAGGAAGAAACTTCAAAACAGAAACAAACAACAACAACAAAAAAAACAAGAACAAGAACCTTACCATTTCATTGCCGATCCAGAGTGGGCAAATACTTTCCAAATGGAAACTGCTAACGATTTCAAATGTAAGATAGCTGTGTAGGATGCAGGATTCTTGTTCACAGACTTCAAAAACAGAATTCAGACATAGGGAAAAATTCTGTAAAAAAGCATGGTTCCAATGGGATAAAATATGTTTCTTTACATACATAAAGCATCTCTATTTGACCCGGAATGACTGAGGTAATTTTACTCTTTGCCGTCATGAGTGAAAGACCACTATTTTAAAGTTTTATTGGTAAAATGAAGGCTCAGATGTGTTAAAGATTTGCCCAAGGTCACATAACACCGCAGTTTTAATTCAAAACCAGGGTCAGTACCCCATCTATATACACGATGCCTGACCGCTTCGGTGCAAGCTGGCCAAATTCTAATTGGCAAAGCCTGTATTATTGTGGTCTGTGGACTTTCTCTGGCTACCAAAGTCCCTCTGTCTGCCCACAAGTGCAGCGAAAGTAGCAGAGATGCCCACCTCCTGAGCCGAGGCTCATGTAACATCAGACTGTATAGATGCCCCAGTGCCCTCGATCGTCCAGTATATGGACACCCTAGGCTTGGGGTCTCCACTGGCTCCCACATTTCCCCAGAAGGATCAAACTGAGTTAACTGAGGTTGTAACTTGTTTGATAACAAAACCTTTATTGGCTCCCCTCCCATCCCCGTCTCATACCTAGAATCACTTCCCAAATAAACTCTACACTCAAAACTCTGTTTCAAGGCCTGCTCTTAAGGGGACCTAAATGAACACAGCCAAGTCTGATTCCAAAGCCCAAACCAACTTCCTCCTACGTGATGCTGGAGGAGGTAAAGGCCATACATGATGCCCGTATCTTACGTGGGAAGAGCAAGACCGGGAAGATGGAGAAGGAGGGCAGACACGTGAGGGGCGAGTACCCAGAGTCTCATGACAAAGCCAGGGCAAATTCATGGAGAGGCCTCTTACTGTAAGACATTTATGAAAGATGGTGGTCCATTGTGAGAATTTCAGGGAAATAATCAACACTTTCAACCAGAGCACCACACTGTGTCTCCCATCGGCAGCTGACATGGGGACACGGTCAGAGGTGGGTGGGCAGCCTGAGCACACTCAGAACCCTAGGAAAATGGGGTCTCAACTTGGAAACCGAGTCCCAGTGGGGACTGCCATGCTAGGACTTGGGTGGGGCCCTATGAAATTGCTGCTTTTGTCAAACAAGGTGGATTGTCAGAAATTCACACGGTCAACCTCATAGACAGGCACTCAGAACATCTGGGACCCTCCAAACTGGGTCTCTTCTAAAGTGTTTGGCATAGCAGAAAATGAGAAGATGGGTTAAACCCTTGACTGGCTGTGTGGTGACCAGCATGTCACCCATCCCTGAGTCCGGTGCCCTCATCTGTAAAAACAGGGATGGTATGGCCACCCAGACTATTGTTGGAAGAATTAAGCGGATCATTGAGGGAAGCCTCGGTCAGTCTCCAATACAAAGCTGGTGCTCAAAAAGCAGGACCTGTCCCTGGTGCCACTTCCTGCTGATTGCCGTCTGCCCCTGGAAGAGAGTGACCCAGCGTCAAGGATCAGAGCGCCACAATGCAGAACTGACTGTAAGAAGGATGTGTGGACTATTTGTGATTTTTATAAAGGAAGCTATCCACATTAAGACAAAAGTAAATTATTTGACCTGATCCGGAAGCTCCCTAGGAGAGTTTTCAGTACAACACGTTGGGGGGCAGGGGGGGTGGGCGGGCAGGGATCTCTGAATGGCTTAGGCCAAAGTTTCAAACTGCAATTGTAAGATTTCTGGCATTCGTAAATAGTCAAGGGGATTGTTTTGGGGGAGAGACAGGAGTTTCATTTCAGCGCTCTGGAAATCAAAATGCCAAAGCAGACTAAATATTTGGAATGGAAAGTTCTCCAAATGTTGAGATTCCTTTGAACTAAGCTTTGCACACAAAATTTAGATTGGAGGTTCTAGAAGGTACGATATAATTTGTGGAAAGCAAGACTGAAATTAATAAGACATGGGTCCACGTCTTACCTTTGCCACCTCCTTATTTATGATTTTGGACACTACACTCTTCTCATTATCAATTTTTGACGTGTAACATGGGAAGGCGAATCTACCTTCTATGCCTAATATGCTCAAATATATTACACAGTTAAGGGGTGATTAAATAAGAGAATATCTGAAAATATTAGTTTAGAAACTGCTATTCCTTATTTAATAAACTGATAATCTGCACGCCTAAAAGATGCGGCTTCTTCCTTCCTAGTGCATTATCAGAAGCCACAGAAGATGCAGTTTAGAACAAGAGAAATGGAAATCACCATTGCCAAGAGGGTTAAGCACACCGCAGTTGCATGAGTGGGGGGTGGTGATATGATAAAATCGAAAAGGTATTTTTGGGCAAGTTATTTAGCTTCCTATCTATAAAGCAAATTACACTACTTTACCCTCACAAAACCATGGAGTATTTTGAACTTTAATGTAGTAGGTGTCATTCATTTCTTACATAGCTGAGTAGCAGGTATGATAACTTTCCTTTTGCAGATAAGACAACTACAAAGCACGGGAACAGACTGCTTTACTCATACTTTATTCGATGCATACCTCTCACATGTTTAACTTGGTTTGGACTTAACATACCCCAAATCGAACTCATGATCTTTCACCCAAACCTGAGCTTTTCCAGATGTCACTATCTCTCTCAGTAAAAGACACCTCTGGTTACATCGTGGCCCAAACTGGAGAATCACACTGCACACTTTCTTCTGCCTTGCTGCATATATAAAATCAACTTTCATGTTTCCTTAACTCTGTCTCTCCAATGCACATCAAACGTGTCCGCTGTTCTTCATCTCCCCCAGTGATAACTCGTCTGAGTCACTGTTATTTCCATCACCGGGTCCATGAAAGGGCATTCTTTTCATCTTCTCAGACTGGGTTTCCCCACAGCAGTGTCCTAGATAAAAACTTGGTTGACAGTAACTTACATGGGAGTGGATCCCAGGAAGTGGAGGTGAGGGAGCAGTCGGAGGGAAATGGAGAATGAAAGAAAGACCATGAGGCAGGCATCCTTGAACTGATTCAACCATAGCCAACTGTAGTCCAGTGCCCTGGGAATGCTCCATGGAACTGGAGAGAGTGAGTCTCAGACTTGTCTCAACAAGATGGAAGGCTGTGGCATTTATCTGCTGATTTCTGGCCCCATCAGGAGAGGGTTGCCCCTGGAGTCATAGCATCCCTGCACCTCCACACTAATGGGCTGCACCCACAAGGCTCCTTATTTAATCCCCGAGGCAGCCCTGTGAGAGATGTTAGAAGTGGGAAGTCATCAGTGTCCCAGACACCCGGCTCAGGATTCACTTGGCCACACCATGAGACCACATGACACTACACCTCCCAACAGGCTACGGCCACTGCCAGAAGCTTCCAGAAACTACAAGCCTTTTTCAGGCTAAAGAGCTTCAAAATGACTGACAATTCATGGAAAGGGGCTATTTTTTGCTGATAATGCTTCAGAAAACTGTCTTCCTGCTCAGATTAACACTGGGAAGATTAAAAATAAAACTTTAGAAGCTGGACTCCATTAAAAATGTTTAAACATGCTGTTCACTCTTCAATACAGTAAACTTCAGCCAATGTGGCCATCTAAATTTAAATTCACTATAATTAAATACAATTAAAATTCAGATTCATAGTTAAATTCAACATTTTTCAAGCACTCAATAGCCACATGTGGCTGGAGCTAGTGTTGGATGGCACTTCCATCATTGCAGAACGTTCTGTTGGACAATGCTGGTCTTCATCTTTCATGCTTGACTGCAAAAGTGGTCTTGAGTTCTTGCCTTCCCTCTCCTGAGGCCTCTTTATAACGTAATTCTGCAGGAACTCTACGGAGAGATGAGGCCTAATTCTTCACCCCTTGAGTCCAAGCTTATGTGCCTTGCTTCAGCCAATGGGAATTCAGCAAGATGAGGTGCCTGTGGAGGGCTGACACGCACTTGTGCAAGGAGCTTGCTCTCCTGCTGCTTTTGGTCCCCATCACTTCCTGGCACATGTGTCCTCCATGTTTTCTAAGTATCTGAGCTTTCCCCTCATCTCCTCAAGACTTCCTGGGCCTGAGCTCACACCATTCCCTCTGCCAGAAAAGCATGTTGCCCCTGCTCTACGACAGGATATTTGCATGTGGAACCCACACTCAAATCTCTCTCTCTGTAAAGTTTTTCTGGATTCCCTACTAGAATGACCCCTCAAGGGGGGAATAATTTTGTCTTATCCGTGCCTCTATGCCTTGCATCTGCCTCCGTGCGTGGCACTGGGTAGGAACCTCCTGAATCCCCAGTATACACTTGGATATATTTCACAAATTTATTCTGCACTATAGGTCACTCCTTGTAAATTTCTCAAATGGCTGCAATTCACACACTAAACACATCTGCTGCCCATCCTCCACTCCAATTTCTAAATGTCGCTCTGCTCACCACCAGCTAACTGAAGTTCTGTGCATTGCTTTATGGACTTTTAGCCAGATTCCCTTATTGTGACCTTCCAACAATTTCAGACCATGAAGGTAAAAACTGGCCAAGAAGACTGAGCCTCAAACTCAGGAGCTCCCAAATTCTGCTCCTGTATTACGGCTTGCCCTGAAATGTCCCCACTTGCTTTTACTTTTTCCTCAAAGTCATGATAGGAGAGCCTCATGGAATGTTCCTCTACAGAGAGGACTCCTAGCGTGTAGGCATGAGGTTTTAAATAGCCTGCTTTCTAAACCCAGTGCCCAGAGAACAACTTAAGAACAACTTTAAAAACTTGTATTAACCCCAGATTTTCTACTTACCACTCTGGATTTTGAGCAAGACACTTGCCCTCTTAGTGTCTTGGTTTGTACATCTTCGGCTGGATATAATGACCAACCTGCAGCTCCTTGGGAGATGCAGACTATGCATGCCACTTGTCTAGCAATGTGGCTAACCCAGGGCCTGGCACTTTGGCACAACTCAACAAGTAGCAGCTTGTAGAGAAAATGTAGATTCCAGAATCCATTATTTGTTAGGAACTTCTGAAGTGCGGGATTCCTTCCAAAGGAAGCGTCCCAGGGACAAGGAAAATGTCTTCCTGTCTTAGAAGCTCAGACCATTCTATTGGGTTTGGGGAAACCTAGTGATGAAAACTGACATGGATGGATGAACCTTTACTTCTTGCTTGATAGGTGCTTCTCAGAAATTTCTCTGGATATTCCAGCTGAGGTCATGCCAGACATCCCCTGAGGGGTGATGGTCAAGCTCTGATATAAGGGCTGTTCAAGTGAGGCCAGGAGAAGTCTAAGAAACTATAAAGAAATGCATATCCACCAATTCCAGCCAATATTCTGGATAGGGTTACCTTCCAATCAAATTTCTAGTTCCTCAAAACAGAACATGTGTGACATTTTGGCCAATATCATTCCAAAATCTCGTAACAAATACATGTAGGGAAAATTAAGACCCCATTTCTATGGACCTGTTGAAAGAACAACAATAATAAAAACATAACAATTACTTGGGGCGCCTGGGTGGCTTAGTCGTTAAGCATCTGCCTTCAGCTCAGGTCATCCCAGGGTCCTGGGATCCAGTCCTGCACTGGGCTCCCTGCTCAGCGGGAAGCCTGCTTCTTCCTCTCCCACTCCCCCTGCTTGTGTTCCCTCTCTCACACTCTCTCTCTCTCTCTCTCTATCAAATAAATAAATGAAATCTTTAAAAAAATAACAATTACCGTGTAGTTGGACAGATGGAATAAGATGATGGAATTAGACCGGTTTGCCCAGAAAAAACAAGGAAATATTTAGAAGTCATTGACCTTCGCAGGGCTGATCTTTGTACTGCTCACAGCTGTGGCTCCAGCTGAAAGATACCTGGGGGAAAGGTCTCTTCTCCACCTCCACACGGTAGATACCCTTGCCATCCTTCTTGGTGATGGAATTCCCCTGCCCTACACAAACATGCACTTTCTAGATATATCCCCTCTGGGTTAGCTGGACTTCTAACAAGGCTTTTCCCCCCATCCTGATCTTTTCCTTGGTAAAATGCAGTGAATGATTACGAGCAATCACTGATGTTGGAGTTTGCTGCAGTTATTAAATGTACATACTCACTGATATTTAAGGCTGCATCCACATGTGCAGTCCATTTTGGCAATCGTGATGTATTTGTTAGGGGAAGTGGAAAGCCGGGACACTCAGGTTGTGCGCTTGGCTCTGTCAATGTGGAGTCCTGTGGTCAAGCCACTTCTCCTTTCTTTTTTTTTAATTTTTTTTCAGATTTTATTTTTAATTTCAAGGATTGACTCTCTGTTAATCCCTTTGTTTTGTCCAGTATATATTTTTTTGATTTTTATTTTTTTATTACCACTTCCCCTTTCTTGACTCAGTGTCCCCAGCCATAAATAAAATGAAAGGCTTGGATAAAACATCTCCTACCTCCTTCTGCTAAATATTCCCTGAATATAGAGATCCCTGGTAATAGTCCGAGAGAAGGAATTATTGGTTAGTTTGGATTCTGAAGAGACAGAAGACAGAGAAGAGAAAAAAAGCATGTTGAGGACGATGGGCATTGGGGAGGAGGCCATGGTGAGCAAGGCAGAGGCCAGCCCCGGGAGCTGATGCTCTTGCATGGAAGCACCAGCACCCAGGGGGCCGTTGGGGAGCACCTCTCATGGGGGAGTATGCAGGAGGAAGGGAAGTGGGAGCGACCCAGAGACAGTCTCTGTCTCCTTCCAAGGCCAGCCTTCATGGCCCTAGTCCAGAAGGGTCCCACCAGCATTGTAAGCAGTGGTATATACGGGGAGGTCTTGAAATCCCAATATATCTTTTTAAATGACTTGAAAGTTAACAGTCGAGACCATGATTATTTTAGTGAAATCATAGCTATCACACTGGCAGGGACTTCAGAACTCTCCTCTAGCCCTCACATTTTGGAGAAGAAGAAAAACTCAAACCCAGAGAAGCAGGTCAATGTGCTTAAGACACACAACTAGTTAGCGAACAACACAGGCTGCAAATAAAATTTTAATTAGGAAAAAAAAAAAGGTCACGCAAGGATTTAGTTCTCCTTTTCAAAATGAAGAGCCAGAATATACTTTTCATCTATGTCTCTCAACTGAAATCCTACGTATAAGACAACGTAAAAGGAAAATAGAGCGCATGGAATGAGCTTAGTCCTGCTTTCCTGACTGGTCTGACGTGCATAAGCTTTTACCCTGATGACAGCACCCCTTCTTCCAATGTCGAACGTTATCATCACATCAAATGTCTTCCATTTGGGGTGAGAAGTCAAGGCTATGGCTTTCTTAATTCCAGATGCAAAAGAAACAAACAGCTCCACATTTTGACTCTGGTCATATGGAAAACTTTTCCCTTAAACCCAGAAACAACAGCGGCTCCGGTTATAAGACAGAACAGAGAAAGAAGGAAGAGAAGAAGAAGAGAAGGGGAGGAGAGAGAGGGATGAAGAGCAGAAGGAGAGCAACAGTCACAGAAGAAGGAAAGCGTTGGGAACTTAAAGTTGCCATGACATTCTTGAGCGTAATTAGAAAAAAATGTTGTCATTTCCCAAAAGAATAACAAATATTTTCTCAAGGCAAGAACTCCTGAAAGCTCACATAGATCGTATGTGTTCATGACACACGCAGATCGAATGCTGCCTCATTTGGGGAATTTGAGGCTCCTTGATCCTGAAGATGAATTGTTTCAATCTGGCGTTTCCAAGGTAAAAACATCAGAGACTCTCCAGTTTCAGTAGAATGCAGTGCTAGCGCCACAGACTGTCAAGGGACCTTTCAGAGCAAACCATCCCGTCTGCTTCCTGCACCTGGTCGGAACCTGGAACCTTCCTTGGAAGCTCTCAGTCCCACAGCCCTGGCCTCAGGTGCCTCTCAGCCACTGTTCAGCAGAGCCCACTGCCTTCTTAACCTCACCTGACTGGCTTCCTTTGGCCAGGGCTCTGATCTGTTACTTCTCACTGGCTTTGCTGCTTTCTATCTTTCCCTCAAAGCTAAAAATAATTACATTAATTAATTTAAAAAGTAAAAAAACAAAAAACAAAAAACCGCTCTGATATATGAAGGGCTACTGGCCAAGAAAAAACCCCCTTTCCTTTTGCAAGGTGACAAAGAGACAGACTACATCAGGGGCCTGGACCCTGCAGACAGGGATAGGTGGTGGAGGAGCGCCATGAAGGAGTAGGGGTAGAGGCGGAAAGGGGGAAGCAGAGCCTGATCTTGGAAAGAGGAGGACTCTGCACAGATGTGAGTGAGGTTCTTCACACCGAACCTTCAACTTCATTCCAGACTTCTTGAGGATTCATCCGATTTATTCAAGAGCATCCTGTAAGAGAAACACTGTTCAGAGGCCACTAATATTTGTGGGGCTTTTCTCTGGCAGGTTCTGGATTGGGTGAGTGCTACACGTATTGAACTGCTAACCCATTTTCCTTCTAGACCTTGCATTACTGCTAAGATTCAGTGGGGTCATGTCACCTTGAACTACAGCAGCAACAGTGTGATATAGGTAGGTGGGCCTGAGCGACAACCCGTATGCAAATCGGGATGAATTATCCAGTGACAGGGGCATCTGTATAGAAGGGGTTGGTGTTAGCCGGCTTAGTGGCAGTTCATCCTTACAGCTGACTTCCCAGTGCACAGGGCATAGACCCCAGCAAAGTGAAGTTGCTCTCCCTAAATCATAGTAGTCTCCACAGATCTGAATTTTAGGCATGGAACATGGAACATCCTACATCCCTGGGCTTCAGTTCATTGTGCTATAAATCGAGCATGATCACATCTACCTTGCAGGGGTAGTTAATGATTACATTACCTGGCACGACACACACGCCACCAGCAGACATCTGGGGTCTTCCCCACTCAAGTCTCTCTTACTAGTATTCGTGCAAAAATATGAATATCCCCAATGTAACACATTATTCATCTGGTGAACAGGTAGACCAGAAAAGGGAGCTCATAAAAACCCACCAGGCTCATCATGTTGATTTCAATTGAGAACAGCAAATTGGGTGATATGTTATTTTTAAATCTTTTCATTTAGAAGGAAAGGGGAATGCTGTTCAGTAATTGGGCTAATTCACTGACCAATAAAAATAAAGTTGTGTGTTTTATTTTTTTAAGATTTCATTTATCTACTTGTCAGAGAGAAAGAGAGCACAAGCAGGGGGAGCAGCAGAGGGAGAACCAGGCTTTCTGCTGAGCAGGGAGCCCCATGCGGGACTCCATCCCACGACCCTGGGATCATGACCTGAGGCCAAGGCAGATGCTTAACTGACTGAGCCACCCAGGCGTCCTAAGAAGTTATTTTTCTTAAAACAAACAGAAAAACTCCAATATGCTCAGGCTCACTTAGCTGTTCATCTGGGGCCTGGACCCTGCTTGTGAGCAGGGCACTCAGCCTCCTCCCCTTGCTCCGTGAGCCGCCTCCCCTCCCCCACCCCAGCCCAGGCTCCAGGTTGCTGGGTCTGTCCTTAGTTAAGGACAGGAAGAGTCGGCTGGGAAGCCATGACTATTTGCTGAGGATGGCAATTCCGCGGAAGACTGCAGGCAGCATGTCGACATTTTCACAATGTGGTTTTGTCTTCTCGTTTCTGTCTCCTTTAGTTCCTCCTTCAAACCCTGTGCCTGCCTGCCGACCATGCTCCACATGAGGGGGCCTGTCTTGCGCCCTACCTTTCCATCCAGGACCTAAGGACTCTTCTGAATGCCCTTTCTTCATTCAAAATAATCATGATTTAGAAGTGCTTCTGTAGCTTACAGAATAAGAAGAGGATCTGGTGTCCATCCAAGTATTTTTTAAATGAAATATAAGACCCTATACATTAAAAACTTCAAACAGCTTTAAATTCTAAGAAGCAGAAATTAGCCATGAACTTTTTTTCCCCCAAAGCCATGGTCAAAACAAAGTATAAAACATTTTTAAGGCCTACATGTGAAAGGAGAAATAGGAGAAAGTCTTGCTGTCTCCAAAGAGTGTGTGTATTTCCTTTTATTCTTTATTCTAAGCTGATGAAGATCTTCCCAAATGTGTTTTTGGTACAATTGTTTGAACATTTAGGGCTTCTAATTTTGAAACACTAAGGAATTGCCAAATTTACAGCAACAAGAGTCCCTCAGAAAGGTTGGAACAGAGGAGCTATTTTTCAAGAATCCCCTCTACTTTCTGGGGAGCTCCACAGCCCCTGCCCTGTTACAGGTGATGGAATTGAGAGGGTTTGGGGGCTGGTGGGGCTGGAGAGTAAGAGGCCTGAGTCAGGACCCACTTTCTAGTTCTTACCTCAAAATTTAAAAACAAGATAGTGTTATACTCGAAGTGTACTACACTGAAAGGAGAGGAGATCTGGGGCATCCTGAATTTGTTTTGTGCACGCTGACTCTGAGGTACCTGTGGGGCACGTGGCTGGGGATGTAGAAAGAACAGTCAGATATACAGGTCAGATCTCAGAAGACTGTAGCTCACAGACATTCGCTGAAGGTCATCAGAATACAGAAGGTCACTGAAGTAACTCGTGCAGATGGAAATACTTAAGGAACCAATTTATCATAAAAATTAAAGGTGCTCATGAGGGTTTCCACATTTCAATGGACATAACGAGAAGTCAGGATCCTCCAGCAAATAAAATGTACTGAGGGATCCTGTAGGATGATGGGGTCAAAGTGTTCCTGACACTCAGCAACCTAGAAATTGCTGGCATAGAGAAAACTGTGTTGATGGTATAGTCGTGGTGGAAGGCACACTGAGGACATCGCAGAGTTTGTGGAAAGACGGATGAGAATGGCAGACGAACGGAACCAGGTAGTGGCTGGGCTGAGAAGCAGAGGAGAGATGGGCTAGTAGCTGAAGGGGAAACTGGGCTTGGAATCATAATACACTTTTTTTTTTTTTAAGATTTTATTTATTTATTTATTTGACAGAGAGAGACACAGCGAGAGAGGGAACACAAGCAGGGGGAGTGGGAGAGGGAGAAGCAGGCTTCCCGCCGAGCAGGGAGCCCCATGTGGGACTCGATCCCAGGACCCTGGGACCATGACCTGAGCCAAAAGGCAGACGCTTAACAACTGAGCCACCCAGGCGCCCCTCATAATACACTTTTTAAGATAAGGAAGATCTGAGTATGTTTAGGTGCTGACCCAGAAGCAATGGGAGGGACTCTCAAGGAAGAGATACAGACATGAAGGACGAGACTAGGGTTTCTGAGGGGTGGGAAAAGAGAAACTCACTTGGACAGGAAGCAGTTCCAAGATGTCAGGGGACACCGCAAGTAATGCAGTGGGAAGAAATCAGGGCAGTGTGGCACAGATGTATTTGGCTTTAAGTCCCAGCTGTGGCACTTTCTAACATAGAAGGGTGAAACTGGGGGCGCCTGGGTGGCTCAGTCGGTTAAGTGGCTGCCTTCGGCTCAGGTCATGATCCCAGGGTCCTGGGATCGAGCCCCACGTCTGGCTCCCTGCTCAGCGGAGAGCCTGCTTCCCCCTCTCCCTCTGCCTGCCACTCTGCCTGCTTGTGCTGTCTCTCTATCTGTCGAATAAATAAATAAAAAAATCTTTAAAAAAAAAAAAAGGCTGAAACTGTGGCCCTCAAAAAGATGTTGAGTTCTAACTTCCAGTACCTCAGAATGTGACCTTATTCGGAAATAGGGTCTTTGCAGGTGGTCAAGTTGAGGTCATTAGGGTCAACCCTAATCCAATGTCCTTATAAAGAGGAGAAATTTGGACACAGAAACAGATAGCCACAGAGGGAAAACCATGTGAAGACACAGGGAGAAGACAGCCATCTACAAGCCCAGGAGGCCTGCTGAAACTGAAGGTTAGGAGAAAGTCCCGAGATGGATCTTTCCTCCTCTACCCACAGGAGAAACCCACCCTGCCTACACCTTGCCTTCAACCTTCCAACATCTCAAACCTCTAGCCTCCGGGATTGTGGGACAGTGAATTTCTGTTGTTTAAGTCACCCAGTTTGTGGTTCTTCATTACAGTAAACCGAGGACACTACAGCAAATCTTCATTCTTAAATTTTAAGTTAAATTTCTCTTAATTTCGGTAACTATCTTTGAAAGATTATTGTAAGGGTTCAATAAGATGCTATGCGTAAGGTACTTAGTACGCACTCAATAAAGGTTTCCTATGGATCTAGATGAGATTTGGGTGATAACTATAAATGCCTCTCATTAAACATTCATAATTAAAGCTTTTATTGTTAATTATATTAATTATCTTAATAGGAACAGCTGGAGAAACAATCACAACACTCATCCTGAAAAACAGTTCTGTGTCACACTTCAGTTGGCAAGTTCAGGGGTATTTCGATGTTGCTTGATTACTGTAATTCTCACCACCATGAAGCACGCTGAATCCCAGCCTGAATGAGAGCAAGGGGAATGTTGGGGGCAGACGGTACCACTGGTCTGCAGGGGGAAAATCACTTCCTGTAAGGATTTCCACGAGTTGGGATGAACATTGAGACAGTATTTTCAGGAGACCCAAGTATTCCAGAAGCTGAATCTCCAAGTATGATGTAGCCATGTCTTTATCAGAAAGGAGTGATAATGTCCTTTCAAAGTGGACCTTGGCAACTCAAGGACCATATTACCTGTTTGGCTTGTAAAATGGTTTCACTCCATTTTAGTAATGGATGAAGAACAGCCTACTCAGCAAACAGTAGGAAAAATGAACTGTATTAGCTGTAACACTTGTATATGCTGGCAGTGTGCCAGCATTTGTTGTAACACAACATAACACACACGTGCGCACACACACACACTCGTTTATATACTTTGTGAATCCTCCATTAGAATGAAAGTCCTGCTCCTATCCTCATTTCATAAATGAGAAAAAATGGGGACAGAGTTATTTAAGGAACTTGCCCACAGTTGACGGTCACACAGATAAAAACCTTCATTGGTGGTCTTCTTTCCTCTCTACCTTTTTCCTGGAAAATCATAACGGAGAGAAGAAACCCAGGGGAAAGATAGTTTTCCATGTGTTGGGATGCTAATGACTATAACTCCTGGGAGGTTGAATGTGGTTCTTAAGTCTGTCCTCGAGGAGAGAAACCAAAAACCGTGCCTGGAGCCACAGATCTATTAAGCCATCAGGATAGTGGAGAAGTCCAGGAAAAGACAAAAAGAATGCGAATGAAAACTTTCTGGAACCTTTGAGAACATCCTCAAGATCTCAGGGTAGAAGAGCACAGGCAAATGAGAATAAATTAATTAAAACTCACACAGGAAGTTGAGATGCTGGGATAGTCATGTAGCCATATATAAAATAACAACATCTAAGTGCCCGAATTTGAAGTTTCGAAAGGCAAAACTTTAAAATGTTTTTGTTTGTTTATTTGTTTTTAAATTGAGGAGAATATGTTTCCTGAGGTATGGGAGTCTTTTTTTCTTTCTTTCTTATTTCTCTTTTTTCATTCTTTTTTTGAGGTATAATTGAGGTACAACATTATATTAGTTTCAACATAATGATTTGATATTTGTATATATTTGGAAGTCTTTTCCAAAGGAGACTTTAAAAATGCAATTGATAAGTGAAAAGGGGGTAAGTTTAGCTCTATATAGAAAGATTAAAATAAACATCATAAACAAAATTCTAAGACAAATCATAGACAGAGCAAAGGTATTTCCAAGTCAAGGCATGAAAGAAACTGGCAGCCAGATTATATCAAAAGCTACTACAAACCAGTCAGATAAACAAGCAAAATAGAAAAATATAAACAGAAGGGGAACGTCGAATATCTAAAAGTTACAGAGAAATTCTTCACCTTATAAGAGAAGTCAGAGAAATATGAAATAAAACAATGAGATGTTACTTCAAAATGACCGAGTTGACAAAAGTTTCAAAAGTCTGATAGTTTCAATAACTGGAAATATGCAGCAATGAGAATGCTCATATGGTACTATGAGGAAGGTAAACTGGTACAACTAATTTGGGGAATAATTCTAGTAAAACAATAAAAGTGCAGACCCATGACCTAAAAATTTCATCACTGTCAGTATACAACCTAGAAGAGGCCACTCACATCAGGATAGGCAAACAAGGAGAGAATGTTTGCCCAGGATTGTCTGAAATGTGACAAAGATTCTTTGGTTGACCAAATTTTAGTCAGGCTCCTAAGCCTTCTCTCAGGTGCATCTGCGCCCTACATTGTAAAATTCAGTTTTAGCAAAAATCTTGCTAAGTTAGAATTTAGCAAGAGCCCCCCCCACCCTTCATATCTGATCACCCTTGCTATCTGATCAGGTTCCTCATCCCTTTCCCAGCCCCAGGTGCTGTCTGACCACCCTGGCCTGCCTCCAAGAAGAATCCTGGTAGGTCAAGTTAGCCAGAACCCCCATACACCTGATGTTTCCTTTTACTAATTTTCCCTCCAATGACCTCCACCATGCTCCTTGGTTATAAATGCCCACTTGTCCACACCATATTTGGAGTTGAACCAAATGTTTCTCCCCACTATAAAATCCTATTGCAGTGGTGCCTACACCTATCATGATGGTCCTGAATAAGGTCTACCTTACCACCTTTAACAAGTTTCATTAATAATATTTTCTTTAACAGTAGAAAAAACATTGGAAACAACCTAGATGTCCATCAAAATGACAATGGAAAAATAAAACATGTGACCTTCAGAGTCCAGAGTGCTCACCATTATACCCTGGAACCAACATGTGATCTTTGTGCATGGTCCCATCTGTATTGGGTCATAGTGCTCCCCTACTTCAGACCACCACATTCAGGACAAGGAACTATTGACCAATCATGCCATAGCCAAGAACTCCCTTCCTTCACAGAGATGCTAACAGAATCATGTCCTCAGTTCCAGGTTTGGGGAGTGAAAGGAAGGAAAGTATTGTCATACTTTGGAAATAACATTGAGGGAAACTGGAGAAATGGAAGGGTGGTTTCTCAGAATCTATGGGAGTAAATGGGGTCAAAAACAAGGCCAAAGTCAACAAAGATACAGTAAAAAAGGCATTCATTTTTAACAAATGGAATGGGCCATAAATTGGAGGAAAAAAAAAATAAAGGAAACTCAGTTCTTCCAAGATGGAAGATCAGCCCCTCTTCTACCCAATTCAGAGACTTCGGGCACGATTGAAAAAGTAATTGCTCCCCCAAGAAATGTTATTACCTCTTGCCAGAAAACTGCCAAATATCTGTCTAAGTGTATAATGTCTCTGAAGGGATTTGCACAATATGGGAGTGTGGGGTATATTTATGGGATGAGAAGGAGAGAGTGAAGAGAAGAAACTGAATATCCAACTTCCAGCTGGATGTTTTATGGAGGAAGATCCCGAAGGGGAAGGAGGAAATGAATGGCGTCAAACAACACACAGGCATGGCATTGGTGTTCACTAGGAACGAACACCGAGAAAGCAAGAAGGAAACACAGGGGCAGGGAGTAATTACTAAATATCAGGATGGAGGAAAAGGAATGGACGTGTGGACAGGAGTTTACCTTTGTGACTTCTAACATCCATGGAATGAGGAAAAGATCATATGGAGGGTTTGAAGGTCAGGGATTAAGTTACTGTCACGAGAAGTCTTGAAAAATTGGCACAGCCACGTTAGAGAATGGGAAACCAACAAGAGATCAGTTTACAGATGACTGGAATCACTGCGGCCCAACTGAGTTTGGAAGTTTAAAAATCCGTCATGGATCTCATCAGCACATCTGTGTGGCTTTAGTCATCAGGGTTTGGCAGCTGGGGAGCAGGGCTGGTTTGATCTAAGCATAGAGTTTGGCAATGCTGTGAGGATGGGTATGGAGAAGAGGGGATAATTACGAGTATAGTCCCTTTGATTTGACTATCCTGCTTTGTTTTGAACATCCAGATGTATTGGCTGATAATGAAATTGTTCAGCCCTTTCTCAGAATCCAGCATGGGTTCAATGATCTTGTATGGCAGCTGGTGGAAAAGACAGGCTAGGTGGTCTCCTGAAAGAAATCTCCTTTTTATCCTTTGAAATACTGGCCTCTTTTCTTCTTCTCCCCCTCCCCCTCTCCCTTCCCCTCCCCCTTCCTCTTCTTTCTTTTTCTTCTTCTTCTTTTCTTCTTCTTCTTCTTCTTCTTCTTCTTCTTCTTCTTCTTCTTCTTCTTCTTCTTCTTCTTCTTCTTCTTCTTCTTCTTCTTTTCTTCTTCTTTCTTCTTCTTTTTAATCTGTTACAGTTTTATCATATTGGATTCTTCACTGGAGGCTTGGGTCTGCTGTGGGAACACTCTTCACAGCGCTGCATGTCTTGGCCAATATCCTTCCTTGTACCACTTCGCCATTAGTCCCAGAAGAATATTTTGTGTGGGATTGCTCAGATTTAGGAACACAAATGAAGGAAGCTATGAAAGGAAGCAATAGCTCATTTTCACAGGCATGGAAACCTGAATGGCAGCATCATTAACAGCTACAAGCTTCAATTTCCAGGCAAAATTTCCAGGGTAAAAAGGAACAAGACAGAGCTCTTTTAGAGAGAGAGAAAAAAAAAAAAACAAGATAAGGAAGACAAACTGAAGGAAACAAAGTACCCTAAAGGATTATCAAAGCCCATGTCTCTTCATCCTTTCAAAGCCTATAGATCCCTGCAACACCTTTTTGATTTGAAACACGGATATCCCAAGGATTATTATCGTGGCAGTTATTTTACCAAGCCAGAGTCAGGCAGTTCACTGTGAGACCAAAAGAGGTCCTAAGTCTAGGGGAATGTGTGCTTTATTAAGGGTTAGAGACAGATCTTTGTATTCAAGTTCAGATTCTTCTACCACTGTCTCCTAAAGCCAAACCCCACCCATCCCCCTTGACTTCATGACTACAGACATTTATTGAGCTACTTCTCTACGTGAGGCATGGTTGGTTTTCTTGGTATTGTTACTTCTGTCTCATTGATTTCCTCGAGCTTTGCTGGAATAGCTCATTGCTGGAACAAGCCAGAAATTGTACACCCTTTCAAAAGGGTGTACAATTGCTAAAAGACAAAGTTAAAATCTCATATGGCTTTACTGAAATTCTGGAAAGAGTAACTGGTTAGTCCCAAATAAGTTCTTCTGCCTCTATCAGCGATGGGCATCTGATTAAACTGCCTTGCTGGAAACAATATAGCTCTCTTTCATGGACTATTTTCAAAAGCTCATAACATTAAAAAACTCATTTGCTATTTTATCAAGACCCCTATGGAGTCAATTTATACAAAGCACTTGAATAGTTTCACATTTCATGAGAAATGTTAAGCTAAATTTTTAACAAATATCTTTTATTATCACAATAGATATTTATACTACATTTGTGTTGGTATTTAGGCTTGTAAAATGTGAATCTGATCAGCGAAGTTGAAACAAAACCATTATTTTCAATGGATTATAATTATTTTCTCATAAGCCCAATGCTATAAAAGCATGGGTTTGAACATTTATTGGGCTGATAAATTGGCAGCTCTCTCCAAATTTGGGCTCAACGTATTCAGAATTGTATGAATCCCAGCAATTTCTGTACTTGCCTTTCTAAAAATTGAATGCTTTAACATTTTCTTGGCCTTCCTTTTGTCTGATTTTAAGCATTACATATATCAGTATATTCGGTGATTATTCACCTACGATGTATACCTCTTTTCTCACTCCATAAAATAGAAGGTGTCATAATCTTTTAGGAGGCATATAACATGTTAGATCTACAAAGAAAACTATCATTAATCCTCATGGTAGAAAAAGATACAGGTATCTAGGAAAGTTTCTCAAAGCCAGAGTACTAAATAAGTAACTTAGCTAATAGTTAATGTTATACCCTGAAACATTATTCTCCTAGTCTAGTGGCCTTTCTGTTATAATGCTAAAGAACTATTTACATTTTTAAAACATTCTCCCTTTGTATACAGATTATCTCACATCATCTGTATTTGGTGATTGTTGTAGATTGAATGTTTATGTCCCCTCATAATTCACATGCTGAAATCCTAACTCCCAATGTGATAGTATTAGGAAGTGGAGCCTTTGGGGATCAGTCAGGTCATGAGAATGGAGCCCTCATGAATGGGAATAATTCCCTTATAAAGAGACTCCAGAGAAGTCTCTTGCCCCTTCTGCCATGTGAGAACACTGGGAAAAAATGGACATCTGTGAACCAAGAAGTAGGCTCTCACCAGACACCCAATCTGTTGACGCCTTGATCTTAGACATCCAACCTCCAGAACTGTGAGAAATAAATGTCTGTTGTTTATAAGCCACCCAATCTGTAACATTCTGTTATCACAGAAGAGACCAGGACAGGGATGGACTCAGCTTTTCTATTTGAATCCTTCTAAGTTAGGCATTCGAAGGTCTAACTTTCACTCCTCTTTCCTCATTTTCATCCTTTACTCTTTCTTTCTCTTTTCTCCTCATGCTCTACCAGAGTTCTTCTCAAAAATGTGAACAGTTCTTTAGGATTATAACAGAAAGGCCACTAGACTAGGAGGATAGTGTTTCAGGGTCTAACATTAACTATTAGCTAAGTTACTATTTAGTACTTCGGCTTTGAGAAAACTTCCTTCGAGACTATATATAAGGGACTATATATCATACAGAGTCTGTTTTCTTTTCATCCTTTACTCTTTCTTTCTCCTTTCTTCTCATGCTCTACTAGAGTCCTTCTCAACCTGTCTCCACATTATCCCATGGAGCTCACCATGGCCACGGGTGGCATCACAGGGATGATGGGAGTGGAACAAGTGGAATGGTAACTGGTATTGTCATGAGACTGACTTTTTACTTATGCTTTGCATCCACTAGAATGGACCTTCTAGAGAGATCTAGCCTGTGGTTACTCCCCATTACATATGCAGTGACCAACAGAGTGTAACTATGAATCTTTGCATAATGATTTAGGTGCTTGTTAGGCATCATTCACATTGTACAGTAATCTTGTGAAATTTAAAAGTAGTATACTTTATCCACTTGAATCTGGGTGCTAAGAGGTTAAGTAATTTGCTCAAGGCTATGTGGAAAACCTGGTATATCATACAGAGTCTGTGTTCTCTTCAATATCCCAAAGAACATCCTAAGATAACATGTGATTTAATGAGGCTTTTCCAAAGCCCATTTAAGGTCTTACTTCATTACTATTCCTTGGCAAGATCTGTCTTTGTATTTACCGGGCAGAAAAACAATTCCTCTTTTGTCTAAGGGCATTGCCTTTATAGAAATGCCAACAAAAAGAACAAGAAAGAGTAAGTATAAAAGCTATCAGTTTGGAAATCAGTTTGTTAAAAAAGACTAATCAGGCAGCTCCAGTTCAGGATTGAGGAATAAACATACACATTTGTTCTTCACATTCCAAAGACCTCCACCAAAATAAAAGATTAAAAGTTCAAAAGAAAAAAAAAGAGTAGATTAAGGGTTGGTAATAATCAACAACAGTTAAGAGATTTCCACAAATTTCTGGAAGAAGGTGGGAGAGGATGGAAAGATGAAATAAACAAAGAGATAAATGACTCAGATGCTTTAAAAAGGAGAGCAGTCTAGCTATTGGCATTTAGAGAGGGTGTGGGTTCAGAATTAGTAAATAGCACAGAGGTTGGTATTTAGAAGTTGGACTAAAAGCAGGAGCATTAGTTGATAATGTACAAATGACAACCACACCACTGGACGCTCATCCTAGTTCAATGTCCTCAGCCCATTCGGGTTGTTGGCAGGATTTAGTTCCCTGTATTGTAGGACTGACATCCCCATTTTATTTTCTCATTGGCTATCATGGAGGATCAGGTCTTTGTTTCTGGAGGCAGCCCATAGAAGACAGGATGCTGGGGGTGGGAGAAGAGAGGTGGACAGAATCCAGCTGCTCCCAGAGATTGAACATATTACTACTGATATGTATTTAATCTGTAACAAAATAATTAAAAATATAATGTTAAGAATCTTCCAGACCTTAGACTGAGATGGAAAAAAAAAAAAAAAAAAAAAACACAGACAAGATCCATGCAAGAAGACCAACATCAAACTGCTAAAATTCTAGGAAAAAAAGTAGAGAAATGAAATAGAGGAAAGAGAAGTAACAAAAGTAACTCTCTCAGGCCTGAAGAGGGCCATGAGTCTTCAAATAAAATTCCGCATCAACAGCTCAGCACAATGAAGACAAGGGCAAAAGAGACAAATAACACTGTAGGGAATCAGTATAACTTCTTCCTTAAATGTGTGGTAGAATTTACCAGTGAACCCATCTAGGCCTGGTGCTTTCTATTTCAGAAGGTTATTAATTATTGATTCAACTTATATAATAGATGTAGACATATGCAGATTGTCTATTTCTTCTTGTGTTTTAGCAGAATGTGTCTTTAAGGAACTGGTCCATTTCATCTAGGTTATCAAATTTGTGGCATACAGGTGCTCATAATATTCCTTTATTATCCTTTTAATGTCTATAGGATCTGTAGTGATGCCTGCTTTTTCATTTCTGATATTTTTAATTTGCATCTTCTCTCATTTTTCTTAGTTAGCCTAGTTAGAGTCTTATCAATTTTATTGATCTTCTCAAAGAAACAGATTTTCATTTTGTTGATTTTCATTATTGATCTCCTTTTTCAATTTCACTGATTTTTGCTCTATTTTTTTTTTTTTTTGGATTCCCTTTCTTCTGCTTACTTTGGATTTAAATTGCTATTCTTCATATTTTTTTAATTTTAAGCATCTTCCCTATTTTATTAAGTTTTTATTAAACAATAAATATGCACAAAATACTAGATGTAGAATCATGGGTCATGTTCTTGGGATCCTGCAGTTCTTTTTGAAAAGGTAAAACCCACATGCAAATCCAATAGAAAATAAGTTAGAAGACTTAAGAAAGTGGTAACCGCCATATTGTGTGCAGGGCAACATCTGAGATTTGGCTTCAGATATACTTGGTCTAGATCTTGACCCTGACACAGATAAATGTTTGGCCTTAGTTAGTTACACACACACCCTCTTGTGCCTCAGTTTCCTCATCTGTGAAATGGGAACAGTAATATTGATATTGTTTAAGAGGCATCAGATTTAGATGTAAGGAAAATATTTAGCATCGTACCCAAGGAAGCTACATGGTTAGGATCCACGAATGAGTGAAAGAAATGTAGAATTAGGCAGGATGAGAAGAAGGGGGAGAGGCAGGCTATGTTGAGGACAAGAGTAGATCAGATATAGAACACTGAACTGGCCATAAATTACCTATAACCTACGGCAGAGAGAAACTTCTTTAGTTTAAAATATAGAATAGAAGTCACTTTAAAATGTATGGCTGACATGCTTTCAGCCCAAAGTAAGTCTTTTCTTGTCCTGAATAGGAAATGGCAAGAAGGAGATAAAAAGACCAGGGTGGGGGTAACACATATGTGCATACATGTTTATAGATTTATATGTTTCTATCATAGAAAAAAATTTGCAAAACTGGCTTTGGCACAATGGAATAGTCATCATTTTGCAAAGGTTCTAGTGTCATGTATCTCATCTGTATGGTCAGAACCTGCTCACTTTGCACGTTCTCACTGATGATTGTATGTCTCATTTTCTCTTGTACTCTAAGAACAGAAGTTGGGGCGCCTGAGTGGCTCAGTCGGTTCAGCATCTGCCATCGGCTCAGGTCGTGATCCCAGGGTCCCTTCTCAGAGGGGAGTCTGCTTCTCCCTCTCCATCCCCCACTCATGCTTTCTCTCTCTCTCTCTCTCTCCCCCTGTCTTGCTCTGTCTCTCAAATAAGTAAATAAATCTTGAAAAAAAAATAGAAGTTTAAAAACACAATTGCTGGTGATCAAATGTGGTATGGAGGGCATATTATTCAGCCTTAATAATGAAGGCCATTCTGGAATAGACTGCAAAGACAATATATTAAGTGCCTTGAAGACAATATATTAAGTGAAAGAAGTCAGTTACAGAAGGACAAATACTATGATGCCACTTACATAAGGTAACTAGAGTTGTCGAACTCATAGAGACACAAAACAGAATGGTGCTTAGCAAGAGCTCATGGGGGAGAGATGGGAAATTATCATTTAGTGGATATAGAGTTTCAGTTTTGAAAGATGAGATTTCCGCGGACAGAGGGAGGTGATGGTTGCACAACGTGTGAATACACTTAATGCCACTGAACTATATATTTAAAAATGGCTAACGTGGTAAATTTTATGTTACGTGTATTTTATCTGAATTTTTAAAATAGGAAAAAAAGTTCCCTTCTCATCGGAATTTAAAGAAATGGAAAATTTAAAAAAGAGAAATTTTTTAAAATGTAAACCGGCATACCCAGGTTCATTGCCTGGGTGTGTACGTATGAAAATCAGTCTGTGTTAAAATTAAGCACCATTCAGGATTGAGCCTTACACATAGATTAGTTTAATGGTCTAAAATTTGACATTAACGTGATAAGCTTCACAAAACACCTCCCTTTCCATCCACTCACTAAATTGATCAGGAGCAGCTCCTATGGACTAGAGAAAGAGGAGATGAGCCTTTACGTAACCCAGGCTGGGGGAGCAGGGCACGGCTCCCAGATATTCGGCATCTTCCCGGGCAGGACCTGAAGCTCCTGAAAGCCCCAGGGTAGGAAGTCACTCTGTCCCCTGCTTTGGATGAGGAGCCTGAGGCTCACCCGGGGTCCCGGCCGCGGGGAACCTGAACCTGGCTATGCTCAGGTCCAGGTCCATGCCTGCCCCCCGCTCCGCAGCCACGATTCAAGCAGACCCAGAGCCCGTGAAGCTGTGGCTCCCGGGAGCGACAGAGACGGGGCCAGCGACCGCAGCGGGTGGCTGCTCTAGGAACAAAACCTCTGCTTCTTTTCAGCACTTTCCCCGCAGGGCTCGCGCCGTGCCCGGGCGCCTGGCGAGGGCTGTGGGGGGCTTCGGGGGCTTCGGGGGGCTGCGAAGGGCTGCAGAGGGACTGCGGGGGGCTGCGCGGGAGGCTGCGGAGGCTTGGGGGTGCCGCGGGAGGCTGCGGGGGCGCCGGGGGCCGTGAGGGCGCAGGGGGCTGAGGGCACCGCTGCCCACGCCCCGCAGTTGCCGCGCGGGCGGGGAGGCACGCCCGGTATGCAGCCCGCGACAGCTGCAGGGTTGCCGCGGCCGGGCCGGAGGGGAATTCTTTGCCAATGACCACACGGGCCCGGCTCCACCAGCTGTCCACTCAGCGAGCCAGGGGTTCCAGGGTCGCCGAGCGGGTGTGGCTGTTGTCACCCAGCCGTCACCGCGCAGGGGGTAAGCGTATGTCGGGCCGATTATGGCAGCAGAGGAAATGACACTCTCAGGAGTGTCCCTGCGCACACGGCTGACTCAGGCTTCACACACCATTCCAGGGGCCAACTCACTCCGTGGACACTTGTAAAAATAGCACCCAGCGCGGCGTGCAGGCCTCAGTCCTGTTCCGTGCTTGCCTCCGGGAGGAGAGGTGTCGAACACCGAGAGCCAGAGCCTGGAGAAGATGAGACGTGGGGCTTCGGGCGCGGGGGGCCCTGGGGGGTCCTGCTGCCTGGACCTGCTGCCTGGACCGGGGGGCGCAGTCTGGTCCCCGCCCGCTTCCAGTCGTCACTTGCGCTTGAGCTGGGGAGCCACGCAGTTCCAGCCAGATGCTTTTAAATCATGCAAGTAAATGAGCCTCTCCGCCTTTTCTGGATCAACCTGGCAGAAGGGCTGTAACTTCTTCACGTCGAGGCAAGACATCTTTTATTAGCCAAACCTGTGTTTGTGTGCCCTTAGCCCTCACCGGGGTCCGCGCACGACTGGACGAGACGGGCATTATTTTTCCATTTCGTAAAGAGCCTCAGCTTCCTCAGGCTCTGCCTGCAGTTAACAGCTCCTGGAGGAGGGGGCTTGAAAGCTGATTTTCTGACGCCCGGGGACAGACCTGTTCTCCCACTCCACTGTCGATCCTACTTCTGAAATCAGAGTTAGGCACACAGCCCCAGATGAAAGAGCCTCTCGTAGACCACACTGTGCATTACTTCCCGCTCCAGTTTGAACTTAAATACCACGTTTGTATTTTAACAGCTGCTACTCCCTAAGCAAACATATTCATGTAGAAGTTTCAGAATTATGACCGTTTTTTTCTCCCCACTACGTATAGAACACATTCCCCAGAAACATGATTTTCTTAAGTAGCTGGAATTGTCTAACTTTGGTTATTTGTATTAATTGATGAACCAGCCAGTTAAGAACAAGAAAGTGAAATGCAAGAAAGAAGGTGGGCAGAGCAGGAAAGGGGCGGGGCTGAAGGAGGGATGGGGGCGGTCTGTGAACGTTTCTGCAAATTGGTTTACTGGTCTGAATGGGAGCAGCAAGATTCGGCCAACAGTCCGGCCTCAGGACAGACCACAGACCAGACCACAGATCCACATAGTAGGAGATGCTGCCGGCATGTCCCCCTCACTCCAGGCACGTTTTCCTCCTATTTTAATGACCTGAGACCAAGTTTAGACAGTCTCTATACAGGCCAGTCAGGGAAGGCTTCTTGAAGGAGGTGATAACTGAGGCCAGTTGTCAAAGATGTGCAGGACTTTTCCAGGCAAATGAGCTGGAACTATGGGCGCATTCACGGAATGTAAGTGACGCTGTGGCTCAAAGGTGCAGGAGGAATGGGGCCCAGCAGCCAGCAAGGTAGCGGGTACTGAAGAACAAAGTCCTTGAGCTCCATTCTGCAGGCTGAGGGGGCACAGGAAGTGAGGGGGGTTCCTTCTCACTTCCTGAGTGCATTGTTCTGGGGAAGGCAGAGCAGAAAGGGGATTGACCCCAGGCAAAAAGGCACTTCAGGTCAGGAAGTGCAAAACCTGTGGGAGGGTGGCAGAAAAGAGACATGGATACCTCAAAAGCCATTCAGGCGGGGGTGTGCACTTACACTGGAGAGCTGAAAGGCTCGCTCTCCAACTCCTGACCCAGGTAACTGACTCCGGGTTGCCAGTAAATGATGTGGAATGTTTCACTAATCTTGAAAGGAGAATGAAGCCAGTCGCATGGGTTGCTTCTGTGTCTGCTGGGCATCTGGCTGTCTGCAAGAGGTTCTGAGGGATTACCTACGTTATTTCATGATCTTCTAGAGGCAACCCCGTGAAGTTTATCACCATTTTACAGAAGTGAAATTTGAAAACTAGAAAGATCAAGGAAATCAAGAAGTGTCCACACTAAGAAGTGGAGGCTGTCTGTCCCTCAGGCGTATGTTCTTGGCTCTTTGAAACTATAATATCGGGTGTGAGCGTATTGACTTCAAAGTGTCCATGAGATACCCAGGTAGGGGGACCCGGGAGCTGGATGAGTCTGGAACTCTGTTCCAAGCAGAGATTTAGATGTGGCGGTTGGGTGACTGGGTAAGAGTTGAAGCCATGTATATTAATGAGCATTGCAGGCTGAGGTGGAGATCTGGGACACCTTGTCCTTGTCTCTCTGGGGAGGTGGCTCGGGGATGTCTTTGATGCTGAGTGGGAGCGCGGGAGAGAATGGATCTGGCTCTGACCAGATTGTTGAAAACTCAACTTCTCTACATTGTTTTTATGACCTCAGTTACTAGCTATGTTATTGTTGGCCTATTTTATTTTGCAATTCTTCTGAAAATAATGACCTTTTTTTGTTTTGTTTTGCTTTTCTGACAGGGTTCATTTAACAAGGTTTAGCATCTCATTTACTAAGACTCTTTGGGGAATAAAGTGTTACACAATATAATTTTTCCCCTAATAAATGAAGCTTATTTCTATAAATTCCAGAACTTAGTTTCAACCATGCCTATGTGTTCTTTTTTAATGTGTTATTACATCGTTTGCTTCTTTCCTAAATATAGCATAATTGTGGTATTTTCATAGAAAACTGTAGATCTTTGTTATGGTTGTATGTCATTAAACGGAGCATTCTTACAGGGATGTTCTAAGAGTGAGGCTTGGATGATTACTTACTACCATTCTGAGTGATTCCAGAATACTCCACATTTATTTAGTTCACTGATCACTTCATTCATTTAATCACTGAACCAATATTTATTAAGTTATTTCTATCATCAGTGAGCAAAACAAACAAAATTCCCTGCTCTGGTCGAGCTTGCATTCTAGAGCTTCCATGGCCTTCTGGAGCTCCTTCACCCTTCACTGCAAGGCTCCCCTCACACTGGTTTGATAGAACATTTGGGAACTCTGTGGCTTTACCATTATGACTACTAACACAATGGTTTCTAATAGACAGGAAAATCATTGCTGAGACCCAATTGTGGCCTAGTGTAAAGGGATGAACAGAGAAAAATGGGTGTTGGAAACAACAGGTTTCTACATACCTACAGAAAGGATTTAATCCATAAAATGGGAGTAATTATGCAAAATATCATGATGTCTAAAATGCCATTGTGTTTATGTAGTAACATAAAATAAGGATGACACAAAATTATGCCTATCAACCACATGGTATATCAGTTCATATTCTTTCCCTTGAACATATATCTTTATGTTTAAAGTGGGCTTCTTATGGACAACCTAGAGATGGATTTTGCTTGTGTCCAATCTGCCAATTCTACTTTCAATCTGGAGGTTCAGACAATTTAAATTTCATGTAATTACCGATGTGACTGAGATCAAGTCTACCATCTTTCTAGTCATTCTCTATTCATGTTCTATTTCTTCCCACCTTTTCTGCCTTTCTTTGGATTCGGGTATTTTTTATGATTCTATCTTTTAAAGTCTCTGCCATTTGCTTATTATCGATGCATCTTTGATTAATTTTTAGCAGTTGTCCTAGTGTTTACAATATACATTTTTAACTTACAGATTCCTGTAGAGCGTAAGGAACACACATCCATAGAATTTCATTTTTCCCCTCCTGTTCTTTACACTGTTGCTGTCATACATTTTACGTCAAGTACAAACATTTTATGTATGTCACATATCCCACGGTACACCGCCGTTGTTGTTTGCTTTAAACAATTATCTTTTAAAGAGATGAAACGATTTTGTAAGTCTTTTATATTTTTCACGTATTGCCAGTGCTCTTAATTTTCCTTTTTGTAGAACAAAGTTTCCTTCTGGTATCACCTTACTTTTATTAATGCGATTTCCTTTAACATTTCTGTAGTCCCATTATATCCTGAATCAACATTCATTTCTCCCAAAAAGCCTTTAATTTCCTTTCATTTTTGCTCAGTAGAGGACTCTAGGTTAGAAAACATGTTTGTCAGTCCTTTACAGATGTTTCTCCATTGTTTGTCTTACTTCCATAGATTCTGAAAGAAGTCGGCTATATTCTGTGCTTCTCTGTATGGAAGAGGCTTTTTTTCTCTTGTGGCATTTTTCTGCCCCTCTCTCTGTGTCCTGTTCTGGCTTTCCAATTATACATATGTAACTGCTTGACATCGTCCCAGGTGCAGTGCCCGGGAGTGAAGAAGAAATTGTGGCCGGCTCAGAATTCGAGGAACAGCAAACTGCATCGGATACCAGCAGAGGGTTGATCATCATTGCAGGTGCTTGTTGGACAGTTGTGACATGGCAGCTTCCACTCTACTCTTTACCCACCTGATTCTGATTTAGCCTTTGAATTTGCCTCACCGTGTCCCAGCAAGCCTTCCCGTGTCTTCCTTTCTTACTATAATTCTCTGCCTCCCCTCTCTTACGAGGACAGGTGGCCCCCCTTTTTAAATGGCATTGCATGCTGGGTTTCCCTGTGTCTCTAAATGTATTACTCTTCATTCTAGTCTACGTTTTTATCTCTCTATCTTCCATAGGTACACTGTGAAGTCCTTGAGAGCAGAAACTATGACTTCTATTTTTACCTCAAGTAACTTGCCCTTTACCCAAGGCATATCATGTTCTTGGTAAATGTTCCTTGGGTGGATGAATGGTGCCTTCCACTGGACTGTGAGCTCCAAGGGCAGAGGTTGTATTTCCTACAATTTCTGTTGTAACTTCAATTCCAGATATAGTAATCGGCACAAAATAAGGGTTTAGTGGCTGTGTTCGGAATGCAGGATTGAAGGTCTGGATGAATAGAAAAGTTGGCCACCACTCATAGACTCTGACATTGACAGAATGATGGCAGAGCCCAAGAAAGAGGCAAGCGGGTCTCCTAGACTACTCTTGTTCCTCCTCAGGTAACATTCCTGGCTGGAAATCTGATATCTTTACCTCTAGTTTCAAACCGTCTCCCTGGCTTATGGCCTTCGAGTGGAAAGACAAATACATTTTTCATGGTAGCCATATAAATGGCCATGAAGGGATTACTTGTCTCCTGCCTTGTTTTGTATTGCTAGTCTTGTCAATACCCATACTCTGTCCCCCTACAAATAGCATTTAAAAAAAAAAAATGTGTAACATTTATTGAGTACTAATTGCACCAGGCACCTGGCAAGGTGTTTTATGAGGATTCTCATTATAATTTCACAGATTAGGAAACAAGATTCAGGGAAGCAATTTGCTTTGCCCAAGGAAACATATCAGCAGGAAACAGCAGGATTTGAGCCCTAGTTAGCTTGCCAACGAAGTCCATATTTTTGCCACTAAATAAATGTTATTCTGTCGAAGTTTTTTTAGAAAGTAAAATATGAAATACAGCTTTATGGTTACTGACCAATGATATATTAACTGTACAGACCCTGAAGTCAGACCAGGGATAAATTCTTTATTGCTCTAATCTTCAGTGTTTTCATCTGGAAAACTGAGATCTAGTAACATATACATTTTGTAAGACAGAATGAGATTATGTGGATGAAAGGTGTTTTGCACATTACGAAGCACTATATGCGTGTTAGTCATTATTCTAAACAACATGCAGTTTGAGAAGCAGCAAGAAACTCTTCCTATCTTAAACTATATCTCATGACAAAGCTATGATCTGGGGGCTAGCAAATATCTCCTTGAATATGCGAATACCTTATTCTAAACCCATTTACTAAGTGACTAGCCATCGTTCCTTACCTAGAATGAATTATTTCCATCAGATTGACATCTTGACTGCTAGATAAGATTAGTTTCACCTAATGGTTGGGAAATTTTAAAGTGAAGAAAAAGATAGCTATTAAGTCTTGCATATTGCCTCAAAGAAGTCTTGTAAGGAGAACAGGCAGCTAAGACGGGGCACCTAATGCTCTCGGGCCAGAAACAACAACCCTAAGGCACTAAACCTGTAAAAGAGGGATGAAGGGGACAAGGGTCAGAAGCGCAAAGAAGAGGGACCACTTGACATTTCCATTTAGAGCTATTGCTATTTAAAATCAGAAAACCACAGGGTAAAATTATTTGTGGTGTAGTGAATGGGGTGCAGAAATCCTACTTCAACACTGATGGTCTGTGGATTCTGCCACGCACAGAGTTGTCAGAGCAATTGCCCCAAGTTCAGGTGAAAAAAGCAGCTGGTCTCACCTGCCTGAGATGTCTGGCATGGCTCTGGACATGCGCTTTGTGCCACCACGGCACTAAGCAACCTCGGTTCCCTTTACCGGTGTGGGTTTGAGGTGGGCTTACTGAAACCTTTCAGTGAATTCTGCTCGTGTGAAATGTTAGTAAACATGGTTTTAATTCCATAAGGCTATTTTCTCCAGTGTTCGCAAGTTACACATGTTGGAAATAATTAGAAAAAGAGACAATGGGGTTAGAAAAAGGAAAGAAAAGGAAGTGAAAGAGAAAAGAAAAAAAAAAAAAACAACAACAAAGCCGAGAGCGCTGGGCAGAGGTCTTGCAATGGGCCTTGGAGAGACAGGTCTGAGACTCCTGCCTGCCCCTCCAGAGGGGGCGGCACAGGCACCGCGGGGGCTGAGCTCGGGTCCTCGGGGAGGCTGCCTCTGTCCCTGTGGCCTTACTGGCCATCAGAGCTGCCAGGCCCCCAAACCACCAGCTCAACCAGGAACCCTATGGAAAAGCCAGGCCCAGGAGAAACAAAGCAAAGGCAATACGTCTCTCAATGTGTGTATATCTGCAAAGAAGCAAAGTAAATGTATAAACATCTGGTTGCAACTGTCAGAAAAGGAGATTCACAGAAGATTCTTCCAGCAAAGCATGTTCATTGGTCATAAACGTCAAAGAACCCAGCACACTGAGATGTGCAGAATGTCTTGTAGCGTCTCTCATTTTCCTCCTTTCCCTGTGTCTCCAGTTCCTCCACTGCGAATGTCCCAGCCCGAGTCTTTCAGAAACCCCATTTCTGTGTCTGGGATGTATTTCTGTACTTCAATGGGGTACTTGTATACACAAGAAAAAAGCCTATCACTAGAAAGGTAACGTAAAGGGAGGTAATATATCTAACTTGTGTATATGAATACTGTCAATTTTACTTTGCATGCATTTATTTGTTTACAGAAAATTGTGCAGAGTATGAACCCTATAAAAAGGCAGGCCTATTGTCAAGAACCTTCGAGTGCCCAAAGGAAGACAAAGGGAAACCCATAATATGCTCATTACTGCTTACACTTTTAACTCCAGCTAATCATATCCTCATGTTCATTGCATGTACACATTAAAGAAAATGTCAGTAATTAGTGGAAAATTTAACATAATGAATCCATGTAAAAACAAGGTTTTAATTACAGCATTTACACAGGTTACAAATTCCAACTTGCTTTTGTATAAGGGACAATCAGATCCATACTTTATTTTTTTTAAGCTATTTTAGGGAAGAAAAAAATGAGCCTTTGATATTTGAGTCATGATCATACACTTGGGTTCCAGGATGGTGTTCTGGCATTTTTCAAGCAGATTTCATTCCTCGTTGGGGAGAAAGGGTCATTCTTATAGTTCATTGTGTGTAACCATCATCATGGAAAAATATACATTTGACTTCATACCAGAGTACTTCTTTCTGTGTGATACCAGTCCCCAAAGATCTCTTCTCAGGCTGGTCCAGGATAAGCCAGAGTAGACTTTGGCATTCCATTTCCACAATTGCTGATGTTCACAATGCTTCAAAGATCAAATTCTAGGTCATCCGTTGGTGGGTGATGGACCTTATGTCAGAGAACCTAAGAGAACAAAACCCCCACGATAGACCAAGAAGCAACACAGACTAACCTGGTCCACTGGACCAAGAGATGCCAAGTGGGTTCTAAAAAATAGTCAGTTTGGCTCTGGAAATAAGATGTCAAAATCTTTATTAACATAGGAAAATATGTAAGTGTCGGTGATATTGAACATGCAGAGTGACTCCAGAGCCCTCAGTCAGTCCTTACATCAGAGATTTGCACACCAAATGATCACCCTGGGCTTCCACAGAGAAGTGGGCATTACATAGCCCAAGGAATGGACCCCACTTGAACCACACTCAGTCATTCCTTCACGGCCAATCGTTAGGGAGCACAGTTCATCTGGCCCACTTAAGTGAATTTCAGGATTAACTTGTCAACTTTTAACTACACCAACCTTACCAGTAGGTTAAGCAGCTTTAAAAGTTTCCTGCAAAGAAATAGCAAATTAAACATAACATGATAATGTAAGCTGAAGTAAGTGGGACAATATCAGAGCTTTACTTCTTCAATTAGTCCTACTTGCTCTTAACTGCCCCATAACGGCTTAAAATAATGACAAGAAACCAGACAAAAAAAAATCTAAACTATCAGGAAAGCACCTTGAAATATAGGTTGTATCTAGAGTCTTCAACATTGACCCTCGTCATAAGGGCATATTCTAACTTGAGGCTTAAAGGTGATGATTGTATTTGAAAAACGTGTACAATCTAATTACTCAGGCTTAAGTACACTTAGGCATCTACTTCTGAAATTTAACTAAACTTAATGACAACATTTAAAAGTCTCTTTTAAGAGATATTAACAATAAAAGACAAAAATCTGCCTCCTATTGTTTGAAACTTTTGTTACTTATAACCAAAAAGCTTATTTTTCCTATTATTTTGATACAAACAGCATAAATAATATATGGGAGGGGCACCTGGGTGGCTCAGTCGGTCAAGCATCTGCCTTCGGCTCAGGTCATGATCCTGGGGTCCTGGGATTGAGCTCTGCGTCGGGCTCCCTGCTCAGTGGGGAGCCTGCTTCTGCCTCTGCTCCTCCTCCTGCTTGTGCTGTCTCTTTTAAATAAATAAATAAAATCTTTAAAGAAAAGAAAAATAAGTAATATATGGGAAAATACAACGATCCCAATAAATAAAACAAGAGACAATATACTAACAAACTGAAATAGATTTCTCTGTATTCTCCTACTGTTACATGACCTATATTAAATATTACTAAACATGTAAAGAAATTAATATTAAAACAGATTACACAATGTACAAGGTGTGCTACAGGTTGGTTGAAAATTGTGATGTGTCCTTCAGGTCTCAGCTTGTGGAAATTTCTAGATTCCATTTCAGTAATGGATCAATACAGGAATAATTGTTTTAGACACTACTAAAGAGAAACATGTAGTGAACAATAATGGAATGCTTTTTAATAAAAAATAATGTGTATGGGGACACAGAGAGTGACCATGAAAATTTTTTTTTCAGACAACCGTTTGTTGGTTTTCTCTTGACAAATTAAAAGATGTTGTAAACTTAAAAATGAATGTTGTGTTTCTCTCTTACAAAACGATGAGCGTACAAAATTTGCTGAGTTGTTTTGTAATGACACGTGGCTACAGTAGTACATCACATAACACACATTCACACATACACAGCACACTCACTGCTGATCTCAACCTTCAAGTACAGAGGTTTTTCTGACAGCAAGTAAGAAAGTAACTATAACTCAAAAGAACATATGCTATGAAGGGAGCATTGTATAAAACATTTTGGAAATGTTCCTCTTATCTGATGTCTTGATCTAAAAATGATGTCAGTTTATCAGCTTCAAAAGACTTATATCTGCTTTGGGAAGCCGACATGATTGAAATGTTTACAATTGTCTGAATAAAGTTCTTAATAAGGCAAAATCCCCATCTTTCCAATTAACTATTTGAAATTTCTACTTAGATGTCTAAAAGGCATCTTAAATGTAATATGCCTAAGACCAAATTTCTCATCATCTCCTGCAACCTTGTTCCACTTTACCTTCCCATCCTAGTTAGTGAAGGTCATCTTGTTTAGACTACTCAAGTCGAAACACTTGCACACAACCTTAAATGATTTCACCCTCCCTCCTCCCCCAGACCAAATGCATCCCACACCAAATGTATCAAAAAATCCTCTCAGCCACACCCTCAAAACATACTCGGAGTTGGACCCCTTGTCACCATATTACGATGGCAAGGCCCCCACGTCTCCTACTCTGTTCCTTTAGCTCCTGATTGGCCCTGTTTCCCCCTTGTCCTTATGTTTATTATCCTCACAACAGGCAAGGCATTCCTGTAAGAATGTGAATCGTGTCTTCCCCACGCCTCTGCTCAAGGCCCCCCAAAGACTCCCCATCCATACGCTAAGGTCTCTGCTCAGCCCCCTCCTTCAGGGCACCCCACCTCTTGCCTCTGTGCCCCCACCCCACTCAGATATTCTGTACCCCTGCTGGTGCAAAGGCTCTTCCCCTCCCTGGATGCTCTTCCTCCAGCTCCCTCAACTGACTCCATTTGCTGACATCTAATGGAATCTTCCTTGACGTCCTCCTTTAGAAGGACATCCCTGTCTCCATTTCCTGCTTTATTCTTTCCACACTTGTGACCTTCAAGTATCCCACACCTTCTAATTATTCATCTTACCTATGAGTCTACCCGCACTAACACATACTTCCTAAGGCCAGACCCGGTTTCTCCCCAGTGTCCTGGCACCGAGAGTAGGTGTGGGTGGAGCCGGACTGGACAGTTCCACCTGCAAGAGAGAGAAGACAGACTTGAGAGATGGGATGGCCATGTAACCAACAGTACATGGTGTTCAATGGATGTCAGGAGGGTGGAGAACATTGATAAGTGTTCCCTGGTTTGCAGGCTGATTGGCCAGGGAGCTGGTGATGCCATCATCAGAGAAGGAATGTGCTGGAGAAGCAGGTACGGCACCAGGGAGAAGAATAGGCTTCAGGTTTATATCAATATAAACCAATTGACTGAAAGCCAACACCATTGTGTTGAGCAACTAATTCACCAAACTATAGAGAATGGTGTGAAAGTTTTAGTCTTACATGTATCCATAACTCTTTCCTTTCCCTGAACCCTACAGGGCCTGTTTCCTTTCCCTCAACCAAACTAGTATAGAAAGAAAAAGAAAAAAAAAAAAAAAGAATGACATCTGAAGCTCAGAAATTAGATGGATAGGATCCGACAAATCAGGGCATATGGTAAGAGCAGAGAAATGTGCTCTTAAGTTTCTCGTATCACGTTCTAAGACCCTCCTACTGGGGATCTGGCTTATTCCTGAGCTTGATATCTCAGTGCTATCTTCTGGTCATTAACTTCATACCCATGTCTCTGGCAAATTATTCATCGTGAGCCTACAGTATTTTATTTAGATATTGGAAGGAATCTTTAAAAAATCTAATGAGATTAAAAAGTGGGGTTTTTTTTTGTTTATTTTTCTTTTTGTTTTTCTTTTGCTCAGGTTTAAAAAAAACATAGCTAGACATTTGATATTTATTTTTTTGATGCTTATTTTAACAGTAATAGCTATATGTTTACAATCATCTCAAACAAACAAACTCTTTGGTTCTTGTGCTGTGTCACACATTCTTTAGAAAGCATGTTCCTTACAGGCAACAGATGTCTAGCCAATCAGAGAAATGCTGCTTCAGATATTCATGAAATGCATCCTGAAGTAGATGCATTTTCATTGGGACTGATGGATTTAGCCTTTTGTAAATGTTCTTCTGTTTGCTTTAACATTTGTTTTGTTCGCAAAATGTAAAGACCCTGAATTATATACCAACTCCACCAGGAACTTGGTCCAAGCCATCAGATTCTCTTTTTCTTTCCCCCCTTTATTGTTGTTCTAACTACATAGAAACTTCATTTTACCAGTTGCTTTTCAGAGGGGCCAATTTTGGATGGGCCCTTGACCGCCATTCCCTGGGTGATGGGATGGACTCGGGATACATCTGTTCCACTGGAGGAGACTGAGTCAAGCACACACACTCTCTCTGCAGGCTGATGACTACACAACAGGGTGAGTCCATGGGTCCTGGGGTCCGTCCCCTCCTGAACTTGACATCCCTTACCTTTTCAATGGTACATCTGTGAGCTTCCGTCCCATACTCTTGCGAGAGTGCAGCATGTGGACACAGTGCTTGCAGCTCATCACAAGGAAAGACAATTAAGAAAACATAATCTTTGGAAACTTTCTACTCCGTGAGAAAAGTTAACACTCGCTGTTTATAACCTGGCACACATATTCCAAATGTTGAGATGTTTAAACCCTTCCAGTCCAGCTCCCCTGCCAAGACCTCTCCAGGAACCCCCTGGTAACTCAGCAACCTCAGGAGAGAGACCCCTGGAGCCTGCAGATGCTGTCCTAACACTGCCATCTGTCCCGACAAGCCAGGATCTCTATCACACTAGGAGGTCAATATTTTGATTATCACACCTGCTGCTTCTTAAAGATTCCATCACAGAAGGAGACAGACTTACTGGCCTTATTCATACACTACAATATCCCGTTTATATTTAACAAATGCTATTATATATATATATATACATATATATATAAATCATATAGATGGTAGAGAGTTTAGAACAAGATGAAACAGATAGAGATAGATATAATAAATACATTTGAAATTTTGAACTTTGTTTTAAATTTATAAAGGAATATCATATAAAATGTTCTATTTGCTTCTCCCCCAAACACTATTAAGACGACGTTTTTCCTTCCTGTTTTTCAGTGAGGAAAATTAGCACCAAAATGCAGCCACTTGCCCAATATCCTGTAGTTACAAATGGAAAAGCCCGGGACATAGACGTCTGTGCCCAGGTCTGTGTCATTACTCTACTTAGTCCAGGTCACAGTAGGAAACAAAGCAAGTATGCTGCCTCAAGGGACCAGCTAAGACTGATAAACCCAGCCAATGGCATTCTAGTGAGCCACTCCAAAGAGACTCCTATAAACTTTAACTTTCCTGGAATCCATGAAATAGAAACGTAAAAATGGGATCTTACTTCCCTTGCTCGTTGTGTATCTTATCAGTTCATAGACTATATTTACTCAGGTATGGAAACCGTTTACAAAGCGCATGCGCGGTCTATCTTCTCTGACACTCCCTGAATCGCCTCGGGACACCTGATAAGTACGATTTGCACTAGGCTGCAAATGAGAACGCTCACACGCAGAGGGATTCGGTCTTATCCAATCAGCGGGCTGGGGGATGATGGGGCATCCACTCAGAGCCACAGTTCCCACTGAATTACTACTCCTGGAATAGGCCACAGCGCTTCAAAAATGCAGTTAGGGCGCATCAAAGATTCAATCATTTTTAAAACGCTCGGATTTGTTAAGCTCATTAGTGATCACTGGCATATTGGAGGACCCAGGAAGATTGCAAGGTCCTAATCACATGGAGGATAATCGGTTTCCTGTCATTTATATGTTGAATGTCTTTTAACAGAGGCTAGCTTTATAAAAATAAATATTTTTGGAATAGATTTGAGCCTGAGTAGGCTAAAGAGATAAATCAGTCATTTCTAGATCCTTCGGATAATTAGGAGGGGGCAGGAAGCGAATAATTGTACTTTCCGATAAAAAGTAAGCTCAGTTAGTCAATACCAATACTGCTGAAAACATCGAGAAATTCTGGATAACACAGGAAAATATATATATTGGTACAGCATCAGAAGCATACACGATGGTAAGGGATTACCAGACCAAAATCTAAGTGAAATCATGATCCTAACAAAGCAAGCAGAATGCTGAAACCCCTCGGCCCTTAGAGAATTTGTCAAAGCTGAGAATGTGAGCTGTACTTTTTAAGGTTTGTGGAGTAACAGAAAAAGGAGCTCAGGACCCAACCAACATGTGCCCAGCTCCCCTGCCCAAAACACAACCCGGAAAGAGCTGTAACTCCAGGGTAAGGACAGACTAATGGTTGATCCCCGCACCCCACACCTCCACATGTCAACAGGAGATTTCACAGGGGGCGAGCAGAGCCTGGCGGAAACGCTGCTCTTGCATAAACTCGCAATCTGAAAAACGCAAGCCATAAATTTAGTTTAAGATGATCGAGTCCACAGTGCCTGATAAAAACAAAACCCCAGCTCCTCCTATTTCTGAAAGAATTCTCGCAACACTCTTCCAGGGAATATAACCATTCACGGTAAAAAATAATCAAAGAAATTGAGAAAGGAAGCATCATTAAGAAAACTAGCAGAAACAACAGAGAAAGTAATGGCTCTACAAAGACTCCAGATGTAAGAATAATCAGGAAAAGGTTCGTAAAACCACCCATCTCATAGTACACAGTTATAACAGGCTTGGAAATACCTCGGGAAAGAGAGCCATTAAAAATGTCCAGGCATGTGTGAAAAAGGAAACAATGAAACTTCTAATACTGAAAGACACAATAGCCAAAGATGCAAAATCCACTGGCTCTTTAACATCGCCCGGAAACAGCTAGAGTAGGGGGTAGTGACCAGAAGGTTGGCCCGAAGAAATGACGCAGCATGCATCACAGACAAGCAAAGAGATGGAAATCAGGAAGGAACTTAGCAACTCGGAGAACATGGCATAAGCGTCCACACACACCTACCTGGATCCCCGGTAGGAGAGGAGAAAGACCCCGGAGCAGGGGCGATCCTGTCGGGAAAATGATAAGGTCACGACTGAGGATTTAGCAGAGACAGCAGAGACAGCAGGAAGCTCCCCAAATGTGTAGCAGGACCCAGAAAAATAAACCCGTCCTTGACCATGGCAAAGTGTACTGTAAGAATCGGAGACAGAGCATTTAAACACACATGCACACACGCACGTGCGCACATGCACACAACCGTGAGTAAGACAGCTTACCTTCTTGGGAGCAGAGTGATGCTGACAAGTGACTTGTCAGCATCAGCTCTAGAGGACAGACGCCAGGGGATTGATACCTCCAATGTGCTAAAATAAAATAAATACCAACCTAGAATACTTCCAAGAACAGGGTCAAATAAAGACATTTCTTGACAAACAAAACTAAGAGGGTTTGTCAAGAGCAGATCCTCATTAAAGGATGTAATAAAGCCGGAAGAAGGTGAAGATTAAGAAAGTGGCAAATATGTAGAAATAATAGAAATAGTCTTTGAGGTGAAGAGAAAGAAGCCAAATGCCAAATACAAGTCAAGAGTAGCATATGAATTGGAAGAAGGTTGAAATGGAGCTAAAATCCTCAAGGCACTAATTTTCAAGGAGATGGATAAAATCTGGGGTAAAATTTATACTTTGAAAAGCTAAATATGCATTTATTAATTTTCAGAGGAACTACCAAACAAAAAGAAAATATAGCCACAAAGTGTTTAACTAGTAGAGAAAAAAAAAAAAAACTGCAATGAGAAGATAATCTCTCCAAAAAAAGCCACATTCAAGTAATGTCTGTATTTATTATTTCTAAACCCATTTACTTTTTAGAACATTTATCTTTACCCTTTGCAACAAGACTCATGAAATTTTGATTCTGATGTGTGGAATAACTTGTTTAATACATTAAATCCATTATTTGTGATTTTTTAAATCATGCAACCCTCCCCAGCTCAAGATTCAGACATCACCGTCTGGAATAACCATGCTTCACTGCCTACGCTTGAGGTATGGGGTCCTGACTCAGTGTCCGGGGTGGAATCGTAGGAGAAATTGGCCTCCACAGGGGATCCAAGTTTCACCCGCTAGCTTATCACAGAGGAGCCATCCTGGGCTGTCAGTCCATGTCACTGCCCACTGAATAGAAACATGCCTACGCCATACCACCTCTCACCCAAGTGCATGTTCGGCCAACCACCTGCTGTCCTCACAGAGTCTCTGCTCTACTCCAGCTACTACCATCTCTGGTACAGTCACCAAAAGGTAAAGTTAGTGCAACCATGTGATGTTTCTACAAGATTCACCCTTTGTTGGCCGACGTCAGGTGGTCACTATGCCCTACTATGTCTTAGACAAGCGGTGATGGTCCCGGGCACGTTTCTAGTGTCTGTCCTCGGCTCTACCAATGCACTCTTGTGCCAACATCAATCCCAACGCCCGTCCCTCAAGAACTCAGGCCCCGGGCGCCCCCTCCGCACTGGTACTGAGGCTGCCTCTAAGAGGCTGTAGAGGTCTGTTTCCCTGTCTTCTCTTCCTAAATGGAGAGTTTACCCAAACAGATGGACAGACTCGTAACGCACAGCGTCAATCGACATCCTCTAAGGATTCTTTCAAGGGCTCACTTCCAGGCAACTTGGAAGCCCAGCCATTCTGCCCTCTATTCCTGAGCAGGTGGCTGATAGCTGCAGATGAGCCAGTTAACCTTCGGGGTGGACATGGAACCCACCCTCACCTTTCGTTCCTGTGATTTAAAGCCTGTTCGAGGGAGAAATGCACACTTCCTCTCAGACTGAAGGCAAAAAGCAGGCTTAACACCATTCAGTGGTAGGAGCCGTATTGATGGTCCCTTCACTGGATCAACAAACCTTTAATGGCCACAATTAAGTGCTGTGGGTAAAATAGGAAAGAGGGTGGGAGGACCACCACCCTTATAAAACATATTTTCAAGCACAGAAATCCGTTCCAAGAGTTTTTCTACAAGAAGGGAAATGACAGCCCTGCATTAGTCAGCAGGGGCCCCTGTGTGTGGACACCAGCACGTATGGCGATGGTCTGAAATTAGGGTGACCCCCCACGAGAGAAATAGCTCTGGAGGGCTGGGTTACATTCAAGACATGCACTAAATATTTTAACATGTTTTTTTTAGCAAGTGGATAAAAAGTCTCCCTTAAGGCATTAAGCTTCTCTTTCTCGCTCCCTAGAAATTCCCCCCTCAGAAAAGGAAAGAAGCATCTGAGCTTGGGTGAGAGCCACCCCCTTCAAAGTGGGTAAGGACGCCGCTCACGGCAGGAACGCTGCTCTGGAGGGGAAGGAGGGCACTTCTTTCTTTTAGCTCAGGAAAGAAGAGGCGCAGAGCTGCCTATGGGAGGGAGCCTGTGGGACCGTGAGGGCTCAGGAAGTAGCTTCTCCGCCCTCCCATGCCGACAGTTGCCTGTGCTGAGCTTTGTGCTACCCCCTGCCTCTGCACACCCACAGGCTGGCTTCCCCTTCTCTCCTCCCCCTCCGGCAGCTCCCAAGGAGGGAAGGCAGTGCCCACAGGCCCCGAGCTGGTTGCTCCTGCGCTCCACTCACCTGCAACTCTGCAAATCTCCCGCCCTTCACCCACCACACTGACGGAAGTGGGAGATCAAGGGCATCCCAAAGCCACTCTGAGATGTCACCCCCACAGCCGGGCCGTAGGACTGGGGTCTTTGGCTGCTGTGGAAGCCTTGCTAGGCCAAAGACTTGGGGCCCGGTGCAGCTCGACACCAGGAAGAGGAAGCTTCCTGCTCCCTGGGCCGGGCTCCCGCCGCCTTCCCCATCCCACTCCATCCTGCTCTCGAGCTGGGAGGTGCTCTCACCCACCTCCCACCGCTGCTGCCCGTGAGCCCCCAGCCCCAGGCCTTCTGGGCTGCTGCCCACCCCTGGACCTCCCCAGCCTGTCTCCGCACCTGGATCTCCCCTCCTCACTCAGTCCCTCCCCCCCGCCTCTCTTCTTGGCTGACGCTGCCTATCTTTCAAGAATGTCCTCAGCTGGGAAGTCTTCCCACAACTCTGCTCTCACACCCATTTCAGGCCCCCACACCATCCTCGGCATCTGCGGGCCTCGCCCTCGCCTCCTGACAGGGAGTTCCTGAGGCCGGGGACCGCGTGGTCCCTGCTTTTTCTAGAGCCTCACGCCGGTCCTGGGCCACAGAGGACTTCAGCTTCGAAAACGGAATCCATCAACAAATACACCGGAGGCAGGAGCTTTCCACACGTCACCTGTGGATAACTCGACTTTACTGAGTCCACTTACTCATCTGCAAAGCGGAGAGTGACCGAAGATCGGCCCACAGCAAGGAGAGGGCAGGGTCATTTCTCTATAAAGTTGGTAGAGATGCTCTGAAGGAATCCCAGTGTTTTTAGGAGCACCGGGCCTCGGGTGTTCTTTGCTGACGGTGAGCGTGCCGCGTCGCGGCAAGTGCGGGGAAGTGATCTGCCGCACACCCCTACCCGCTGACCTCACCCCCCCCCCCCCGGCCTCGCATCGGCCACCTCCTGGCAGAGGCCGTCCTAGGGAAACCGTCAGCAGACCCCCGACACACCGCGCCACGAGCAGACTGGTCACAGAAGCGCTTGCCGTGCCCAGGCTGCGAGGGACAAAACAGATGGAAAAGCCAAGTGCTCCACACCGACCTGCTGTAGTATTATACAGGCACAAACATGACTTTGGAGTCCGGGAATAAGACAGAGGGCCTTCGGTATGCGGTTCTCATTTTCTTTGGTTTTTGCAAGAGTTGGACACATACAAAAAGAAAAAAAAAAAAGTCAAAAGCCTATGAATCCAGAATGTGAACAGTGGTGATCCCTGGGCAATTTTTATTATTCTACTTCCATTTTTATTTTTTAATTTTCATTTTTATGTCTTTCTGTCTCAATACCACTGCTTGTTTAATAAGAAAAAAATAAAAAAATATACAGATTTTTAAATGACCATCACAGAAGGAAAAAAAAAAATATCAATTAAGCAATATTACCACGACCATGGACCTTTCTACTCACAACTGTTGTTTCTAAATATCATGAAGGAATTTAGATCCTGGCGCTATTTCTGGACTGGGCACCGCTGGGCTATATCTACTCTCCGTGGGAGGACGGGTGTGAGCTCTGTGGTATTTAGGAAGCCAGAGATCATTCACTTGTAACCTCCTCACTAGCACAGAGGCCACATTGCCTTGCGATAGGAATTTCAAATATGAGTATTTTTTTATTGCTTGTGTATTGGGTTTCAAAAAATGCCCAAGCACCACACCACATGAAATCAAGGAGCCTGTTCCAAGATATCTTACCCTCACAGAGTCAGGAGCTGAAGGTCACACGGTAAGAAGAGAGACCGTCTTATCTGTGGAAACAGGCTTAAAATACTATTCACATACATTCAGAGACAAAATTTGAAACTAAGCTCGGCTCGCAGTGAAACCAGGCAGCGTGTCCACATGAGGAACTCGTCAGGTACACTCAGGAGAGGTTTGGAGAAATCAGGTCTCAGTAGCCCCACAGCATGGCTCCCCGGCCTGGAGTAGCCGGACACCAGCTCTATGAGCCCGACTTTTACTTCCCTATTTCACTGATGAGGAAATCTAAGCCCCCGAATGAGTCCAAGGTCACGTAAAGGTGGAATCAAGATTATGTCTCTCCAACTCCAAAACCATGCGCGTGCTGAGAATGGGGGGGGGGGGGGGGAATAAGACGTTCATATGAAAAATTAAATATTCTTAAGCATTAACTATTACTAACAATAATTACAGGCTTCCTTTGCTCCATAAAGCCATCTTTTGTCCATATACAAAATTCGAGCCATCTGAGAAAACCTTTTGAAACCACATTAGACATACAGGAAGATTTTTGTGGACATGTGACGGAGTTGCTCTGCACTCCCAAGCAGGTTCCAGCACAGGGAACCACGAGGCTCTAACCTGGGCTGTTCCGCAGAGCCCCCACCTGCTCCTGCAGGCTTTTTACTACCACCCGTCCCTGAGCCCTGGTCCAGCAAACAGGGCTTCTCCTCTTCGACGGGCCTTCCTGGGCCCTGCACCTGGCAGAACGAATCATCCCTTTCTGCCCTTTGTCCCCTCTGAAGGCTCCACGTGGCCACGCCTTACCACGATATTGGATATTTATAGCACCATTTCCCAGAGGTCACTCGTGTGACATCGTTAAATATATCAAATAAATTGAAAAAATAAAATTAAAGCCACAAAGCCTCTAAGCACCCCCCAAAATGTCTTGAAATCAAATGCCTTAAACCTCATATTTTGCTCTGTGGAAAAGGCCTCAAACCCTTCTTCAGAACCTACATGTTCTTCCTTTAAATGCAAAATTTGGGGTCTTCACTTACCCTTTAGTGTTTCCCATGCCGAGTCCTGTCGTCTGTGCCATGAGGGAAAATCACCAGCTGCCCATCTTCTGCATGTAATGCTTCTACCCCAGGCGACAGGAACCCTCCCGTAGCGGCAGAGATCAGGATGCATTTCTTCCTCAGATAAAAGTAACAAACACAAACATCTTCTAGGGTCGTAAGTAGTTACACTGGCTGTAATCTGGGGAGAACCGAGACGATGTCACCTCCCTGCACCCACGCACCGGCCCCCTCCAGGTTCCCCCGGGTCCCGTCTTTCTGGAGCAGGGACACGTCTTGCACGCAGACTGGGGGCAGGGTTCCAGTGCAAGCACCAGAGTTTCTGATGCCTGAGACCCGGACAGCAGCAGCTCTCCTCGGGACAAGGGCTGTAGGAGAGGACAAGGCAGCAGAGCAAAGCCCATGTTGTGCAGGAAAAGGAGAACAAAGATCCAGCTCTTCCTGACTTAAAGGCAGTCTACATTAACCCTTTGGGGCCCCCAAGAGTTCCTAATACACAAGGACCTTCCCTCACCCCTTCCTATTTCATTTAGCGAGTAAACATGCAACCAGTAGCCTCCTTGGATTAAAACTGGCCATTTTATCTTAACTTGCTTTTCCACTGCAAAGGAAACACTTCAGGAACCACAGAATGTCTTGTTGACTTTAACAGTCAACCGGCAGCCTCTTGTTGTGAACGTGGCTTTCGAGCTACTCCCATTCCCTTGTACAAATCATGACTCCTAATTTTATTATAAACCACCAATATACTATACGGCTTTTTTTGCCACAAAGCCAAAACACGTGTTTTTCACCCGTGAAACAACATCTTTTTCGATGAATATAGCTCTACAATTTAAAGCACTCTGTAAGCTTAGAGTTCTTGATATTATGGGCCAAGTGGGCTCTCACTTCCTGTTGTGATATGAAATTCATGCCAAGAATATATGGCTAAGTCTTTCTAAAGATAAAAAAAAAAAATCATGTAAATACATAGTTCTCTCCCTTTTCCCCATTTCTGTGAATCACACAGCATTTTCTCAGTGACTGGCACTCAGAACCTCATTCCCTTTCCCTCCTTCCTTTCCAGCAACAACCACCCCCCAACACACACACTCACTGCACTCCTCTGTCTCCTGCCCTCCCCAAAACGTCTTCATGATCTCCCAGGAAGGTCATGGTGGCCTCCTATTTCCTGGTACCTCTTTGCGTCCTCCTCACGAGATTGGAACTCACCCACTCAAGGTATGGCTTCAGTGACATCATGTACCTCTTCAAAAGTCTCCAAGGTCTGCAGGATCGAATCCAGTCCCCTGCAGGACACTGTGGTTGGGGATGGGGTTAGCGTGACCCGCCACCGTGGAGAACCAGCAAGAGAATGGCAGGTGGGGCTTCAAACCTGTGAAGAGGCAGGGAAGTAGCTTAAGTTTTACAGAGATCTATAGATAATGCCAATATATATCTATACATGGATGTGTAGACATAGATACAGACAGCTTTTCCTTTTGGGTACCAAATTGCACAGTCCTTGTGCAGAGGTCAAACCTCAGTACCGCCTCAGTGAACTAAAACCTCTCAGATGACAATGATGGAGTTTTTAGAGATGTCCGCATCTGAATTTTTATGAGGCGGATACTACCTAAATATCTGTGCTAAGATCTTCATAGAGCATTTCTTCCTTTACAAATTGTACTTTAATTAATTGCTTAATTCTCCTGCTTTTGTCTTACTTAATAGCACATACATATCAAAATATGTTTTGCTATTCCATTTTGCCTTTTTCTTTGTATTTAAATTATCATTTTTATTCCTGTAACTATTTTCTTATATTGTGTAATTTCTTATGTCATTATGTGTATTTTTTATTATTTCAGCTTTCAGAATTGTCTAACAGATATGATTGTTTGATTCTGCTCTTCTATTGTCATTATATTTTATTATCTTATACCAATTTATTGCTATTTTCTCTTTGTCTCTCTCTCTCTCTCTGTAGTATATTCTTAGCTAATTTCATCTATTTATTTCATGACATTTGAGTAGATAAGAAGTACTCATTTTACAAAATCCAAGAGGTGCAAAATAACATATAATAAATGTAAACCTGGCTTTTATCTCTGTACCCTATCAACCAGGTTGTCAGTTTCACGCATGTCCTTCCACAGATATTTTATGTACATAGAAACATATACATATAATCAAAAGTACAAATTACAGATTATAAAATTATATGGAAATACTATAGAATTATAGTATTTTGTCTCATATATACTGTTCTGTATACTGATTTCTTATCTAACAAAACCTTTTTGCTAACTTCCAGAACAGTACATTTATGGTATTTTCTGTGTTTTTTTCAGAATAAACTTTATTTTTAGAGCAGTTTTAAGTTTATAAAAAAATTCACGGAAAGTATAGAAAGTTCCTGTAGCCTCCTTCTCCTGAACAGTTTCTCCTATTACTAACATGAGGTGTTGGCGTGGTGTATTTGTTACAATCAATGAACCAATGTTAATACATTATCATTAATTAAAGTTCACAGTTAACATTAGGGATCGCTTTTGGTGTCGCCCATTCTGTGGGTTTATACAAATGTGTCAAAGCATGTGTCCAGCATTACAGCGTCCTACAGAAGAGTCTCACTGCCCCAAACATCCTCCGTGCTCCACCTGTTCATCCCTCCCTCCCTCCTAAACCCTGGCAACCACTGACCTTTTATAGTCTCTACCTTTTCCAGAATGTCATTGAGTTGGAATCATCCAGTATGTAGCCTTTTCAGATGGGCTTTCACTTAATTACATGCCTTTATGTTTCTGCCATGTTTTTTCAGGGCTCAATAGTTCATTGCTTCTTATCAGTGAATGATATTCCACTCTAGGGGTATGCCACAGTTTCTTTGTCCATTCCCCTACTGAACAACATCTCAGTGGCTTCCAAGTCTTGACAATTACGAATAAAGCTGCTATAAACACTTGCGTGCCGGTTTTTGTGTGGCCATGAGGATCCGACTCATTTGGGTAAATACCTAACGATGAAAAAAAACACAGGTCACTGAAGACTTTTACGGCAGTGGGACTTCTGACATAACATATTGTCAAAAGCGATAAGATGTACAAAACAAAGAGTGAATCTGAATGTAACCTATGGACTGTGGTTAATGCTAATGTATGGATATCAGTTCCTCAATAGTAACGAGCGTACACACCAATGCAAGATGCAAAGAACAGGGAAACTATGTGTCCAGGACAGACTCTGGGAACTCTCTGTACTATCTGCTCGATTTTTCTACAAGCTTTAAACTGCTCTAAAAAATAAAGTCCATTAATTTAAAAAGGGATATTTGGAATTAATGACCCAAGACACTCAAATAACTATGCTCTTTTGCAGCTAGATGCCAGGAATAGATTCTGTCTTCCTTATCATGAATGATTCCCAAGCCATAGATCTGCCAGGACACTCAGGACCAAGTGAAGCTGTGGAAAAACCACTCTGAGGAATTTCCTTCCTTTGACCACACTCGAAATCTGAAAATCTCTGAGTCCTGCTTAGTTCACTTTAAATTGGTCTCACTGCCAATAATGAAATTATCTAACAATCATAGAAAATCTTCCCCGGGCTGAAGACTCTGCTTTGTGATTTACACATTTTCTCCCATATTTACCACAAACAGCTCACATCAGTACCATTCCTCCCACTTCGTAGATCGGGAAACTGAGCCAAAGCCATGAGGAAGCTGCCAGCTTTATACTGCTAACACAGGACAGTTCCGGAAATCAAGCTCTACTCTGCCTGATGACAAACCCTAGACTCCTTCCAGTATCTTTCACAAAACCCTAAAGGCTGGATGCCTTTCAAAGCTGATATTCCAAATTATATTATTTTATTCCCAGCTAAGTAGCCATTAAGTAATTCAATAGGAAAAAGCCCATGATCTAGCATTTCTTACTCATAAAGCCATGGAAACTAGAGATAAAACCTCTTGCTTCATACTTATGGAAAAATTAGTTCAGTGGATTGTCCAGCGTTCTAGAGGTGCCCAGGGGCACGGGCAGGACTGGAGTCCAATTTTCTTGACACCAATCCATCGTTCTTCCCTCGGAGTAACGGGGCCCCCGGAGATGTGTCTTCTTTCTTTTTTACCGTCAACTACCCGGTCAAATTTGAACTTTCATTCGGTTCCACATTTAGAAATAATATTTCACATCCATCCACAGCAAGCACCTCTCCTGAAATAGAAGAGAAAATAAAAAGGATTTGGAGGCCACTCTTTAGAGACCGTAAATTTCCATTGAAGTATTAACACAATCTATTAGGCCCCGTTATACTCAATTGTGCAGAAGAAGGAAGTCTACCCCACAACATGATTTCATGGCATCTTGATGTGCAGTTTGCTCGGCACAATGATGAATGCAAGGACTGAGGGATGGGGGGCATGCAAAGCCAACAGCCCTCCTGTGAGGTTTCCTTCCCAGGCTTAAATGAGCTCAGTGCTCACGAATGATTTGCCTTGACACTGGAATCCAATTGGAGTCTGGAATTACTGTAACTGTTTTCGGCTTGGGTGATTTAATCAGCAAATCTTCAATAGTGTAATATTCATGTACCGAACGGATTCCAGACGGAACAGTCTGATTTACACACACTCCTCACAGACAACCATTTGCGGCAGGGCGAGCTAGCATCTGTTTGCCTGCATCTTTGTGACGCAGATGCCCGTGGTAATGTGTCAGAAAAACTGAAGTCTGTGCTTTCGATCAGGAAGCCCAAACAAAGAGACATACGCAGGGGACAATTCAGAGGAGAGGGGCTTTCTGCCTTTTGAATTTTTTTTTTTTTCCTAAGGACTCTCAACATCATGCACTCCCTTGCTTAACAAATAATCACGTGTGTGTGCAATGTATCAGGCATTGTTCTGGGCCCAGAGAAGCAAAGGCGGGAGGTAAGGAAAATGGGAGAGAGATAAACAAGATGTATCTCCTAAAGCAGGGGATAAAACTGTCCTATGAAAGTAACAGTTGAACACAATCTGTATAAAAAAAATGGGGGGTTGCCTTAAAACATTACCTTTGGAATACGGGTTTCTCACGGCTGTGTGGTTGAATAGGTATTAAAATCATCACTGAATTTCATTTTTCCATGGCCACCATATTTTACATTCTCCTCCCACCCCCCTGCTTCTCACCCACTGCAGATGGAGTGCCCTGGCCTCCTGGCCCCCTGGCCTCCTAGAAGAGAGGTATGAGGGTCAGGAGGAGGGACCAACCAGTCAGCCTCCTCCTGGCTGGGACATCTAAAACCCTACACCCTTAGGAGAACCCAGGAGGTTCCAGACAAAATGTTTAAGGAAGTAGAGGTGTAAGGAGAGCTTCCGCCTGTCAGGAAGATTCTCCAAGGTCCCAAAAAGAAAGGAGAAAGAGCGGAAGGGGAGTTGTGGGTGGCGGAGCCTCCCATTCCCTGATTCCTAGCAGGAAACCCCACAAGAGCTCAGAAGTGCATCTGGGAAGACAGGGTTTTGCACCGTGCTGGCATGATGCTCGCTCGCTGGCGTGACGCACAGAGGCAGGAAGACCCGTCAGCAGGGCGCCCAGTCCTGGAGAGAGTGGCCCGAGCCCGAGGGCGAGGTGAAACATGTGGTGGCCACGTGGGCGCATTGCAGGGCTGCCCGAGAGCAGACATCTCCACACACACTTGGGAGCACAGGTGAGTCCAGAATTAGACACCCCCGCACCAGTGCCCACCACATCGGTCCTGTGACCTGCAGCTCACCGCAGAGAAAGAGCGCATCCCTGACTACCAGAGACCTATGCCAGCCTCACTGATGAGAGACTGCAAACAAAAATTATACTGAATTATAGAAAAACAACAAGAAAATTGTTTATTTCTTGCAACATCTGAGTTCTGGGCTGAGATCTATAGCCATTACACCTGATTGGTAAATTCTCAGGAGTTCAAAAAATATGGTTTTAAGTCCTTTTTCCTATCCCCAAATTTTAAAAAGGATATCATAAAAATCTCATGAATGCTTCTATAAAAGATGTTATGTGTCCTATCTGTCCCTTTAAGCGGCTCGCGAAAAGCAAAGAAAGGGAGGATGCATCTTTAAATAGAAGTATAGTCTTCGAAGGGGAAGTCATCCTGAAAACCACTTTGCAGGCACAGTTGATGTGTATGAAGGACATACTATATATATATGAGAGAGAGAGACAGAGACGCAAAGAGACACCGAGGCAGATTTATTTTAAGGAATTGGCTAGGACCAATGAAGGCTGGCAAGTCTGAAATCTGCCAGGCAGGGGGGCAGCCTGCAGACCCATGGAGGAGCTGAAGCCTCGGCTTCGGTCTGAAGACCATCTGGAGGCAGAATCCCCTCTTCCTCAGGGAACGTCCCTCTATTTTTCTCTTAAGGCCTTCGACTGATTGGATGAGGCCCACCTACAATATGGTGGGTGATCTGCTTTACTCAGACTGATTATAAATGTTAGTCTCATCTAGCAAGGACTTTGCAGTAACATCTAGACTGGTTTATAACCCTGCACCTGGTCACTGCAGTCCAACCAAACCGACACATAGAATAAACTGTCCCAGTGTGGGAGATGGGAGCCAGGCCCCTGCTGCTGCCTGGTCCAGCAGACATGGCTGGTACTTGCTCTGCCTCCAGCTGGACTCTAGGTGCCCCACTCCTTGCTACACTTCTGCTGGACTCAGTGACCCACCCAGTGGGGGAGCCCCAATCTTCCTTCCTGAGCCCCTCTCACTCCAGTCCCTGAACCCAGGCAAGCCCTAAGAGGTGTGTGGGGTCCCAGGGCCCCCAAGAAGCAGCTGTGGGCAGGCCCACCTGCAGAGGGGGTGTGCCCCGAACACCCACGCCTGCTTGTGCCACTCCTGCTTGGCCAGTGACATCCCCCGGGTTTTCCCATGGACCATAATCACCTGCACCTACCAGCCACCAGCCCGCATGTGTTTGCGAAATTTAATTTTCATGATAACAGTGAGGATGACAGTGAAGTAGAATAAAGCTAGATTTAGCTCCCATTCATCTCTATTAATTTCTACGATTCTAGAACTAACTAGAATAAACACACTGAGGCCTGGACACATATGGCCACCCTTTCACCCAGAAGGTAAACGAATTATTGGAGTTAAATCTAATTTACCTAATAAACCTAGGTATGTAACTTTTAGCTCCAGTGTACCCACCGAAAGAGGAAAATCAATTCATTGCAATAGAAACAACCAAAATGGCTGTGACCTCTTTCTGGAAACTCTCATTTTAACTTGTAGAGAATTTGATTGATGATTTAAACATTCTTTAAAAATAAAAGAAAAAAAACTATTTCTTTACAAAAAATAAATAAATAAATAAAAACACAAAACCCTGACAAAGCTAACTGCACCGTGAAAACACAGAGCAGTCCTAGGGGCGCCTGGGTGGCTCAGTTGGTTAAGCGACTGCCTTCGGCTCAGGTCATGATCCTGGAGTCCCGGGATCGAGTCCTGCATCGGGCTCTCTGCTCAGCAGGGAGTCTGCTTCTCCCTCCGACCCTCTTCCCTCTCGTGCTCTCTGTCTCTCATTCTCTCTTTCTCAAATAAATAAATAAAATCTTTAAAAAAAAAAAAAGAAAACACAGAGCAGTCCTAAGGGTGGCTGCATATCAGCCTGATTTATTCATTGGTGTGTTCATAAAACACAAGACACATTTTGCTAGTGATTACAAAAGATGGTTCCAAATCTTCTACCCTCACACGATAACGAGTATTAAAGGGTTTCTTGGATTGGCAGGTTTTCTGTTGTAGATTTCATTTACAGATGTTTTGCTGAAACAAAAAGTGGATATAAATTGAAAATCTATAAATGCATTCATTTGTAATGAATTGGGGCTGCAGCTAATTAGTAAAGGGAAAAAAATTGCAAGAACTTTTTTGGCCTTGGACAAAAGCATCTGAATTCTTTTTTTTTTTTTTTCCTTTAAATAAGCATGTATCATGCTTTCAGAGCTCCATGCAGAAGATGGTATCAGAGGTGCCTATTGGAGGTTCTGAGTCTCCTTGGCATGACACGTGCTCGCATACCTGACAGCTACTGGAAAGTCTTACATTTTGGCGAATCCCAGGAAAGAGGAATGAAGACATTTGTGCTGTTAGAAGCGCCTATTTTGTTAGAAGTCTACTAAGAAAATCTTTTTTTGTTTCTTCCTGTGTTCGCATTTACAAAGAGGCAAGTGATTAAATTTGCTTCACCAAATTAAACTCACCCCAGCTTCCTGCTGGGCACTGGGGAGCCTTTCTGGGGTACCACCTGCACAGCAGCTGCCCTTTTCCCCACGGCCTGAATATCATTACATGGCGTCAGCCTCCTGACACACTGTCGGAGATTTTGGTTTGCCACAGGGCTACTCTGGTTTGTGGAGAAGTGGGAAAAGCCTGAGGACCATGATCCAGGCACAGCAGACACCCCAGTGATTCAGGAGAAAGGCTGTTGATGAATAGGACGTAAAACCAGCCACGAGGAAGGAGATTCCGAGAGGCCAGAGAGAGAGAGGGACGGAAGGAAGGAGAGACACAGAGCCAGACAAGACAGAGAAGGGTAGGAGGGGCGGGGAAGAAAAAGAAGTGATCCATTCTTTTCTTGCTCTGAAGGTTACATCAACTTGGGGTCCACTTTCATCTGGGAACATAGCTGTTTCTCTCCTAAGGCAATGCTTGCAGGAGCCGCCCAAGCACCCAACAGGAGCTGGGTTTCTGCTGGCAAATATTCAGCTTGTGTTTGTCTTTATCAACAGCCAGCTCCCCGCACATCTGTGCAGCGAAGCCTCGCTGTTTCTCTGCGCGTGTATTTACACAGGAACAGGCTACCTGTGGCTGTAGGTCCATCATGAATCTCCTCCTGCATGATCGCAGGCATAAGCATCCTAGCCTGCAGAGCATCGCAGTCTTATTTAAGCCAAACTCTGACCCACTGACATTTATGGATAGAGGTTTAGTGAGGAAAATGCACATCTAGACCTCATCACATATTACAGTGAATGCTACCCTTTCCATAGTTGGCCATCCTGTCATCTCAATGAATGAAGACCCTTGTTCCCAGCATATTCAGTTTATGAGTTGAAAACATGGCTGCATTTTAATTGACACAGAACAGAAGAAAGGCCACAAAAGGAGTGCATGCTAGGACTTGGTAAGGAAAGGAAAAGAACACATGATCTTAAAAAAGAAAACTACCCAGGGTCATTTGAACTTATTCTCAGCACAACAGTACAACTAAAATCCTGGAGGTGCCCTTGCAGGTCAGGATTCTGGACCCTTAGGACACTAAGCTGCACTCATTCATTAGGAACAAAAAGAATGTATACTTGGGTTCACTATGCTACAATTAGTATCACAGAAAAGTACGCAGGTCACTCAGGATCTACAATGTATGTAATAAGAAAGACTGTTCAGGTCTGTCTCATTTTTAGTTTAATTGGAATCAACATTTCATTCATTGTTGCAGTTGCAAAACTACGTTCATAAATGTAAGATGATCAGGGACCCACCAGGCATTGCTGATTCAAGAGTAAGCAGGACAGTCTCTCCCCTCCAAGAATTTGTTCTAGACAAAGGACTGCAACGTAGATTTCCCCTGATAATTGGCAACATGGCTCATATTGTTTGTAAACATTGGGACTCTGATGCTCCCTACCTATTTCTAACTAAACAAGGCCCAGGAACCCCGAAAAGTTTAAAATAATACTCTTCCCACTTTCTCCATCCGCGAAATCCTCCTCATCCTTCAGGGCTGTGATCAAATACATGTTTTTTCAACTGTTTCTTGATCCCTCCTCTCTGTCTTCCCCACACATGCTGTTCATGGCCCACGGACCTGACACCTGCAAAAACCTGCTTAGCTTTTGCATCTCTGACTCTCTCTCCAAACTATGGAATCCTTGAGGATAGAAACCAAGCCTTTTAAAAAAATACTATGGTTCTCTGGTATATGAGACAATATCATGAACATCCCAGATACTCAATAAACTCTTGTTAGAATGGATTTTGATGTGGGCTCTGGAGCCGGGCAAATCTGAATGAGCAGCGGGCTCTGAGAGTTGTTGATTGTATGACATAGTAAGGTCACTTAGCTTCCCTGAGCCTCAGCTTCCTTATGTTTCAAATAAACTTCCTAAGCCTTACTTTATCAGTTGGCCATGAGGATTAAAGGAGGTAAACCAGAAGAGCATCGTAGGTAGTAGGCGCAAGCTTCTCCTTTTCTTTTTTTTTCTTTTAACTTCACCTTTATTGGGTTATAATTGACATACAAAATTGTAAGATATGAAAAGTAGACATGGTGATGATTTGATATAAGTATGCATTATAAAAGGAGTCTCCCATCTCGCTAACACATCTACCACTTCACATATTTATCCTTATGTGTGTGTGTGTGTGTGTGTGTGCATGTGAGAACATTTACATCCTATGATCTCAGCAAATTTAAATTATACAATACAGTGTTATTTACTGGAGTCACCATGTTACACAGGGGATTCTCAGACTTTATCTTACAGGTGAAAGTGTGCCCTCTCTTACCAAGCTCTCCCTGTCTCCCTCACCCCCAGCCCCTGGCAATCATGTTTTTGCTTTCTGTTTCTATGAGTTTGACTTTTACTCCACATGTCAATGATACCATGAAGTATTTGTCTTTCTCTGCCTGGCTTATTTCACTTGGTATGATTCCCTCAAGGTCCATTCAATTGTTGCAATTGGCAGGGTTTCCTTCTTTCTTGTGGCTAAATAATATTCCATTTTATATATATGCCACACCATTCATCTGTTGAAGGACAGCTAAGTTATTTCCATGTCTTGCCTATTTTTCTTTCTTCTTTCTTCTCATTCCAATATTGTACAATTTAGGGAGGTCTAAATATCAACTGACACCATAAAGAAATGAAAGTCAGTCTTTTGAAGAGACTGTGTGTTTTGGTTTCTTGCTATTCTTTTTCTATAAAGTCAGGAGAATCGTCCTAATTTTAACAAGAAGAGAACAGTTTGAAAATTGAGGCACGTTCACGCTGATTTATGAAATCTGCCCTTAATCATGAATACTCAATCTCTGCACTCCTGGCCTCTTCTGGGAAGCTCCACGGAACCTTGGATTGCGTCCAAGTCGTGAGAGAAGCGACCTCCAGAGAGGACGCCCAGCCCTGCTGCTCAGACAAGTCTGTGCTCCATCTTCCCGGGGGTGAAGCCCTGGACCCCACTATTCTGACCTCTTGGATTTTTTTGTTTAACTCTTGTGCATGCGTTAAACTCGTGGGCCCACCCGTCGTGCTGAAGGGCAGTGGAAGAAGAAATTGGCTTTGCTAGGACTAGCATGGAAGCTGCCCTCCACGAAAGTGTCCTCTCGTGATGAGATCTCATGAGAACAGTACTCCTCCCGTGTCCCAGTCCCGAGAATAATGTGTTCTGGAAAAGCATCTGGTTTGTTTTTAGGCTGAGGACACCAGGAATCCTGTGACGGGCCGCATTCCCTTTTTGGCTGTGGCTACTTGCTAACTCAAAGCCAAATGTTTGCCCTTCCACGAATGGGGGGGGACGGGCCTCATGGAATGCGTTGGAGGGACCAGCTAACTACCGTCTCACTGGTGTTTTCTACTCTCATTTCTTCTTGGGCCAGACTTTCCCCCATTTCTATTTTTTTTTAAGATTTTATTTATTTATTTGAGAGAGAGAATGAAAGAGAGAGCACAAGAGGGGGGAGGGTCAGAGGGAGAAGCAGACTCCCCGCCGAGCAGGGAGCCCGATGTGGGACTCGATCCCGGGACTCCAGGATCATGACCTGAGCCGAAGGCAGTCGTTTCACCGACTGAGCCACCCAGGCGCCCCCACCCCCATTTGTATTTTAATCTCTTATCTTATGCACCTTTCTATGTTGATCAGAATTTGAAAAGAGCCTTTCTTTCGCTCTGGTGCCATTACTGGGTGATATGTCCACCTGCAGGGGAGGGTTTCCTCAGGAGGCCCTGAAGACCTGGCCTGAAGACAAAGGGCAAGGCCTCGTTCCAGGGGCCCCAGGGTAGAATGGACAAGAGTTTGTCCTCGATTCAGAGGACAAGCAGGGTCTCTGAAAGGTCTCTGGGCAAGGTCACAACCACGGGGTCCCCCTCAGCTTGGGGGTGTTCTCCGGACGTGCATGCCCGGGAGCCGTTACCTGAGGAGCTGCTTCCAGCTCCAGAGCTCTGAGGTGGGGCCTGAGGTTGCCTGTCCAGGAAGCTGCCAGACAGGTCCCCTGTCAGGGACCAGGTTTGACAGCAAGAGCATAGCTTGAGACAGAGACCAGGCAGAAGCTGTGAACTGTGAGTGGGGAGGAAGGGTCGGGGAAAGCAGGAACGGGGGCCACAGTGCATCTGCCCTTGATAAACTCCCACGGCGGCCAGGAGGGGGGTCTGCACCCGGCGGGGGCCCAGGCTCTCCCTGCGCACTGTGTCAGGGTCCACAGAAGCCCTGGCCACAGGCCAGCTACGCCATTCAGCGCCTCTCCCTGCCGGCTCCTTCTGCAGCCAGAGGCTCACGAAGCACCTGGCTCCTCGCCACCTGCACCCACAGCTCCCGTAGCTGAACAACTGCCCACGCCAGGGCTGCCGGGGGAGGCTCGGGGCTCTGGTGCTCCAGGGCAGGAGCCTGGCACCACAGCAGCAGAGGCCGCGGGAGAGAGGGTGTCCCCCGGGGGGCCTGGGGGGGAGGCAGCTGTCACGCTCATAAAGGGGGGTCTCTGGAGCTCTGTGGCTCAGGCAGGTGGCCGGGGAGGAGGGGGCAGAAGTGCTGTTTGAAGGGCAGCTGTGGCCCCCGTGCAGAGCGGGATGCACCAAGGGAAGGGGATGATCGCTGCGGGGCTGGAGCTGAGTGCTGAGCAGTGGGGGCGGCCAGGTGAAGAGCAGAGGTTTGCACGTGGAGATTGCTGGGGTGTGTGTCTTCCACAAAGGCACCCTGGCCTCATCTAAAACAAATACAGCTAACGGTTAAGCTGAAAGCAAATCTGTTTTTCCTTTACAGAAGATAGAAGACATGGTTGTATTTTAGGGGTTTTGTTAAGAGCTGTTAAAAAAAAACGAAGTTTCCTCATTTCGGTGAGAATCCCACTTGGATGCTTCTTTTCCTGTGTTCAATTAAGCCACCGGAATTCCTGTGATTTTTAAAGCCCTTCACTGAAATATGAGTCATCCTGAATGACATGTGGGATTATTAGCCTCAAGATCTATACTTGAGTAGGAACTCGCAGTGGTGGATGACTTACAGACAGACCCGCACGGCAGACGCCGTGTGCTTCATCACGTGCAAGTCATCACCTTCTCACCCAGCACTGGTTTATGACACTGAAACATATATATATATGTACGGTCAAGAGTTGTCCAAACATTAAATATTTGTTCACGTATCCTGTGGAGAGGACCCATGAGTTTCAAGCTCGACCGCTACCCCCTCCCATTCCTTCGGAGCCTACAGGTCATCCACCCCTCGGCGAAGAACCTGAAGTTCTTGGGTTCTTAGGAAAAACATGCCTGAGATTTAATGCTGCATGGGCACCCATGTGCAGGAAAGTATGATTCTTTAAAGCAATGTTCATATTTAAAGAAAAAAAATTCTCAAAAGCCAGAAAAAGATATTTTGCTTAATTTATTTAGATTAGGGAGCCAGTCAAAACCCTGAGATACGGGAGTGGTGGATTTCAAGATGAGCCTGCACGGGTGCGTGTGGCCCCACGGTGAGCAGAGGCTGGAGGGATGACCACACAGAAGCAGCGCCAAGTTGAAACGCAAACAGACGGTGCGGGACACGGACATGCCCAGTGACTGGGGTGACCCAACAACACCCCTGCCCTTGTCCTCCCTCCCACCAGCCTTTTCCACTCCGTCCTGCCTCAGGGGGGCTCCGAACAACTCTGCTGGGTCTTACTAGGACGTTTCTGTTAAAAACTTTGGAGAGTGAGAATGTACTTGGCAGCATGTAGGCAAGGGCACCCCCCACACACCTTCCCACATAGATCTTCATCTCTCGAAGTCCATTTAAAAACAGGAAAAGGGGCACCTGGGTGGAGCAGTCAGTTAAGCCTTGGACTCTTGGTTTCAGCTCAGGTCATGATCTCGGGGTCCTGGGATCCGTCCCTCATCAGGCTCCACACTCAGCGCTCAGTGCGGAGTCTGCTGGAGATTGTCTCCCTCTCCCTCTGCCCCTTCCCTGCCTTCTCTCTCTCTCTCTAAATTAAATAAATAAAATCTTTGAAAAATAAACCATATACAAACATATGCTTGCTAATTATATACTTTAGCATAAAAAGGGTCCTTTGAAAATTAAGGGACACATGCTTTACATTTTCTTTGTCATCATATACTTTACAATACTGCTGTGTGTCTATAAACCGTTCTGGAGATGCACAAGGAAGATTTCTTCACTTCCATGCACAGACAAGGAAACAATCTCAACGCAAATATGTGACCTTCCCCAGGTTCCCCTCCAGGAAAAGCTCAGAAGGGTACTTTGCTTCTGGTACACGGGCGTCACTTCTTGGTGATCCTCGGATGCAGACCATCAGGAGAGACGTTAAGGACAAGTCGCTCCTGGAATTGTATGTTGTATGCTGGACTCCAAGGACTGTGTTCTTTCAAACAGACGGCGCTGCCCACCCTCCTTAGCAACCTCCATATTTCCAAAAGAAAAGGAATGCCAAGCACATTTCCTTTCAAAATGAATATATCTCTCTACCTCACCACAGTGGAAAATATTCTAACATGATTCTTAGAAGAAAGTTGTTCAAAAAGGACTTTACAGTATTTATTTCTATGAGCCATCTCTTTGTTAGACACATGGTACTGAAATCCTGCATGTGTCTGTTTCTCCTCACAGGACAGGAGTTCTGCAAGGACAAGCATCTTGACTTCCGCTCTATATCCCCAGCGCTCCAGTACATGGCACATTATAGGCGCTCATTACATACATACCCAGCAGAGGGAGAAGACATATCCTTCATCTGATCGTGGTAGCTGGGACAGAGTTGTACTTAATAAATACCTCTTTAAAATACAAACATGTACATGAATGTTTGCAGGATATTGCTACCCCCAACAGAAAATATGGAGACACGAAGTGATGGGAGATGAGCTATTTGTAATACATTAAACAGATAAATTGTTCTCTTTACTTGTTGGGTGTGGACTATGTTTTCTGCAGCTAAATAATCAGGACTCTTGAACAAATATCCCCAGCTTTAATCAGAGTGCCATCAGCAAGGATCAAGTCATCACAAAGGAGATTGGCTCCCAGTGGAATTATGCGAATTGGTTAGGGACTGCATCTTTTAAGCACAAAGTGTGATTCCATCATGGAAGCCCAGCCATGAACTCCCCGGCTATCAAATATACAGCAGTTAATCCGATACCAGACTGGGTATCTGATCTAAAGTCATGAGCTTTAGTTTGGTGTTGTCATGCTCAGTTTTATGGACAGAAACAAAATATTAAATCATATATCCTGATGGAGCCCTCTACAAATGTCATTCGTGATAGAACTGTCTCAGGTTACATGTGAGTGAAGAAGAGAGAATCGTATTTTTCTGAGATTGAGGTGCTGTGTAGTGTGGTATCTTACTGTTTCTTTTCAGACACCAAGTTCAGGTGAAGGTAGGTGATATCACAGACCCTGAATAACAGAATTAATCATCAATGAGGTATTCTATAATGTACTCTGTTACTTACTGATGATCCCTGTGTTCTGTCAACTCCCGATATAGCTGAAATCGCAACATTTTATAAATAGCATGAGTAATAGGAAAAGCAAAGTTGGCATGGCTTAAGTAGGACTCATTACCATGGAACTAACAGCCTAGTTAGCCTTGCCAATATCGTTCCCTGCTGCTCCCGCTTAACAAGGACCCTGCAACTTTGTAATTATTTCTACTGGATTGCTGCTTTTGAAATTTCATGTTTAATTTCAGCTAGGTCCCTAACCTATCAGGAAAACTCGAAGTAATACTAGTAGGCTGGATTTAAATTTTGCTCTCTCTCCTTTCCATCTCCGATCCAGAAAATATTCAGACAAAAACTTCCTACACTATGGAGGCAAAATAATCGCATCTCTGAAAGAGATGCCTAAAAGGCCTTTCCTGTATTCTACTTCCATTCCCTCCAGCAGTGTCTCGGCCCGTTTTTGTACAAGTGCTTTACAGTCATACCGGGTCTTCATAAAGTACTTCTCAAGCTCCCAATAACTCCAGAGATGGGTAGGACATCCTGAGCCATTTTCCCAAGGACAGAACCGTGGCTCATACAGGTGAAGTGTATGAGCCTGGTCTAAGTTTATAAATTTAGTAAATGGGGATCCCAAGCCATAAAGTCAGAACTTCTGATTCAAAATTGTGTGTGCTGAATACTCTCAGCCCACACTCAGTATACACCAGAGTGTAATGTGCATGGAAATGTGCTTATAACGCTGTTTCTATCGCACCCAGAAAAACAGTGTCTACCCCCTCTAAGTACACTGCAGAATATTTAGCACTGAAAATCTTGAATCAATAGTTCCGAATAGTTACTAAAGAGTATCGTTGTAAAGAGAATATGGTCTCTGATTTTTCTTAAATAATCAATCTTGATACCACACATTGTCTTTGGATTTAAAGCGGATCACTTGGGGGGAGGGGCAGTTGCATGATTCTCCTATTTTGCTTCTGGAAAATATGATCAAGTTTAGATATGATTTATGTCAGTGGAGTAGGAGTTTTTTTTTTTTTAAGATTTTATTTATTTATTTGACAGAGAGAGACACAGCGAGAGCAGGAGCACAAGCAGGGGGAGTGGGAGAGGGAGAAGCAGGCTTCCCGCGGAGCAGGGAGCCCGATGCGGGGCTCGATCCCAGGACCCTGGGACCATGACCCGAGCCGAAGGCAGACGCTTAACCGACTGAGCCACCCAGGCGCCCCAGAGTTTTTATATCTACCACACCCTTGAATATAGAACAGCTATAACCATTTCTCTACAGGGCATAATCGGGTGCCGTAATTGACATTAATACAATACACAAACTACTACCGCTGAGGTAGCAGAGCTAGTAAATGCAGGACCAGAAAAGACTATAAATATCTTTCCTTTTATGTCTCAGATCCTATTCTTCACTGTTAGAACCAAAACTACACACACCAATATTTCACTCATGCTGTCATTTATTCACACAATACTATTAGATCTCTCATTGCCCTTTGCTTACAAGAGGATAAATAGAGGCACACCATCCAGTATGAGGAATAACAGAGTTAGGGCCTGGGAAATGTGCTAAATATGTGTGGACAAACTTGTCATTGCTCCCAGAAAAAGAGTGAGGGAGCTGAAGGACAAGACACATGCACCTCGCTGTGGGAGGACATGAAGCTATTTTAAACCTGTGGAATTATCCCTCTGGCCTCTCTAAGTTAAGAATTCCACCCGGAATCGGATCAAGCGTGGATTTGTTCCCTGGATTCAGGGAGCACACTGTGGGGAGGGTGATGGGCACCTGCACTTCCCTACTCACCCACTTCTTTATAGACTCACCTTGGAGACACCCACTTATTGCATAGGGTGATGGAGGCTTCCTTTCGAAGGTCCTCAAGCTGCCCACTTTTGAGGACTAAAAACCCTCAAATTCTATAATGACATGTGGCAGTAGATAAGGTTGTGTAGATCTGTACAGATTTCAAGGCCTTCTGGAATCTTGTTCCATAGGGGAAGGAGAAAGGGAAAGAGAATCAAAATCCTGGAGTTCTGTTTCAGGAAAATGCAAGAGTGCATCTGAATACAATACACCCTGTCCTACACTGGCTTTTCCTCTAGAAAAATCCCTGTAGATGTATGCAAGAGAAAAAAAAAGACAACCAAAAAAAACCCAAAAAAACAAAAAGAAAAACCTATAAGAGTGAATGCACTAAAATATTGGTAAGACATTGAAAGCATCGAAGTGCATTGCATGAGAAAGTAACAGACAAGTTCAAGGTGAAGAGTACTGTTGAAATACTCTGATAGTGGCCCTGGGCTGTGAGCAAGGTCATCATAAGAGGCAGAAAAGAAACAATGAGTTGGCCAACGGGAAGTGTGTCCCCTTTCTTACTCTTGAATTTTCTCTTTCCTTCTCTGGCCACTCTCTCAAAGTAATGTTGACCTCTGGGTCTTCTTCCTCATTTATTCATTTGCTCATCCTCTGAATGCCTACTAGGTGCCAGGCAGCTCGTCAGCTGAAGGGTAAGGGCAGTGGGAACCAAACACCCTCTGCCTTTAAGAGAGCGCACGGTCAAGGAGGAGAGTCTTCTCTTCCAGGCACGACACGACTTTTATCGTTCTACCTATACCACGCACCGTGACGGTGAGGACGTTTGTAAGCTAAAATTCACACGGATTTTCCCGGCCTTGTCCTCTGTTCCTGTCTCCAAAATTCGCCAGGGAAACTGGCTGAGGGACCTCATTGTATAGTAGAGGGTTAGCACTGAAGTCAGTCTTTATAAATAACCCAAAGGAACTTCCTTTCTGATAGACTCAGCCCCGCAAGTGTCTGCTAGAGCGAAGCAAGCAGATTCATCCTGCTGTACAGGACCCGTGTCACTGGGGAAGACTGGGGTGTGCACGCCGGAAATGCTGCCCTCGTGGCAAGCACCAAGGGCCAGAGGGAGTGCAGTGGTGCAGAGACAGTTCGCCTGCCAGGGGCAGTGTGGTCGAGAAACACAATTAAAAACTGTTCTGTCCATGCACACCCCAAGTGCTGCCCCTCCACCCATGTCCCTCCCTGGAGCATCCAGGGAACAGGGTGAGAGATCATCACCTTGACAACATGGTTTATATTTCCAAACTTACTTACGTTCATTAAGGGATACCCTTCAGCCTGAATAAAAAGTCAAATAGTTCTTTTCCCACTCTCATTGCTTTATTGAGACCCCAAAGCTGAAAAGGGATAACATGGCGGTTGTACATGGCCGAGCTAGGACAAGCAGACAGGGCAGTGAAAGTCTGGCTACACGGTGGGCAACTAAACCTTTCCTTATCCACTGCTACTGACCAAGTGCCTGTAGAAGTCCGGAAATCAACTGGTGGGGGAAATTCTTTAGAGAGGCTATGTTAGAAAAGATGCTTCATGGTTCTTGGTCCCTCTCTGTCTTAGTTTTCTGGGGCTCATGTGTCAAAGGACCACACAACTGGCCGACTTACACAGTGATTTCAGTCTGGAGGCCAGAAGCCAGTGCTGCGAGATGGGTCCTTCTGATGACTGGAAGGACAGTCCATTCCTACCTGGATTGTCCATTTTCATCTGCACCCCGTGCTTCCTCACTCTATCTTATCTCTCTGTGTGTCTGTCTCTGTTCCAAATTTCTCTTTCTTATACGAGCATCACATCAGTCATCTTAGATTAGAGCCCACCCAAAGGCCCCATCTCCAAATACAGTCTCATCTGGAAGTACGAGGGGTCAGGACTCTGATGTGTGAATCTTGGACAAACACAATCCAACCCTCAACACTCAGTTCTCTGGCTTCTAAAAATTAATGTCCTTTCATATGCAAAACACAGGCACCCTGTCCCCGTAACCCCAAAGTCTTAGCCTGCCCCAGCATCATCTGTCAATCCTAAATTCTATCTGAATATCATCTATATCAGGTATGGGGGACACTCGAGGCAAATTCCTGTCTGGCAACAAACCTCTGAAACCAGACAAATTATCTGCTTCCAAAGTACAATGGTAGAAGAGGCAAGGACAGACCTTCTCCCACTCCAAAGGGGAAAGGGGGTCATGGTTGGAAACCCATCAGGGACAATTCTATTCAATTTGAAGGCTGGGCAACAATCTCTGCAGCTTGATGCTCTACCCTTGGGTCCATTAGTCAGCACCTTCACCTTCCCTTCACCGGACTTCACCTTGTCTCAGAACAAAAGCTTCCAACCCTGAGCTTTGGGGTCCCAGCCTGGGTGGGAGCTTAGCAGAGGGTGAGGCACGGGGCAACTGACACATGACTCCTACCTGGAGAAATGAGGGCCAGGGCTGTCTGGGGCAGCCCAGCAGAGTGAGCAGAGAGGGCTCTCCCAGATTCTCCTTGGGCGGGAGCTCCAGAAGCTTCTAGGAATCAGAGGGCCATGGAGGAAGAAGGCTGGAAGCATGCTCACTCCTGAGCAGAATGGGCATTTACAGCTAGATTCTTTAGCTCAGGTCCTGATCCCAGGGTCCTGGGATCGAGCCCCGCATCGGGCTCCCTGCTCCGTGGGAAGCCTGTCTCTCTCTCTCCCACTCCCCCTGCTTGCGTTCCCTCTCTTGCTGTGTCTCTCTCTGTCAAATAAATAAAAATATTTTAAAAAGAGAGATAGGGGAGAGGGAGAGGGGGAGAGGCGGGGGAGGGAGGACGGGGAGATGGGGAAGGGGGAGAGGGAGGGGAAGAGGGGGGTGAGGGAGAATGAAGGGGAGGTGGGTTCAACAGGGGCTAGAGAAGAGAAAAGCAGCAGCTACGTAAGATCAGGTGTCAATGGAGGAAAGACCTGGTTGAGTGCCGGGCTCAGTCGGGGAAGGTAGAGATACAGCACTGGCCTCAGCTCATTGCTGAGTCAGAGGGAGTCATTGCCAGGACTTTGCCTCATCCCACCCAGAGGGGAAAGGGTGCTGCATCTGACATTACTGGTCATCAGCTTCTCGGCCAGGCCCATCCATAGGCACCTTCCTCCTGCAGTTGTACCGACCACATCCCCGAAATCTACAGGACACTCACTGGCAAGATGGTCACTAGCTGCTAGGTGCCTCACCTTGGGGGACACCACCAAAACTAATGAAACAGTCATAGCTCTGGATGAGCATGTTTTCTCTAAGAAGAGATTAAGATAGGGGCACCTGGGGCGCCTGGGTGCCTCAGTCGTTAAGCGTCTGCCTTTGGCTTAGGTCATGATCCCAGGGTCCTGGGACCGAGCCCCACATCGGGCTCCTTGCTCCGCGGGAAGCCTGCTTCTCCCTCTCCCACTCCCCCTGCTTGTGTTCTCTCTCTCTCACTGTGTCAAATAAATAAACAAAATCGTTAAAAAAAAAAACTTAAAGAAAAAAGATAGGGGCACCTGGGTGGCTCAGTCCATTAAATGACCTACAGGGTTTCAGCTCAGGGTCCTGGAACTGAGCCCTACATTAGGTTCCATGCTCAGCGGGGAGTCTGCTTGTCCCTCTGTTCCTCACTGCACCCCTCTCCCCCTGCTCATGCTCACCCTCTCCCCTCTCTCTCTTGCTCTCTCTCAAATAAATAAATAAAAATCTTTTTTGGAGATTTTATTTATTCATTTGCTAGAGAGACCGAACACAAGCAGCAGAGGGAGGAGCAAGCTCCCTGCTGAGCAAGGAGCCCGATGCAGGACTCCATCCCAAGACCCTGGGATCATGATCTGAGCCGAAGGCAAATGCTCAAAAGACTGAGCCACCCAGGCGTCCCAAATTAATAATTTTTTTTTTAAAAGGGAAGACATTAAGATGTATCATTCAGGACAGTAGCCGTGTATAAAGAAATCAGATTTGGTGAATTTTTACATTGTACTTCCAAAATCGACTATCCATTCTTTTCATTTTGCACTCTTATAAACATGCATACACATATGCTCACGATCACACGTCTTCTTCCTGAGTGGGTGAGACTAAGGCACTGGTAGAAGAAGGAGCTGAGCCTCCAGGGGAGTGGTCTCCTCAACCTTGAGGAGGGAGGACAAGTGTCTTCTCCCTCCCTCTCTACACACTGCCTCCCGAGGAGGTGCACACAGCATTTTTGGAGTGTGTATGTCTCTCATTTGTCCAGATGGCAAAGTGTTTTAGCATAACACGGAGGATCCATCTCGCCGGCCCACTTCGCTGGTTGCCCCTCCGCTGGGGCACAGGGTGTGGGGCTCCAGGACTACATGAGCAGGTGGCTCTGTGCATAAATTCCAAGGGCAGCTTAGGAGGATGGCAAACTTGGGTTTTTAGGAAACAGTTATTTACCTTTATTATTATTAATTATTATTATTATTATTATTAAATCCCTGGGTGTCCAGTCAACAAACAAATGCTTTTTCTAGAACAGCATCTCACAAAAAGAAAGTTGAAGTTGATTAATGTAAGTTTAATGAAAATAAGTTTTGTTTAAATTGCAAAAGCAACCGAGTTCTAACAAATGCCTAGCTAATAAGACCAGTGTGAACATGTGAAACAGCTTTATCTGGAACCACAAATATCCCTCCTGTAACTAGCTTCGTTTCATTTGTGTGTGGTGTGTGCGCCCAAGGTCATGATGTAAAAATGTATTTCATATGGCAGGTCACGGTCAAAATAAGTTTGAAAGCCACTCTGCTCTCTGCTGAGCTGTCCTCATGCTCTTTTGTGCTTTTGTTAGTTGTCAAAGAGATAAAGCTAGAGAGGCAGAAAGAAGAGACGCATGCTTTGCTTACATTGCGAAGGGGAGTGGATTTTGTTCAAGGGTGAAGGGCTCCATTGAACAAGAACTTGGGGAGTCATAAGGGCCAGGCTGCATGTTGGAGCGAAGAGTCTGGTTGTGGTGTGGGAACTGGAAGTGTCTGTGGCTAAAATTCTGATAGTCTTGAGAAGAACCTCACTGCCCACAGGGATGGTAGAAACCAGCAGCCGCAACAGAACTCCGGGATGCATGAACAAACAGGAAAATTCACTCACCGGACATTTACAGAACAGCTACTGCATGCCAGGACCTGCTATAGGCATCGGACAAAGAAAGGTTAAAAGAACAATGATGATAACATTTGTAGGCTACTCATGATGCACAAGTGTGTTCTGAGCACTTGAGGACGGAGCCACGGGAGCTCTTGCGTGTCGCTGCTGGGACCGAAAATGCTGCCACCACTTGGGAAGAGAGTTTGCTGGTTGCTTACAAAATTAAATATACTCTTACCCATGAGATCCAGCAATTGTGCTCCTTGGTATTTACCCAAGGAATCGAAAACTGAGGTCCCCACAAAAACTCCATATGGATATTTATGGCGGCTTTACTCATAATTGTCAAAACTTGGAAGCAACCAAGATGCCCTTTAGTAGTTGAGTGGATAAATAAACTGTGGTCTATCCAGACAATGGAATATTACTCAGCCTACACACACACAAATGAGCTGTCAGGCCATGAAAAGACCTGGAGGAAACTTAAATACATATTTTTAAGTGAAAGAAGCCAATTTGAAAAGGCTACACACTGCATGATTGAAACTAGAAGACGTTCTGGAATAGACCAAAACAAAACAAAACAAAACAAAAACTATGGAGACAGTAAAAAGATCAGTGGTTGTCAGAGGTGGGGGTAGGCGGGGGGGGGGTGATTTTTAGGGGAAGCACAAATGATATTTGGAGCAGTGCAAATATTCTGTATGATATGATAATGGTAGATACACACCATTATCCATTTGTCAAAACCTATAGAGTGTAAAATACCGGGAGAGTGAGTCCTGGTGTAAACTACAGGCTGTGGGTAATTATGATGTGTCAATGCAGGTTCACAAATTTTAGCTAATTTACCCCTCTAGTAGGGTGTGTCCACAGAAGGGAGGAAGGAAGGGAGAGAGGGAAGGAGGGAGGGAGGGAGGGAAAGAACGGACAGATGGACAGAGGGACACTGCAACTGGAATCTTCAATCCAAGGCAGAATATACTAGAGTCTTAGAACACCCAAGCCACTGTTATTCAAACTTCAATAATGTCTCATTAATAGGTAAATTCAGTGGGTTTTAAGCAACACTGTTTAAAGAAATGGAATGGAAAGTAGCCTGAATTATACTTAATAAGGAGAGATATTCATTTGTGACACTTTGGTTTCTGCTTTGTATGTGTATAACTTGTGTGCTCATCATGATGTAAAATTATGTTTTAAAAGTTTCAGGGTCCCTGCCCTGTGCCTTTCTGCTGTGCCTTAATGAAGCATACTCTCAGGCTGGGTGATTCAGAGATTAAATGAGGGAAAATATCAGCAAGATTATTTTAGCAACTTTAAAGTGCATCCTGATGAACCAAAGAGGCAGTGACAGTCATTGGCAGCCTATGTGTCGAGGGCAGGGGCAGCAGGTGCTTAGAAGCCCTCCCAGCATAGTACCTGGGTCTAAATGCAATGCAGGAGATCAAGATGCAAAGATGAGGTGAAAAGAAAGTTCTAGGTGGATAGAATAAAATGCCAAGGCCCTAAAGCACCATGGGAACAATAGGGCAAAACAGGGTCTGGAGAGTCAGTGAGTTCAATTTATATCCATTACCACGTGTGAGGATACCTACAAGGGGGGCTCCGGGTAGACAGAAGATCTACAAATCAAATTTGAGATCCAGGTCTGAGGAGGAGATACAGACAGGTAGTTGCACTGGGAGTGGGGGAGCTCATTTCAGGACAGTAAATCAAGAGAGAAGACATGGAAAGAATGGTCCTGCACAGTATCATTTCAGCAAGGGAGAAACGCATGTAGTCAGAGCACTTGTAAAACTGATATGTTCAATTTAATGAGTCAAATATCTACCCAGTGATATTTTTAGTGTATTACTTGCCTAGAGAAATGTTTCTTGTTCAGAGGGGAAAGGAACGTTTCATATGTATTCTGATTGTGTTCTCATAATTTTGAGAGATTTTCATAGAATATCTTACCCCCTTACATAATAGTTCTTATAAATGAAGGGTCTTCTTTATAAAGATGCATTTGTAAAAGACAATAATAACCATAAAATTAGTCATGTGTAGCTCTAATCAAATGTAAATCTTAAAACTCTGAGCATGAATTATATCTCCAACAATGTTTATAATTAGCAGGAAAATCACATATCTTGCTTATAAATATATAAATATTCACACATATATGAAATGTATATTGGCTACAAAAAAGATGACCCCTGGGCTTAATGCTGATATACATTCAGTGGTTTTTAAAATAGCAGGTTAAGTTTCCATTTAACTAAATTAGACTTTCAGGAGATGTAGGTATCCTTACAGAGGGCCACATTTTCCATGTGTTAGCCTAAAACTCCTTTAAATAGTTGGTTACTGCTGATGTTGCAAACGTCTATTTTTTATACCCATAAGAAGCATGAAGGTCTCAAACAGGTGCCTATTTCCTTCTTTTAAAACTTTTCCTTAGAAAGCAAAGAAAGAAGAAAGGAAAGAAAGAAAGAAAGAAAGAAAGAAAGAAAGAAAGAAAGAAAGAAAGAAAGAAAGAAAGAAAGAAAGAAAGAAAGAAAGAAAGAAAGAAAGAAAGAACAAGAAAGCAAGAAGAAAGAAAAAAAGAAAAAAGAAAGAAAGAAAGAAAAAGAAAGAAAGAAAAAGAAAGAAAGAAAGAAAGAAAGAAAGAAAGAAAGAAAGAAAGAAAGAAAGAAAGAAAGAAAAGTATACAGATGAGTTATTTAGTTGTCTTTTCCTTTCCCCCCTCCAAATCCTCACTAAATTCAGGAACATTGTATAGGTGGAGTAGATCATGTTACAAAATAGCAATCTAGGTAATCCTTTCTGAAAATTCTTACCTTGTCTATGGAATAGAGAGGGAGGAACCTGCTCCAGGACATTCCTGTGCAAGCCTGCGTGCCTGCTTTACCTCCTCCAACCTGTGCGGCGTGTTGATTGAAAGACCCACTGAGTCAAAGCACTGACCTCTCATCATCCCAGCCTGCCCGCTCACACTAATAAACAACCGCCTTACTCTGGCTTTCTCTTCTCCAAAGATGACCCATCTTTCTCAGAACAGAAATTATGTTTCTTATCTGGAAGGGTAAATATTAGCTTCTATTTCCTCTCAGAAGATCATGGCCCTCAGAGAATAAACCCATTATTTTCCAGCTTTATTGTACTCCCCTAATTCTCATTCTAAAGTTAAACATGATTTCTGCTATGGAGTGAAAAGGCAAATAAATATTGAATTTGCTGAAGATTTTCAAAGGCATTCTCTTTCAAAGTCTAAAAAATACTAGATGCCCTCATAGTTTGCATGAAAATAATGCAACTGAGCTAAATTATTTCAAGCCTCTGGCTAGAGTATGGATGTGTCCTGTGCTGGGGGAAGAGCAGCGTGGATCCACCATTCCATCCACCCACCCTCTTGTAGCTGGAACGGCTGGAAAATGTGTGACATGAGCCTGGAAGGGGACGCAGTGCTTGCCTTGTGGGAGTGAATATGAATTTTCACACACTGCCTTAGGTTTTATACCTCTCCAGATTTCAGGTCACCCAGTATGCATGGCTGTAAATTCCTCTGGTTCCAATGGCTCCAAAAAATAAATCGCCAGCACGACCGGCCTGAATGTCAGAAGCACTGGATGCAGTATTTTTCTTTAAGATGCAAAAGGTGGGTGAGGGTACGGCGATGGTGGTATATGTATTTACACATATGACGGTCTGTGAAAAATGTGAAAACGTGGTACCATTTTATGTATTAAAGACATTAGAAAGCTGCAATGCTTGGATAATGCAGTATTATTTGCAGGAAGGGAACCTGGAAGGAAGCCGGTTTGGGTAATTTTACTAGTCCTAAGCGGCTGACTTCTCTTGTGAAACACTCTGGGCAGTATCTTGGGAATTACTCAAAGTTGCCAGATCCCCAGTGCTGGAGGGTGTGAAGCCAGTGATGACGACAGACAATGAATAGGAAGCGGCGGTTTTCTTTTCATTCCCCCCCCCCCATAATATCCACAGATGGGTAACAGCGACTAAATAAAGAAACACAAAGAAAAACGGGTTTCCAAGTAGCACAGCAGGATCGACCGGGCATGGGGCTGCTTTAATAAGCCAGCCTGATCCCTCTGTCGCTGTACTAAGAGCACTCCGTCCCACCTTTGCACAGATACAGGACGTCTTTCCACTCCAAAGTTGGGATGCACCTTGTTTTCTCTTTGGTCCAGGTCGTTAACTACAATAGCGAATGCCCCAGAAGGCGTGCTTGCTCCTTGCTAGATTTTCAGGATGATGCCGCTCAGGAGGGCGCTGGTGACCGAGAGGGGGAGGGACAAAGAGGAAGAGGGGGAAAGGGAAGGAGCTGGGGCGGGGGGAAAGGCCGGGGGAGGGGGCGAGCAGGAGACGCGGCGGGCAAGAGACGCATGGGCGGGGCTGTGGCGAAGCTCGTCGGTCCCAGGACCGGGTTTAGAACCAAGCTCCGGAGGGGCCAGATCGAACGCAAGGACCCAGCCCCAACCAAACCCCACAGACCGTTACTCCGGCTCGGCCTGGGGCGGGACGCACGCGGGCCGGGCGCAGCCAAACCCGCCCGCCGCGTCTCAGACCGCCTCCGAAGGGGGAAAACAGACGGAGAAAAAGGACAAAAACAGAAAATGCAGACGGGGGAGGGAGAAGGAAGCCATTCGGGCTTTATATGGATTTCTTTGCCTTAGAAAAAGGGAGAAAGGGAAAAAGGAGGAGAGAGAGCCCACGTGCCCGGGAGGTGTTGTGTTAAAGCGCCACCTTCCGTCGGCCGGGGCGCGGCGGGCTCCCCTGGCGCGCTCGGGAGCGCGCGGCACCGGGAAGCAGCTGCACCCACCCGGGGACGCGCCGGGCGGCACCCGCCCGCTCCGGCTGCGCGCGTGCCCGAGTGTGTGCTCCGGGAGAGCGGGCGCGCCGGGTCGGCTCGTTCGGACGGGCCTCCCGGGGACCCAGCACAAAGGGGCCCCGGACCTGGCCGGACTAGCCCGGCTCGCCGCGGTGCAGTGCGTGGCTCCCGAGCATCCCGGGAAGAGGCGCATCTGTGTACACACGCGGATTTTTTAAAAAATAACATATTTCCAGACATGCCTCCCCCCCCACCCCCCATCTTTGCAAAGCAGCCCGGAGGGCGGGGGGAGGGGGTGTGGCCGAGGAGTTAATAAAGGGAGATGGGCGGAGCCGGCCCCCAGCCATTGGCTGGCCCGCGGAGTGATGTCACCCATATGACACCCTGATAACTAGTTGGGAGAGAGCCCTCAACTTTTTGCAGAAGGAGCGCGCGCGCCTGGGAGTGCTCGGGGTCCGGTGCTTGCGGCGGGAGCCACGAGCCAGAGAGAGAGGGGTCCCGGGCTGCCTCGACCGCCGCCGCCTCTCCCGTCGCAGCCGCAGCTTCCCGCGCTCCGGCGGCCGTCGCCGCCGCAGCCGCCACAGCCGCTGTGTGCAGCCTGGAAGGGGGGGCGGGGGGGGAGGGGGGGAGCCGCGGACGCGGGGTACCGAGGACTTTGCAACTTGCCCGGGAAGGTGGAGGGGCGAGAGGGGGAGGGGGACCTCCGCACGAGACCGAGCGGCCCGGGTTGGAGCGCCCAGCCCCGCGGCGGATCATGGTGCAGCAGGCGGAGAGCTTGGAAGCGGAGAGCAACCTGCCCCGGGAGGCGCTGGACACGGAGGAGGGCGAATTCATGGCTTGCAGCCCGGTGGCCCTGGACGAGAGCGACCCGGACTGGTGCAAGACGGCGTCGGGCCACATCAAGCGGCCGATGAACGCGTTCATGGTGTGGTCCAAGATCGAGCGCAGGAAGATCATGGAGCAGTCTCCGGACATGCATAACGCCGAGATCTCCAAGAGGCTGGGTAAGCGGTGGAAAATGCTGAAGGACAGCGAGAAGATCCCGTTCATCCGGGAGGCGGAGCGGCTGCGGCTCAAGCACATGGCCGACTACCCCGATTACAAGTACCGGCCCCGGAAAAAGCCCAAAATGGACCCCTCGGCGAAGCCCAGCGCCAGCCAGAGCCCCGAGAAGAGCGCGGCGGGCGGCGGCGGCGCGGGCGGCGGCGCGGGCGGCGCCAAGACCTCCAAGGGCTCCAGCAAGAAATGCGGCAAGCTCAAGGCCCCCGCGGCCCCAGCCGCCGGCGGCGCCAAGGCCGGCGCGGGCAAGGCGGCCCAGCCCGGGGACCTGGGAGGCGCGGGCGACGACTGCGTGCTCGGCAGCCTGCGCGTGAGCGGCGCGGGCGGCGGCGGCGGCGGCGCGGGCAAGACGGTCAAGTGCGTGTTCCTGGACGACGACGACGACGACGACGACGACGACGACGAGCTGCAGCTGCGGATCAAGCAGGAGGCGGACGAGGACGACGACGAGCCGCCGCACCAGCAGCTCCTGCAGCCGCCGGGCCAGCAGCCGCCGCAGCTGCTGAGACGCTACAACGTCGCCAAAGTGCCCGCCAGCCCCACGCTGAGCAGCTCGGCCGAGTCCCCCGAGGGCGCGAGCCTGTACGACGAGGTGCGGGCCGGCGCTACCTCGGGCGCCGGCGGCGGCAGCCGCCTCTACTACAGCTTCAAGAACATCACCAAGCAGCAGCCGCCGCCGCTGGCGCAGCCCGCGCTGTCGCCCGCGTCCTCGCGCTCCGTCTCCACCTCGTCCAGCAGCAGCGGGAGCAGCGGCGCCGAGGACGCCGACGACCTGATGTTCGACCTGAGCCTGAATTTCTCCCAAGGCGCGCACAGCGCCGGCGAGCAGCAGCTGGGGGGCGGCGCGGCGGCCGGGAACCTGTCCCTCTCTCTGGTGGATAAGGATTTGGATTCGTTCAGCGAGGGCAGCCTGGGCTCCCATTTCGAGTTCCCCGACTACTGCACGCCCGAGCTGAGCGAGATGATCGCGGGGGACTGGCTGGAGGCGAACTTCTCCGACCTGGTGTTCACGTATTGAGAGGGGCGCCCCGCTTCTCGCTCTTTCTCTCCGCGGGGCGCAGAGCAGGGTTCCTCGGGAGGAAGTCGTGGTGGTCATGATGATGATGATGATGATGATGATGGTGGTGGTGGTGGTGTCGATGGTGTTGATGGTGGAGGTGGTAGGGTGGAGGGGAGACAAGAAGATGCTGATCTTGATATGATGTCGTGACACAAAGAAATTGGAAAAGATGATGAAAATGTTGGTGGAGTTAAAGTGAAATGAGTAGTTTTAAAACATTTTCCTGTCCTTTTTTTGCTCCCCTCCCTTCCTTTATCGTGTCTCAAGGTAGTTGCATACCTAGTCTGGAGTTGTGATTTTTTTTTTCCCCAAAAATGTGTTTTTGTAATTACTACTTCTTTTTCCTGAAATTCGTGATTGCAACAAAGGCGGAGGGGACAGGGCGGGGGTGGGGAGGGAGGACCCGCTCCGGAAGGCGCTGTTTGAAGCTTGTCGGTCTTTGAAGTCTGGAAGACGTCTGGAGAGGACCTTTTGGCAGCACAACCGTTACGCTAGGGAGTTGGTTGGAGATTTTTTTTTTTTTCTTAAGAGATCTTAAAGAACTGGTGATTTTTTAAAAAAAAAAAAACAACAAACACAAAAACAAAAAAGGGACCATTGCAACTTTTTTATTTTATTTTATTTTTTTGGAGGGAGAAAACTGATGTCTTCTATGCATCCGATACTTAACAAAACTGCAGGGAGCTTGAAAAAATGCAGACTGTACAAACGCTCACAAAAAAAAAAAAAAACTGTGAACTGACTTAAGATCAGAGTTTACTTTTCAGATCAAATTGTTTATGGTTTTACAAATGTGATTTCTACTTGCCAACTTTTTTTTTTGTAACTTGTTCCCTTATACCTCCTTGATTGAATACCAGACAGCCTAGACCTCAGTACAAAAGGTATTGAAACATTTTTGATACATAACAGACCTCAGTCTTTTTTAAAAATTAATATATTTTCAGGCGTATTTTTGTACAGTGAAAAGGGAACATTCTTGCTGTGTTTTTTCAGTAAGACTTTCAGGCACTTCTTCCCTTTTGATTTTTTTCCTCTGTTTTTTTTTGTTTTGTTTTGTTTTTTGGGGTTTTTTTGTTTTTTGTTTTTTTTAGCATGCAAGTATGTTGGTACGTGATGTCCTGGTTTAAAAAGGATTAAAATTTTTAAGTAATCCTTGCATCTAAAGGCCTTGTGGTTTAAAAAAAAAAAGCAAACTTTTTTTTGTACAGCTATAGTAGAGATTTGTTCAATATTTGTAGGTAAAGATTTATTGAAAATGGTGATATAGACCTCAGAGCTGTTATCTTAGTTTAAAGATTGTATATGTACTGTACTATACTAGGACTTTATGTATCTCATACGCTGTGATATGTGGATGGGGCCCCAGATGGAAGGTTTGAAACTGGATTCTCGATTTTTAGCTAAAAAAGAAAAAAAGGCACATAGTTTAAAAAGTTTCTCATTTTGTGCAATATAATCTAAATAAAGTACAGACCATCTGCATATTTTGTAGCAAATGGTGGCAAAGCAGACTCAATGCACTGTCGACATCATTGCCTGTTTTTTTTTTTTTTTGTGCTGGAAGTCTGTATCTTGACAATTTTAATAAATCAGCTGGAACTGATAGAAACGCGCATCGCCAATAGTCTCTCTAGAAGTCAAACTGGAGGTCGTGTTGTCGCAGCGCAGTGACGAGGCTGTTGTGTGCGCGGGTGGGAGGTGGGGGTTAGGCTGGAAAGTGTTCAATTGGCAGGCCGATTTCTTTTTCCTCTGCCTTCCGTGGCTAGTTATTGAAAACGAGGGAGGAGGATTCTTTCTCTGCCTTCCCTTTCCTCCCCCCGCCCCACCATTTCCTTTCTCACCTCCTCCTCCACTCCCACTCTCTCTCCACCCATCCTGGCTGACGGGCGGGCCGGCAGTGCCGAGAAGCTCGGGGAGCCGGCCGGGGAGGGGCGGGCTCTGCGAGGACCCGGTGCCAGCGCGCGCGGTCAGTGTCCCGCGCTCGCCGGGGGTGTGCGTACTATGCTCCGGGCTGTGTCCCGGCTGCGCGTCGCGGTGACAGCCGCCCTCGGGTTGCCAGCACTCGGGGCGCTCTGATCCCCGCCGCTCTCCCTTAGAGGGTGGGGGCAGCCGTTTCCAGTTTTGAATTTCTTCCCCCCCTAACGCTGCATCTCCGTGTGTGCGCAGAGGTAGATGCTGTGCGGAGCGAGGCCACAGTTCTGGATCTCGAGTGGCGACGGGGGCCAGGAAGAGGTTGTCGGTGTCTGTCTCTTACCGATTGCTCGGGGGCTGCGGGAGCGGCGAGGCGCGGCGGGGTGGCGGGGGCGACGGGGGTAACATGGCACCGCCGCCGCGATCCGAGCCGCGGCCACCAGGGTGTCGGTGGGGCGGCGGAGGCACAGAGGGCGCGGCCTGCGGCGGTGGGGCCCCAGAGGCGCGCGGGGACACCCGCAATGGCGCCCCGAGGCCCGCAGGGTGGGGAGGAAGAAAACGAACGGGGGGTGGGGGGGGGGGAGGTGCCGCCGCACCCGCGTAGCCTGCGCCCTCGCGCGCGCGCTTGCTCCCGGGCCGCCCCGGAACTTGCCTCCCGGCGGGCCGCCTCTGGGAAAGTGGTTCGGCTTCTCGGTAGTTCTCCTTCCCCAGCTGCCTCCTCGGGGTTCCGGCCGCGGCGGCGCGGGCGGGATCCCCAGCCCGCGCGCGCGCCCTGTTCGCTGGGGACCGTTTGCCCGCCCCCCCCCCCACCTCTTTTTCTCCGCTCTCCTTTCCCCAGGCCCGGCCTGTGTCTGAGCCCTCGCGGCAGGCCCTGGCTCTGGCCCCCCTTCCGTGCCTTCTGCCCCTCTTTCCCTGGGGGCCGCGCCGAGGGGGGCGGGGAGGCCACGCGGGGCCCGGCGCGCCCAGCCCTCCAGCCCCACCTCCGAGCTGCGGCGCCTGCAGTGGGGGAGGTTTTCAGCGGCTTAATTGAAACTCAGTGCAAAATCACCACAGCCCTTTTTTTAACCTACTGACATGATTTACCAAGGTTCAGCCTCCATTTTTACTGAGATTTGGCGAGACCAAATGCATGCGTCGGCACGGCACCGGGAACTGCTAGGCCAAAGCAGCCCCGCACCCTCCCTGTCTCCCCTCCCACTTTTCCTCGGCCCCTCTCCTCCGCGCTCCGAACTGCGGCTTCTCCCAGCCTCCCTCCGGCCCCGGCGAGCCTCCACCCCAGCCCCCAGCCCTGGGATGCGAAGCCAACCAGCTTTTGCTACAGATGGACAGATTTCTGTGGCTTTTTCCTTTCGATGAACCATCAGATTTCAGTAGTACACTTGGGAAAAGGAAGGGCTGATGGTGTTAACAAGGTTCTCAATATAGAACTGGATTTCTGGAGTTGTTTACCTTTTTTTTTTTTCTTTCTTTCAAAATGATAGACTAATGTAGTCATTGGTCGGACATTTATTTTAGCCACGAATAATTGAACCAGCGGTTTACAATTGACAATTCTCTGTGCTGGTGGTTTTACGTGGCGGCCCTCTGCTGCAGTCCTGAAACTTGTTGAAAACACAAACCCATTTATAAGACTGAGTCTATGTATTTTGAAAATCTGAAAACTTTGCATGTATTTTATGTTTTAATCATAGATGAATCTTGGACGTTTTTTGTGGTGAGGTAGAAACTTTAAGTAAATTAGTAACATAATTGGCCTCGGAATGGAAACAAATAGTCTTGATTTAATAATAATAATTTTTTTTTAAAAAAGCTCAGTAGCTAAGTTCTTGAGAGTAAAATAAAAGAAAAATAGATGGTCAGCGAATTAAATTAAAAACCTGTTAGAACTCAGGACAGGCGCTTGGATGCGCTTTTAACCATATTTAAGGCTGTTTTGATGAATGCATTGTGAAAATCATTCTTAATGAATTCTTTATTGAATGTCTAAAACATAATACACAGGTATTCTTGCCACTGGATAGTCTTCAATAAAAGTTTAATTGCATTTTTTTTTTTTTGGTCTCTTAAGTAAGTCTTATTTTTAACTAAGCATTGACAGAATATCTTAAAATGGTAACATGGGGGTGGGGGGTGGGCGCTGAGAGCGCCGCAGCCTAGCCAGTGGGTATCCTGCTGTTTATAACTAGTTCACAGACTTTGATGATGGCATTTTGGTAAGATTTCCAACTTGAAGACCTTAAACCAGCATTCTCTTATTAATTCTTTAAACTGTGGAAATAATCTTCCAGTTCTTACACTCTGATATGCATCCCTTTTATTAAAAAAAAAATAACGCTAATAAAAGGCAGTGTATTTAAACTGTGCTTTGCAAATATTATGTATGTTATGAATGACTACAGTCACAGGGCAAATTATTTGTAGAATGATTATCCTTTAGCTAGAGAGAGATCATTACAACCCTTTTGGGCAGAGATGTTTCTTTGTAATGTTAATCAAGGGGAAGTGATTTTAATATGCATGCGTATAGCAGTCAGGAGGATTTAGTTGTTTTTATGTTATTTTTATTTTTTGAAAAAGAGAAAGACTCAAAAGGCAAAACTTGTCTTTCTCTTCTCTGGGAGTTGAAACCATCCTCATTTGATATTGGTCCAGCAAAAGAAATTTACATTTCTTTTTTACTTCAGAACTTAAGTGACTTTTGCCTAAGGAATCTGAGAAATAAAGCAAATAAGTTGCTCTATTTTAAAGTAGTCATTCAATATAAATATATTATATCAATCTTAACTTTTTTATTCTCTGGATGATTAATAATATGTATATTCTTACTTTTTTCTTCCAATGGGCATATGTATCCTTGTGGACATTTTGGAGAGACGTTTTCTTCTACTCTCCCATTTATAGGATCTTTATACTCTTTTACTGCGTGGTCCCCCCGCTTTTAACAGATTTCTGAGGCAAATATATTTGTGCTTTTTTTTTAATGTAGGATGACCAGCAAAAAATAGTTTACTGAGTTGTCGATTTTATCAGTAGATAAGAAACCTTCTTTATTACAGTTTCAGGGAAGATTTTTTCAGGATATTTCTCAGTTATTCTAAGGGCCAAATTTTATAAAATTTCCATTAGGAATGTCAGTTTCAAATACCCTTTGTATAGCCTAGGCCTGTGGGGGTACCGAGTCTGAGCCTTATGTAACCCAACACAGGAGTTCATGAGTTCCCAAAGTAACTGTCTCCGTGCAATGACTCTTGCACACGCTTCTCAGAGATTGGGCTTCTTTTAATTATTGCTTCTTTCTCACTGTTCATTTGTTTCATTTATTCTGCCATATCCCCTTTTATTTGATGATCTGGCAAATTCTGCTCTTTGGTTACAACTCGGTTGTTTTTCCGCTTGGTTCGGGGTTTTTTCTGTTGTTGTCGGTTGGTTTTGGTTTTTGGTTTTTGCCCCCCTTGTCGAGCCCACGTTTTCAGTCACAATAAATATTAAACAAAATTTATTAAACTCAACTCATTTTCCATTTTACTTTGGCGCTGGCTTTTCTTTTTTCTTGACTCCTAACATGCCTTTTTTTTTTTCCGTTGAGGTTTTGCTTTTTTTTTTTTTAACACTACCTATATCCATTAGCTGCCTAATTAGTTTTATCTATTCCATGTGGATGCAGTGAGTTTATAAGAGAATTTCACAAACAAGTAGTTTTTTAGTGAACTTAAACAGAATTTTAAAGGAGACCTATTTTTATACTCAATAAAAGCACAAAAGTGCAGAAAGTATAAAATGGCTTACAAAGGGAAACATAAGTTCATAATGTTCCATGTATAAAAGTAATAATTTTATTGGGTAGAGATACTCTTAAAAGATTCAATACCTCTGCCAGTGCACAGATAGGACTGTTCTAAATGACTTGGGAACTTCTGGTTGCCTGTGGTTGCAAACAGAGAACTCCGTCGAGAAAACCAACCGGTGAAAGCAATATGACGGAGTTGACATGTGGTTTCGTACGAGCAGTTGCGGAATTGAAACACCCTGGATGTGCGTTCGTGGAGGCTTCCTTGTCGTGGTTTGATCAAACTTCTTTTATGTAGTCACGTAGACGTGGGTTTTCTCTGCTGTGAAAATGACAAATAAAGCAATATGACAAAAAGTTTGAAAATGCGTAGAAAATATTTACTCTAGGGTCCTCGAAGGGACTTTGATGTTTATGTTATTTTATGAGACAGATGACGTTCCCGCTTCAAAAAAAGAAAAAGCGACTGGAAATAATCACAGGATACCGTAGAAAGAATTTTGATCAAATAGCTATTGACAAAGGGCCCTCTAACACATTTTTCTTCATCCAGCTTATGTTCAAGAACACAATGCCCCATCCCTTGAATCACATAGGGAGAAACGTTATATACCATTACCATTAATTTCCCATTTTGTCTACTTTTTACTCTTGTACATATGTTGTGGGTTGAAGAGTCTTTTGCATTTGTTTGTGACACCCTTTTTTGAATGGACTGTTTCAAATCGGAGGCCTGCTTTTCCAGTCTGGGGCTCCTCGTGGTCATGGCATCCCACACTGCTTCACGGTGGCCCCCGGGACAGAGCCACCTGAAGAGCGAGAGCAGTTTTCAGCATGACACTGTTGCCAAGTCTGTATTTTCCAAGGCCACATGAAACTTACTTTCAGAGCCACTCCAGGTTTGGGAGCAGAAAAGCTGAAAACCCTTTTGTCTAGAAGTCTGAGTGGTTTGGGGGGGGGACCCTGTTTTAGAGTTTGCATGCCAGCCCACGCCCTGAGCTGTGAAACAGAGAGAGGGTGAAGCTCCCCGAGGCGGTGCGCTGGAGGATGAAGTGTTTGATAGCACTAGGGGGAAAAGAAAATGCATGGCAAAGTTTTGTCTTCTTGTAGACTATCTAGCATGCAGAGTTTAGTGTGTTAGAACAGTGTATGACATTGCTGTATCAAAGTTGTAAAATTAAGCATTATTTATTGAAAACTATGTATTTTTTTGTAAAAACCTGATCACATAGAGAATATCAGTGGCTTGTGCTCGTGCCCCAATGGAACCAGCTTCGTGACCCACCCTCCTTGGTATGCAGTGTTATTGCTCAGGGTTGAAAATAGTATACCCCAATGTCTCTTTGCAAGAGTTTTTCACAGAGGAATACATTTGTTCAAAAGACTCTAATAAAATTGTGTGATCGATCTGCACTTGTGGTTTTTATGTGACTCGTTTCCAGTTTTGCCTTTGATAACTACCATACCATTTCCTAAAGTGTTGTCCTTGTCCTCCAAACTGATCATCCCAGACGGGCTTGAGGAGTCCCAGATGTCAGCCTGGACAGGAACAGACCCCACAGGAGCGCTCTGGGCAGGTTTGAGAGCCGCTGACAATGCGAATAAGCACGATAATAAGGTCTCAAGATTTTTAACTGGCCAGTCGAGTGGACAAAAGCATAAAATATAGCAAGGCAGATGAACACGCTTGATCAGAAATGCTCCAAGTAGAAAATGAAGGGAAATTATCAGGGCCAGTTGCTGTTGAATTCAGTGCCAGCAAACTCCCATTTCTCTGTGTCCTTTTTTTTCTCCCCCCTATCAACAATTTACAGTGTAAATGTATTTTGACATAGAAATCATTCTGTATTGAGATTCTTGATATAAAATGCTTTTATGGATGCCTGTAAGTGATCCTTGGAATTATGATCAGATTTTTTTAAAGATGTGTTTACATGGTGAGTGTTTGTTGTATATTAAATTTGGTTTTGTAGAAACATCTGTGTTGTACTGTAACAAATTTCCAAGTGCACCATTAACACAACCACCCGTAGGTAAAATTTTTAGTTATACCGACTTCCACTTCCACACCATAGGACGACTATCAGAACTATCGATGGCAACACTATCGAATCATTATATAATCAATGTTTTAACTTTATTCCTGAATATTTTAGGATGTCTTTCACCATGGTAGGGTTTTATTTACTTACTTATTTATTTTTTAATTTTGAAGGAAACAAAGTGTATACCCTGTATCAGTTTTATCTAGTAAAAAATTCTTGCAATTAGCAGGAAAGGATCCTGGCCCCTGGGCGTGTTTCAAATTATTCATTGGTACTCCTTGTACTATTTGTTACACTACTTGCCTTTCAATGCTGTGGGTTTTTTTTTTTTTTAAGAAATTATTTTTTTAATTCAATAGTTAGGTTTACTGAAGGGACAACTTCAGCTAAAATGTCCCTGCTAGGAAAACATATAAAATACGAAAACTTTGACTTTACTATTCTCCCAGGAAATCTAGGAGTGAAAGAGGGAGGTGATGTATCCTTACTCCAGTGATTGTTTATCTATAAGACTCCAGAAAAACAGTATGCCTGGACAGAATGTCCAGGATGATAATCTTGGATAATCATGGATGATAATCTTATCAGAAGATACATTGGTTCTACCTGAAAGTAAATACTTTTATGAGACGTGTAGCTTGGCGAATTTGAAATAATGAAATCCAGACTTTTGGCGTTGGCAAAAGCACATAGAACTTCATTAAAACGGGGTGCGTTTTGATGTTTTTAGCACAATGGAAGTGGAGAGAGGCCACAGCAGATGACTTGCTCCTGCTTTATATTTTGTCATCCCATAAGACTGGATTGTAAGGCTACAAATTTTATCATCGATGATCACAGTGAAAGCTGGACCTAACTGTAATAGGCAGCACAGGAGTAGATCTGGAAAAGTCAGGGGAGATGGGGGTCACCTTTTAGATTTCACTTCCCATGAAAAAGTCACGAGTGCACGTCTAGCTTGAGCTGACATAGCATAGGTGGCCATCATTTGCTGACCGTACTGTCCCACACCCCCCTTTCCTGCTGGACTCACTGACCACATCCCCCTCGCTCTGCCCCAACCGGGGCCAATATGGCTGGGTGACTGCCAACTGAAAGGTAGTGCATGGATGATAGGCTTGCTCGTAACCTGGAACTCATTTGTCTCTCAAGAGTTAAACTGAACTAATAATCAGACTCCTTCCTAGATTTGGGGTTGAAAACACAGATTGGCCTCGTTCTCTGCAAGATTTGAGTTGAGAAGTCATGAGGGAATCTTAGGGCTGGAGTAGCCATTCGGAACTGAAATGAAGTCAAAACCAAAAGGATAATTGGAAGACAGAATGGGGAAGCAGAGAAATCATGAGGGAGAACCATCTGTCTCCTGGAAGAAGTACTCCTGTGTGTCTGGGGAGGCGAGGGGGTTCCAGGTGGCTTTTCGGCCCCAGTTCAATGGGTTTATATGCTAAATCAGTGGCCGCTGATGACCTACCCAAGAGTTATTTGGCCATTTGTCTTTACCAACAAAAACCTTATTTTGGTTTGAATGGCAATAGGATCAGCCAAAAACGACCTTCTCTTGCCTCCCTTGCAGAGAGAGGTGACCTGTGACATGGTTCTGATTGAGGAGATGTTACTGAGAGTTGGTCAGTGAGACCTTCAGGAAAACACCTCTGCCAGAAAGCCTCTGTGGTGGGCACATGCCATCCTTCCATTGCTTCTTCCAGCTGAGTATAGTCGTGTCGGCTGGAGCTACATGTGTGAGCGTGAGCAGAGGGAGAAGAGGGCCCCGAATCCTTGACCAGCTGCCAAACCAGCACCAACCACCGCCTGCGTGTAAGTCACAGTTATTCAGATTTTTCTCACAAATGTGGCCAAACCCAAACCATAAGGCACTCCTATTTCCTTGGGATTATTTGCATGGATCTGTGTTTCTTTTGACCCAATGAGCAAAACTAAAAACAGTCTAGATGGCCAAAGAGCTAGGATGATGTGCTAAATGTTGGCAAGTAGATAGAGTTCAGTGAAACTCAAAAAGGTGGAAAGAAAATTAAAAAAAAAAAATGGTACAGTGAATGAAATGGCAAGAGTTTTCATAGTCACAAACACGGTATCCGATTTAACTGCTGAAATCCTAGGATGATTTTTAGGAAATATTTATATCAAAGACCTGAGAGTTGCTTTATATTTGTGAAGCTCTTCAGCTCTTCAGGATGATACAATATCCTTCATTTGTCTTCATATATTATAGGACTTAAGGAAGTTGCAGCAGCAACAGAGAAAAAGAAAAGGTGGCAGGTTAACAAGGAACCTGTAGAAAGAAAACAAAAAGCTCAAAAGATGGATCGTCTTGTGTGAGGATAGACAGATGGATTCCCACGATCCTGACTCGATCACTGTGTGACATGTCATATTACAGAAGTCAGTATTTGCAAAACTGATGCTAAGCCATCCAAAAGAGCTGCAGTCATGTTTATTTTGGACTATTTAACAGGGCAGGGAGGTAAGAAATTTTCAATATTTCTACTCGACGTAATTTTAAATCAAACCAACAAGTTCTAGAAGAATCACTTTGGCTTAAGCCCTTTTCACTCACTAGTGTTTTACAAATAAAAATGTAGTTTTGGTCCAAGAGCTCGTGGGAGATCACTACAAGGGAAGCCTTTGTCTGGGCAGGTCCACAAGCCAAAGAGGCAAAATAGAACATTGCAGCTAGGTCGACAGGACAGCGCTGGGCAGCAGAATCGCCGCCACACGAGACTCAGATCCCTCCACTCAGTCTGCATCCGTGTAACCCAGGGAGGTGAACAGATGCAGGTAGGTCAGTTACAAAGGCTTTCTGAGCACGGGGATGGGAGTCATGAAGGAGCCGAAGGGCTTGGGCATCAGAGAGGGAGAGCCAAGTGCAGCCAGAAGCCAATCGGAGAGACGTAGGGGTGCAGCCTGCCGGACCGACAAAATGGTCAGTCACAGCGACAAAGCAAGGCATGACCGGGGATGCCCGGGCCCATGACCCTGAGTTGCATGAGAGCCGCTAGCCAAGCACAGGTGCCCTTGGAGGAAAAGGGAGCAGGAGAATGGATACAGAATGAGAGGCGGGGGGAGAATAGAATTTTGGTCCTGTTCCAATTACGGGAAAGAAAAGACAGAAGAAAAAGAGCAAGCTTTCACTTGGTTGATGACACTAGTGGGAACAGAGAGGGAGGGGAGGGTGCTGTTGGAGAGAGATCATGAGCACTCTTTTTATGACAGTTGATAGTTTAGTCCTCAGAAAAAGCATCTGTTGTAGAGAAATGTCCTAGAGTAAAGAGTCACCTGGGGTGACCCTGTTAACACCTGTGGGCTGGCCCTGGAGCTCTCCCCCGTCCCGCCCTGCACCTGGTCCCATCTGGATGCCGAGTTCCATGTCACCCCTCTCTGGAAGGGGTCAGCCTGAGGAGGAGTCCAGGCTCTGCAGCGTGAGCAACCTGGCTTCCAGACCTGGGTCTGCTACTTTCTGCCACGTATCCCTGGAGAGGGTTACTCAACCACACCATGCTTCCTTGTCCTCTGGCTGTCATAGGAGAATCTAAGCATGAGTTTGAGTAAATGAGCTCCTTGGGTCACAAAAAGAACTCAGTAAATAAAAAATATTGCCTTAGGGCTACCATCATATGAAGGCAGAAACCCTTCTGCCTTGTTGGGCCCCACGTCCCCAGAACCTGGCACAGAAGCCTGGTGGCAGCTTCCTAAAATGTGCGCAGAAATGAAATGTGAATTGGAAAGCTCTTGAGCCAGGGATGTGGGGGAGCATCTAGATGGAGACGTTGAGTGGCCAACCCTTGTGAGTTGGAAGAAGGAACCCCTCCCCCCACATCGGTGAAGACGCGGGGTTTCAGAACAGAAAAAGAAACTGTGAGCAGAAAAGACACTGGCATCCATGACTTTCTCTCCAGTGTTCTCCCCCCTTAGGAGAAGATGAAGCATAGCACTTCATTGATGTGACAGGAGCTGCCTTCTGGAGCACGGTTTTCGACCGTAGTGTCTGGCTGTGACCCACGTGAAGGCCGACACTCACATGGATGAGAGATGGGACCTCTTAAAGACATGGCAGGAAACAATTTAAATCATGAGACAAGATCTCACAGTTACTGCAGTAGTTCGTAATGACCCTCAGTAGCAAGGCCACATGCAGAACAGCTGGTCACTCTGGCTTGCTCTGTACGTAGGACAGACTACAGGTTAAAGTCCTTTCTCAGCGCTGCATCCCTCCGGAGAGCACAAAGATGTTTTGAGACACTGTGATTTTTAAAAATAAACCCATAGTCTCCAAACTGTAGTATGCTAACAATTGTTAGTTAGAAACTACTTGTGCGAGTCCTCACAGTTGATTGCACATCCCCATCCACATGGAGAAGTTGTGAGCATGCAACAGTCTCCGGGAGAGGCTGCTCAGCGTCCCCAGAATTGTGCAGGATCCTCTGAGGGATGGGGGGAGCAGGGATGTAACAGTGCTTAATTTCTACTTATTTTCTAGCTGACAAAAATGAAGTGATTTTCCCTTATTAACATTTAAAAGTCGGTTTAACAGCAGCGCACGTATATAATTTTGAATACCCAGATTGGAGGTGACCGCTCCAAACACGTGGCGGCTGGAATTGTGTGATGGGACAAGATCAGAGGCCCCTGTTCTGGGAAAGAGAATAGATGGCGTGTGGTCATACAGGGCCAGGGGATGGAGAGTTGAGAGTGGCTCCCAGTGCTGCCGAGTCCCCGGGCCACCTGCTCGTGGTCAGTACTTGCCTGCCTCTCTGGTTCTCTGTTTTCTCCTGCATAAATTGGTGGCTGAACTAGATCGTACTTGAGGTTTCTTTCAGGTCTAACACATAATACAATTAGTCCCTATTTATTGACGATCACGGTGCCTGTTTGGAGGCATTGGTATAAACCCATGCTTTGGGAGACGGCAGGTAGGGGTGGTGAAACTAGGGGGCCAGACGGCCAGACGCTCTTGTCCTGTGAGAGCTGGGAAAGGCTAACTCTAGCTGAAGTTGTCCACCTTCAGAACGTTTCAAACACCCAGGAGGCCGAACTACATGGTCATTGGCCCCTGTGTTTTGTTTTACTGTTTGGGGGGACGGTCTGTGGTCTTCAAGGCCCTGGTTACTCCCTTCTAAGAGAGAACTTTTGTGTTTGAACTTTATCCTTATTGCTACAATTTTTACAGGAATTTAGAATTATTTTCCAGGCCAACAAATATTCAAAATCAAGTTCGATGTAATTCTTTGGGGAAAAAAAGAAAAAAAAAAAAACTATATTGCTATCTCAGTTGACACACTGCTTTAACTGAGAGGGTATGAACAGGGTATGAATGCAGATGACACAGTGTTTCATAAAGCACAAATCTAGTTTCTAAACTTACCAAAGAAACATCAAAATCACATCCTTAAAAATACAGACCTCTGGGCCCACTTTGCAAAATACCAATTCAGTGTGTTTGGAATGAGACCAAGAATCCATACTTTTAATCACTGTATCCAGCTGATTCTGAGGCTCTCGGCCACAGACCAGCTTCTGAGATCAATGGCCCTTACACCAGTGAGGGGATCATAAGAAACGAACATTGTTTTGTCAAGAATTAGTGTCTCGGGTCAAGTCGTGAGATTTCCATTAATAAACACACCCTTGTCACCACCTCTCCACCATGGTCGCGCTTCCTTCCGTGAACTTCTGCTGCGTGTTGAATGCTGAGCTCGCACAGATTCAAGACTGTGCTTAGCTTTCGGGCCTCTGGGCAGCTGAGCCAGAAGACGTCTGCCCTCTCCACCTGTACGGAGAGCTATGGGACGGGGCACTTGGGTTTGAGGTTGATTTCCTGATTCTTAAACCTCTTTATGCCTCCTATGCCTACTTTGGAGTCTTGTTGAGACCTGAGATCCATATTACATGCATGCAGCCTGAGAGCTGGTGTAGACCAAACCATACAAAGTCGACACCTTGATTTCTCCATTGTTTCCTCACTGAGTGATGTTGCCACGGGAGGAGTGAGGGAGGGTGGGTAGAATTGGGAAAGTAGAGAAAAATGGGAAAACCTAGAGGACTGTGAATAATCAGCCGCCCTGAATATTTAACATAGTCCTGATGCTGACATCACCACTCAGTGCATATTCTCATCTGAGAAATGGGGCAGCATCACTGGTATGTGTTGTGCCCCTGCTATCATAAGGCACGGTGATCAATGTAAGGATAGTTTTTAAATAATGGGCAAATAGTAATATCACTCAAAGTTTGTGTGTTCGGATTTTTACCCACCTATAAAATAAGGATCATGATCTTTGCTTCCTAAAGGTGTTCTATTGTTTACTGAACTTTGCACAGCTTTCTGAGACGTGCTGACTGAAATGACTTGGCATTAAACCTGGCGTCTGTTTGTATGGAGCTCTGGAACTGGGTCCTAAGGCAGAGGGAAGAAAAAGCGAAATCTGTTTGGGGACAGACAATTTGTTATACACCTTAACATACGAAATAAAACAGGAGATGGAGATGTTCTGCAAGACAGAACAAAGAATCAGACAGGGACATTTCCCGCATAATTTCAGGGGGCAGATGAAAGAAAGAAAGAAAGAAAGAAAAAAAGAAAGAAAGAAAGAAAGAAAGAAAGAAAGAAAGAAAGAAAGGAAGAAAGGAAGGAAGAAAGGAAGAAAGGAAGGAAGGAAGGAAGGAAGGAAGGAAGGAAGAAAAGAAAGAAAGAAAGAAAGAAAGAAAGAAAGAAAGAAAGAAAGAAAGAAAGAAAGAAAGAAAGAAAGAAAGAAAGAAAAGAAAGAAAAAGAAAGAAAGAGAGAAAAGAAAGAAAGAGAAAAGAAAGAGAGAAAAGAAAGAAAGAGAAAAGAAAGAAAGAAAGAGAAAAAAGAAAAAAAGAAAGAAAGAAAGAAAGAAAGAAAGAAAGAAAGAAAGAAAAAGAAATAAAGAAAGAAAGAAAGAAAGAAAGAAAGAAAGAAAGAAAGAAAGAAAGAAAGAAAGAAAGAAAGAAGAAAGAAAGAAAGAAAAAGAAAGAAAGAAAGAAAGAAAGAAAGAAGAAAGAAAGAAAGAAGAAAGAAAGAAAAGAAAGAAAGAAAGAAAGAAAGAAAGAAGAAAAAGAAAACTAGCCCCTGTGTGACGGGAGGGAATTGTTACCCCCGAACACAATGGATCGTGGATGGAAGAGGTCTTAGGAGAGGACTATCAGCGCAGTACATACAGGGCACAGGAAGGGACAGGAGGAGACGGTAGGGTACATCAGAGGGATTTATCTCGCCAAGGAGATGGAATTTGACAGTGACGAGTGGTGTTTGGTATAGTCCAGAGAACAGAGAGAGGAATGGAGATCGCAGTGCAGGTGCAGCAGGAAGCTGGTCCCCATTGACAAGACAGGCCTGAGCAAGGACACATGGGGGCTTAAGGAGAACAAATGGCAGATGGTTCACACTAGGATCCGAGGGTGGTGGGAAATTGTTGCAGAGCAGAAAGCACATGACAAATTGGCCCGGTGCAGGAAGACGTTAGCCCTTGCCTCACAGAATCCGTAAGTGACATAATCAGAGCCCTTCCAGTATTGGCAGCCCACTTGGTAAAAGTGGTTCCCGCGTGGAACCTAGGCTGGCAGAAGGTGCACAGTTGACCCAGAAAGCAATCTGGGAGGATGACAAACCAGACCCCTGAAGAATTACATGAGGCCGTGGAAGCGCCCTTCTTACCAGTAGGGACAACATTCCCCAATCCAATTCCAATTATGAAGTTGCTCTTTCAAGGCAGCTCGATTAGGAGGTGTATTAGCCAGGATTCTGCGGGGAAGGAGAACCGATGGGATGTATATACAAAGAAAGAGATTTAGTATGAAGAATTGCTTCCAGTGATTACAGAGGTTTGGCAAATCCAAAAAAAAAAACAAAAACAAAAACAAAACAAAAGCTAATGCGGTAGACCAGACGGCCAGAGACTGGCCAGAACTGCAGTTCCGTTCTGCAAGTTCAGGAAGGGCTGATGTTGCAGATGGACTCTAAAGACCGATGATGGCAAAACCTCCTTGCTCAAAAGAGATCAGTCTTTTGGTTTTCTTAATGCCTTCACCTGACTGGACAAGGTCCATGTGGTGAGCAATCTGCTTTACTCAAAGTCCATCAACTTAAATGTTAGTCTCATCCAAAAACATACTCACAGAAATAGCAGGAGAATGTTTGACCAAATATCAGGTACCTTGGCCCAGCCAAGCTGACCCATAAAATGATGCATCGGAGAAGGTAAGAACAGAGGCTCGCTATTTGAATAAGGATAAGAATGAGAAGGGGCTCTGCCTTCTCCCTGCCTCTCTGAGGTAGTCAGTGCTATGGAAACATCCCCAGATACTTTTTGGACATGCTGTAACAAGCTAAGGAACACTACTGGATAAGTTAGGCCTTTCGTAAAGTGTGAACTGCCCAACCTGACATTCAAGGACTCTATTACCTGGTCCCAAACCATTTCCCCAAACTCAGTTTGCTTTCCCTTAGCTTTTGGGAAAGTTCTCCTTCTCTGACACTGGTCTGTATTTATTGCCCTGTGCACATGGAATTTCCTGCTTCTTTCTGCCCCTTTTCCATTCTGCATTCTTTCAGGGCCCCGTTGACAAGATAGGGGGAACGTAGCGTGGAAAGGAGCCTGGCCTGGGGACAATAGTGCCTCCCCATGACGGAGGACTTACTAGGTACTGGTGAGATCACACTAGAAGCTTCCCCAGTCCTCACAGCAATCCCACGAAGCAGGTTGTCCTTATTCCCATTCTGCAGATGATGACTCAGTCATTTGCTGCAGGTCTTACCGCCAGTAAATGACAAAGTTGGGTGAGTTCGGCCCCCACAGTCTGGCTTTTGCTGACTGGGTGTCTGTCTCTGTCTCAACCTTCCCATGAATTTGGACAAGAAGTCATCCTTCACTTCTATAATATGGAGAGTTGGACTATCTGAGATTCCAAATTCTATCCTTTCTGTGAAGCTCTCCATGGTGGGCTTTGTTATACTTTCAACATCCCCTTCCCCTCTGCTAGGTAATTCTGACCACTGGCCCCCTCATCCCTTCCCTCCACACATCGTGGGGCTGGGATTTGGCTCTTACCAGTATTATCGATATAACACCATCTGCTTGCTACACTACTGGTCAGAGATGGGCAGCTGGTCTGACTCAAGCCAAAGAAAGAAGCTTGTTTGTGCCTTCTGGATGGTCACGTAAAAAGTTTTGAAGCCTGGAGTGGTTGTACCCATCTGGCTGTCAGAGGTAAAGCCAAACTGAAGCTAAACATTGATGTCATAAGCGGCAAAGCAGAGAAGCCCAAATATGTGTTGATGTTTTGAAGCCTCAGGGGCCAACGGACCTGAAGCCACCTTACCTGTGGACATCTGGAAGCCTGGCTCTGAAGCCACCTTACCTGTGGACATCTGGAAGCCTGGCTCTGAAGCCACCTTACCTGTGGACATCTGGAAGCCTGGCTCTGAAGCCACCTTACCTGTGGACATCTGGAAGCCTGGCTCATGGTTTAGCCAACTGGAACTGGGTTTGCATTCCACTAGTGAGAGCATTCCAGGAAGTTCTCCTGTGATCTCTCAACCTGGAGTGATCTCCCTTTTCTCTCAGAGCACTGGTAACTATTTAACTCCTTCCTAACTTGACATAGTCATTTGTCTGCCACTTACCATTTATAGTAAGACATGGGATGTTTCCTTTCAGATGTATGCCCTATTTCTTCATCCAGATTGTAAGGGAAACGTCTTCGATATCTTCCAGCAATCTAAACAGTAGTTCCTTACTAAGTGTTATAGAATGCGTTTGGGGATCGCATAACATAATCGCACTGTCTTTCCCTAAACATATCTGGGGTAACACTTAAAGAGGAACAAGGTGGTGATGGCCTTGATGTGCATAGTTTCGGAATTCAGATAATTCCAGGTGTCCTGATGTCCTGGTTTGTCTGCAACTGAGGAGTTTCCTGGGACGTAGTACTTATGAGTTGAAACCCCAGAAAGCCCCAGGCCAGCCAGAATAATCTGATCCCCATTGGCAGTACCGAACTTCATTCATTCAATCCAACCCCAAGGACTGGAGGGGGATAAGCATGTCAACAGTTGTTATACCAGAATCTTACAGTTTAGGAATGCAATCTCCGGCCATCCAGAGTTGTCTTGGGCCAGATTCGCCCCCACCCATAATAGCTAAAATTAACTATCTTCTATGTGCCAAACATTTTTATATATATACACTACTCCTACCTCCTTTTTAAGAAATTTCCCCACCTTTACAAAACTGGTATTAATTTTCCAGAAGAAGCTTCATCGCCTGCCTTGCCCAAGGCAACACAGGTAATTAGGTGGCAGCTCCAGGAGCCAAAGCTACAACTTCTCAGTGGAGAGTGTGTACTTGTCTCCTGTGCCCTAATCAATAACCTAGCTGCTATAATTATGTTACTTCCTTCTTTAAAATTTTCTGTGGCTGTTGTGTTTTCTGCACCTGTGACTTAAGGTCTTAGCAAGCATTTGCAGGATAAGTGGATGAGCTGAGAAATGCTGGATCTCCCCTCTTATTTACACAGAAGCAAATCCCCAGGGAATAGAGGGTTTGGGCTTTGTTTCACGTCTGAGAGGAGCTGCTATTGAGCGACCTGCCAGACTGCTAAGCGATGTATGCTTTTGGGGGTGTGATTATCAATTATGCTGACAACTGTCAACCACAGCACTTTTGTTTTATAGGAAAGGCCAGTCAAGAACCTTAAGACAATATTGAGGGCCCTGGGTTGGTTAATTTCACATCAGCTTGACTGCAGGAATGGATGCCCAGATAGCTGGTAAAAGGTTTCTTGGTGTGTGTGGAAGGGTGTTTCTGGAAGAGATGAGCATTTGAGTCAGCAGACCCAGTAGAGATCACCAGCACTGAGGCTGTGAGGGTCCCTCTAGAAAAAAGAGGTGAGGGAAGGTTGGATTCCTCTCTGCCTGACCTTGTGAGCTGGGATGTCCATCATCTCCTGCCCTACAACAAGTTCTTGGGTCTCTGGACAGGGACTAAGCCCAGCGGCTTCCTGGTTCTCAGGCCTTCTGCCTTGGAGTGAATGAAGCCTCCAGCTGTCCTGGTTACCCACAGCTTGCAGGAGGAGGATCTGAGCCTCCACGACTGCATGAACCGATTCCCATATTAAATGTCCTCTTATACATCTCTACACATCCTGTCGGCTTTGTTTCTCTGGAGGCCCCTGACTAATGAAGACCCCTTTTCCTATTTCCAAACCTTAAATACCGAGAACGACTTTTCTCCTACTTCCAACTAGTTCAATTCTTGAATACGCCAAACTATGCAAAATATATTACTTGGAAGAGAATCAGCAAATCAAATTAATTATTAAGAAAAAAAATCTGGTAATTTTTTTAGTAGTTTAAGCTTGATTTTTTTTTCTGAGAAATAAGACTTCAAATAGGTTAAGAAAAGAAAACAATTATGGCTCTATTTCAGTGATGGATGGCTGTTCTATTAGCTTTGAGGTTTTTCTTTTTCTTTTTTGTTGGTTATTTGTCTTTTGGTGGGTAAAGGCCTCTAATAATCTTCAGGATGAAAGATACCATGTAATGACTCATTAATATTATATTTAATACATTTTTGTAGTTAATACCTTAAAAACAAAACATGTAAAAATCATTTATTTCATTTGCTAGATGGAGAAATATTAACATATTAACATAGCCATAAATTTACCATGCCAGAGATAGAAAATTAGTATTGAATACGTAATGTAAGTAAATAATGAGGTAAGAAAATATGAGGGTTTACAACAGAAAAATAAAAATATTCATGGTTGCCCACATAATTCCATCAGAACTTCTCTAATTATTCCATAAGAAGTCATAAGAAATAGCAGACACTAAGCATTGAGTAATGGCCTGACGCCAAATGTGATGCTTGGTACTTTTGAAATAGTCAGTTTTCCCATTAGCAAGATTCAAAAATTACTAATAAAATATTTACTAGCTATTACTTTTCTTGACCTATTAGTGGAGTTCACTAATGGATTCAGATTTCCTAAGCGGAAAGTTATATATATATATATTTCTTTAGCATCTAAGCCAGTAGCCCTCCTGTATGGTGTATCTGTAATATTTTCCTGAGCTATAAGCTCACGTGCTTTTCAAGGTCACATTTGGGACTAACCGTATGCATTGTCATGTACCAAACATTCCAGGCAGCCAGGGCTCTTAGGTGTAAGCAGTAGGAATCAACTCTGGTTAACAGATAGAAAACAAGTGATTGAAAATAGACTCTTCTGGAAGGCTGCAGAACTGGGTTGGGAAACAGAGAGAAATAAGGAAGGCTAAGTATCAAGTCAGCACCTTGCCCCAAAGCCAGGCCACAGAAGCCACCCGGTGGGGCCTTCCGGGCTACTTCAGGGAAACGAGTTTTCACAGCCCCCATCATCTCTGTCAGCACTCACTAGGGGACACTTACACTGTCCCCACGACTGTGACTCCCCCAGAAAGCCTACATCACTGCCACCATGGGGATTTCTCCACATTTCTGATTCCAAGTTCGGAAGAGGTGTCTCTAGTTGGCTGCAAACACGTGTCCTGGTGGGGTTTTTTTTAGCTTTGACAGTGAGAGGCAGCAACATGTATACGATGGGGAACTTCCTAAGACGGGAAGAGGATCTTGACGCAGGGAGAAGCAGAAAGGACAAAGAGAGAAATGTCACACACGTACGTTTGTGTATGTGTACCCACACACATCCAGGAGATTACAGGTGGGCAATCATGCTGTCACTTTTGTGCCAGTTTTATTCTGATTCTGTAAAGAGAACTTGGGGAGCGCCTGGGAGGCTCAGTTGGTTGAGCCTCTGCCTTCGGCTCTGGTCATGATCTCGGGGTCCTGGGATCGAGCCCCACGTCGGGCTTGCTGCTCTGTGGGGCGTCTGCTTCTCCCTCTCCCTCTGTTCCTACCCCCTGCTCGTGCTCACTCGCTCTCTCTCTCTCAAATAAATAAATAAAATCTTCAGAAAAAAAAAAAAGAACTTGGGAGCTCTTCTTTCTGTATAGTGTAGAAAAGTTTTAACTGGCACCAGAAACCTCCCATGAAACCCTGTTATTATTTGAGGTGGCTGGAAAGGAAGGAAATGGAATTAAAACGAATTTATTTTGGTATCTTTTGTATGCATACATTATAAAGATTTTGAAATACAGGAACTCATAAAATAGAAAACAGAAAGCACACACAGTACTCCCAGTATCAGCCCCCATAAATACGGATTGAGTTCTTATTCTCTGCATACACGCAAATGCACCCACACACGTGTACATGGTTATTGAACAGAAGTCACAGCATACTAAATATTGGTTGGTATCCATTGCTTTTTCTCACCTAATATCATAGCATAGGCTTTTGATATTATTAATTTTTTCAAGACTAATTTTTAAAGATTAGCAAAATATGTTTATACTATGATTTAATTAACCTTTTCCCTGTTGCTAGACATGTTAACATAAATTTTATAGAGAGGTCTTTTTTATTTATTTAGGTATTTTTTAAAAATGTATTTATTTATTTTACAGAGAGAGAGAGAGAGCACATGCACAAGAGAGAATACGTGGGGCAGGGGAGGGGGAGAGGGAGCAAAAGAATCTCAAGCAGACTCCCAGCTGAGCACTTAGCCCAATGTGGGGCTCCATCCCAAGACCCTGAGATCATGACCGAGCCAAAACCAAGAATCAGATGCTCAACTGACTGAGCCACCCAGATGCCCCCAGAGAGGCCTTTTTAAATGCTTCTCCTCCATGAGATTCTCCCAGAATGGTTTCGTGATGTTGATCCTGAGGGGTCCACATCCGCCAGCCCTGGAAGGCACCTGTGCTCCCCGTCAACGGCAGTGGGGCGTGCTTTAGCCCTCTCCTACACTTTGTACTCCACCCGTGTGCATTCTGGTTCATGTATGATTAATCAAAACATCAATTTAGTTCTTAACAATATCGTGAGGAAAACAGCCATAAAAAAGGAAAAATAAGAAGTGCAGTTTATTTGAGGAAGACAGGTGTTCATTATGAGGCTCCGAAAACAATCTGTGGGTTACCTTTACAGTGAGAAATTCCGAGGTGGGACACAGGTGTACCTCCAGCCACGCACCAGGGCTTCACTCCCTCTAGGAGCCGGGAAGGGTCCTTCTTGGTGGGATCAAAGCCTTGTTTGTCAAAATTTGTTTTATATTCCAGTTCTGCCCCGCACAGCCCCCTAATAAGACCCTGTGCATCTCTGGACTGTTGACATCTTCTCTATAAAAACCATGTACTGGGTAAGGCCCCGTTTGTGAGCCCGGTAAGAAAGCCTGCTGGGTGTGAGGGCCATGCGCGCCCAACTCTGGGTGCGGGCTCCCGGTGCCAGCCCCAAGCCTTCAGGCTGTGTGGTCAGGGTACAATCTCTCGGCGGCACCAGTCCGTGAAGAATCAGAAACCACAAATCTGACCTTTGGAGATGCAGGAAGTAATTGGCTCCATGTCCATTAGTCAAAAACATGTGTTTTTCACCATCTCGAGGGACTGAAGTGCCTCTAAACCACAAAACAGACTCGGACCAAAAGGTGGGTTCCTACTGATAACTGCATTCGCTACCTACCGCTCCTCTTCCTGGAAAGTTCTTTCCCTACCCTCCACAGCCGGAGAACAACTGAGATCTGGAAAGGGGGCTCTCAGCCCATCTCCGGCTTGCCGAGGCCTCGGAGGGCCTGACCCTTGATGCCGCGCGTCTGTCCCTCGTTCTCGTGACTCACAGACGGCTTCCTCAGGCCTCATTGGGAAAGAGTCTCAGCATCTTACTGTCTCCGCCAGCCCACACGGTTTTATTGTGGACCTCCAGCCCACAAGGCCTGAACTGGGCTCTGGAAAACAGCCGTTTCCCATGGAAGGAGCAGAAGAGAAACTTAGGTAAACAAACGAATGTCAATGAACCAGTGAGAAAAGTTTAAGTTGGGGAGACGGAGAGTCTTGTGAGAGGGAGGACCAGTTTTGGCCAGGATAGCTGCCGGCCAGGCCAGGGGAGGTCCCTTCGCCCAGGTGGCTTTGGGGCGGGGAGTCAGTAAGCGCACAGACCCTGAGGTGGGAGTGTCTGGGGTCCATGAGGTCACGGGGACTAACTCCCCAGACCAGAAATGACAGATTAGGAGGCAGGGAGCTGCAGAGAAGGCAGATGAACCCCGGCCACAGGCAGAGGCAGAGAAGGGAGAAATGTCAAAGGTGGACATGAGAACCCAACAAGGATAGAGCTTCAGAGACATTTCGTGTGAGCCCATGTCATCCACACCCCCTCCCCCCATGTCCCTTGGAAGGGGTCCCTTGATTGTCCCCAGTACCAGAGATACTAAGTGTCTGCATGCTAAAGCTGAGATACTAATATGAGTTTATATTTATATTCAGGACTCAATTCATTTCAGTCCCCAAAGCACGTACTCACCTTGACTACGTGTGAGACACGCTGCCAGACTTCGGAGAGGGCACATGGGTAATTACAAGGCGCAGGCGCGCAGAGCCCACAGTCTGGCTAGAGAGCCGCATGGACAGCTCTGTGCCGGTTAAGAAATCACGGGACACTTTACATGTCTTAAGAAACTCTCTATCCACGGGCGCCTGAGTGGCTCAGTCAGTAAGCGTCTTTAAGCGTCTGCCTTCGGCTGGGGTCATGGTCCCGGCGTCCTGGGATCGAGCCCCGCATCGGGCTCCCTGCTCCGCGGGAAGCCTGCTTCTCCCTCTCCCACTCCCCCTGCTTGTGTTCCCCCTCTCACTGTCTCTCTCTGTGTCAAATAAATAAATAAAATCTTAAAAAATAAAAAGTAACTCTCTATCCAAAATGGTTTCCCTTGTTTTTGAACTACTAAAGCGAAAAGCGTAATCTTAAATTGCTGGAAGAGTCACTGACATGAATTATTATTCCCAACACGGCTGGCTAAAGAGGTGCATTTGGACATGCATACATACAGTTATACACATAAACCAATGATCATATAGCATTTTAATGATTTCTGAGCCGTGTCCCCAAAGTGATAAAATGCATTCTAATAGTCAATAAAGTGATTACATTTCTGCCCTTTACTAACCTCCAGATCTGGCAGGCAGGTTGGCCTTTGGAACATGCCTGGGTCCCCTCCCAGGGTCAGGCAGCTCCACCCTGCCCAAGCACCTGGGTCCCTTTGTTTCCGGAGGAGAAGGAGGTGGGCAGTTTAAGTTCAGTGCATTGGAGGGAGGCGCTGTGGGTGGAGCTTAGGACCCGGCCAGTGCCTGGGGGAACGACCATCCTCCTGCAATGGAGGCCCTTTGTGTGTGAGATGGAGTCTATTTTCCCACCCTTTTACCTGGGCTAATCAATGCCTTTCATTGGCCAGTGGAATGCAGTGGGAATGATAATTGTGCCTGGAGCCTGGCCTCCAAGGCTCCGTGTGGCACTCTGCTTGCATCCCGGGAACGCAGAGCAAACCCAGATCAAACCCAGAGCTCACGGGGCTGAGATAAGTGTGCGAAAGAGTCGAGCTAGCTCAGTTGTCCTGTCTGAGGCCCCACACAGACAAGAGCCCAGCCAGGATCACCAGAGCTGACTCACAGCTGACCCGGGACCTTAGCAGACCTGTGAAGGAGCCCAGCAGAGATAAGAAAAACCGTCCAGCTGAGGGGCGCCTGGGTGGCTCAGTCAGTTAAGTGTCGGCCTTCAGCTTAGGTCATGATCCCGGGTTCCTGGGATAGAGCTCCTCATCCTGGGGCTACCTGCTCAGCAGGGAGTCGGCTTCTCCCTCTCCCTCTGCCCCCTCCCCTTGCTCATGTTCTCTCACTCTCTCTCAAATAAATGAATAAAATCTTAAAGAAAAAAAAAATCATCCAGCTGAGCCCAGGCTGAACTGCTGATCTGCCCAGCCCCAGGCTAGGTCAGTGGTGGCTGGCTGAAGCCACCAAGTTTTAGAGAGCCCTCCATTCAGAAATCTGCCTGTATCTATAATCACATCTATATCCGAGTATGAATTAAAGGAAGTGGCGAAGGATAAGGGCACTGACTAATGTACAATATACGCACAGATACAGATGGCAGGAAATAAAAAATTGTTATAGGCAATGAAGCCAATAGACACATAAATCTTGTCCCTATAACTATCTTACAAATTGTTCCAAAAACAGTCATTCATTTATTATGTTCACCATCTGAACACCTGAATGAGTGCAAAAGGTGGGGGACAGAGTCGGTGGGTCTTGGTCCTTGTCCTAAGGTTCAGTGTGACCACAGCCCTGTCTGTGTTACGGCTTATGCAGCACTTTTCTATAGGTTACCTTATTTTATTTCTAATAGAACACATCTGTGAGGTAAACCAGAGCTAGAATCAGCATCCCACTTTCTCAGACTCAGAGTCTCCTGCAAGCTAGCGCAGGGTGTACTCATCAGTGCCAGGGTTCACGCCAGAGCTTCTCTAGCAAACCCTGGGCTCCTTCTCCCGCTTCCTGCTGCCAAGTTCGCAAGGATGTGTGCGCTACAGGCTAGATTTTGCTCTGTCCCTGGTGCTATGGCTGCCCCCACTGCTGCCTGATTCTGTTTCCTCCCCCTCCCGATTAATGTCATTCCGTTTCCAGGAGGTCTGCCCATGGACTACCTAGTCCTTAATCACTAGCATGGAGCTGCCCCTCTGGGTTGGGTTAAGATTTGGTCTGTAATCAAACTATACTCAGATGACGAAAAGAAAAAAAAATATTGGAAAAGAGTAAAGTTTATCATTTTCCTACTAACTAACATGGTGATGACATACAGATGTATGAAACGCCTACAAGTATTACCTAAATCATAATTTCTGGCACACGCAACGTATGTATTATGGGTTGAACTCTGCCCCCCCACCCCACCCCCGGCCCAAACTAATATGTTGAAATCCTAACCTGTAGGATTAACCTATAGGAAGTACCTCAAAATATGACCTTATTTTGAAATAGGGTCATTGCAGATGTGATTAGTTAAGACGGGGTTGCAGTGGAGTACGGTGCACCCCTAATCCAATACGACCGCTGTCCTCCTAGAAGGGGAAATCTGGACACAGACACAGGCACAGAATGAGTGCCAGAGAGGATAAAGACAAGAACACCAAAGCCTGCCAGCAAGCCGCCCAAAGCCAGGAGAGAGGCTGGGACAGACTCTCCATCCCAGTCCCAGAAGGAACCAGCCCTACCATCAACCTTGATCTTGGACTTCTGGCCTCCAGAACTAGGAGATGGTGAATTTCCATTGTTTAAGCCCCTCCCAACGCCATGGCCGTTGTTCAGGCCACCCGGTGCGAGCGCCCTATGTTTACTAGTGTGTCATTGATATGGAAAATGGCATGCTTCCATGTGTCCAACTCTGCACCTCCTCTTTCTCCCAAATCCCAAAGAAATAACAGTTAATATGGACATAGGGAATGCATCCATAATTATGCTAAGAACGTTGCAAGAAGACTCATTAAAGGGTTGGAGACTTTTTTGGAAAACCAAAAGGGAGCCATTTTGTGATTAATCTGCATGGGGGGAAGGCTGCACCCCAGGACACACCCTCCAAGTCTGCTGTAGAAGTGCTTCCTCACCAGCCAGAGCACTGGTGTCTTCCCAGGAGTAGTTTCTAGCTTTAGAAAAGCGCGGGAATCTGCTATGCAGAGATGAGCCATGCGTGCACTACATCAAGTCGCTTTGCCTGTCATATCCAGGACGTGGCTTAAGACCCAGAGGCCGAACGACAGCGTGAACCAGTGTCAGAAAACTGCCCTTCCCACGACCTGCACCGAGGTGCCCGGCCCCACCCCGACCCCGAGAGGAGGTCTCTCTGCAGCGCCTGCCCAAATGTCTGCAGGGGCGATCTGTACACACTCCAAGTGGAAAATGCACCGAAGTGGGGTGGCAGTGACGGAGTGGGGATCACGTCCTCGCGTTACTGCCTGCACCCCAGACTGGAAAGTGACATCTCCCCGCATGTCCTTGGCTAACCCAGGTGCCCACAGAGGCTCGGCGGGTGTGAGTCTCTCCCCAGGAGGTCCAAAGCTGCTCGTATTTGCTGCAAAACATACACAATTAACACATTGTTTAGATAATTTCTATTTCATAAAATGGAAAAGTGGTGATTAAAACCTACATCATGTAATACTAATAAGCAGGCAAGATTATATAGGCCATTTGTTTCCATGCAAACACGATCATTTTCTCTCTCTCTCTCTTTTTTGGTTTCCCCCAAAACTGAACACAATTTCTCTAGCATGCCTCTACTTGGCCCAGTGGCAGAAACTTACTATTACACAATTGGGTCAGTTTAGTTGAATAAATATTTATTTAGTTCAGGGTTTTGTGTAAATTACAATAAAGAATTGGCTTCCATGGCCAAAGGATATGATTTCCTCAGGAAGCTACCCCTGACCACGTGGGTACTTCGTGAAAGGTGCGCCCGCGCTCACTGGCCAGAGGTTTTGAGTCTACACTGTTGGCCGTTGCTGGACTGTAGGAGCCCTCCTGTCAGTCCGGTCTTCCGAGTCAGGCATGGTTGTCAGTCCCGTGCAGAGGAAATCCAATTGCCACCCCGCTTTGATAAAACAGGAGTTTATCTCCGGAATGCTGGAGCTGACGTCAGCAGCTCTGCCCAGCGTGGCTTCTCCGTGGCGCTCAGGTCTCGCTGGTTTTTAGGGGAGGCATTCTGCTCCTTGCTGACTGTCAGCCTGGTTGATGGGGCAAGGGGCCTGGGGGATGAGCAGGGCTCGGTCTGTTGGCAGGGTGCACACCACCTCAGCAAGTGTTCACACAGATCTGGGTTTTATACCGAAAAACCAAGAAGTGACTGTTTATTCTCTTTTTTCACATTTTTTTTTTTTTTATAACAACTCTACTCTGGAGACAGTCAAGGTCAATATCTAATTTAAATGGAATGCGTGGTGAGGCTGCAAGGCCTTGTATCAGTGCATTGAACATTTTAAAGTATTACCAAGACACACATGTAGACCTATTCAGGTAAAAGTGTCATCTCAATAGAAGTTTTCCCAATGGGACAGTTGCAAACTCTTGAATTTCTACAGACCTAAGATCAGATCTCTATTTGGCTATTTACCAGTTGTTGCAGATTGGGCAAAATAGTTCATCTCTGTAAACCTTATTTTCCTTGAAGATATTTGGTGTAGACCAGTGTTGGCATGGAAGAGACACTCAAAAAATCATAGTCTTCATTACTACTGTTAATAAATCCATTATTGATTAATTGAGGCTCTACTAGTGATCCAACTCCATGGTAGGATGGGAAATTGGGTTTTATCTGTGCTTTACCAATGAAATGTAACATAGACTAATTCAGGAAAATCACTGGCTACAAAGTTCTTCTGTATTAGTGTAATCATATATACATAAAATTATTGGTATGATATGATGTCTGGGGTTTGCTTCAAAAAAATCTAGTAGATCAGTTATTAATGAAGCACAATGGCCATGAATTATTATCAAAATGGGATAATGGAAACATGGGTTAATTGTATTCTATTTTTATGGATGTATGAAATTTTCTGTTACATATTTTTTTTAATCTTTGGTACACATAACATATTTGAAGACAGACAAAGTGATTTTACATTTAGGAGTATACTGAATCAAACCACTTTTATAAAACGTTACCCTTTTAATTAATTGTACCTTCCCCACATGGTGACATCTCATAAAATTTGAATAGAATTTGAAGCTCCCAAAAGGTAAAAAAAATATTAAAGTTATAAATTATATATAATTTATATATTTAAATTCAATTTTTTATAAATTATATATAATTAAATTAGTTAAGAGATGGACAATTATCACTTTAAAATAAATTGTTTTTTAAAGTCTAGTGAATTTTAGACTTATGTATATTATTATATTTATTAGATTTATAGTTAGAAAAATATGTACTATATTTATTAGATATATTTATGAGAATATACCTATTATATTAGAATATATCTTGAATACCCCTAACAGGCTAGTCATTCTGTGAAATTCGTTATGTACATGATCTCAAATTGCTCCATGATGTTCTTCCGTTGGTGTAATGGGGATATTCCCATCGTACTGGTAAGGAAACTAAGGCACAGAAAGGTTAAGCAACTAGCTTGAGGAAATTCAGCTAGTAAGTGACATCAGTGTAACCTGGTGTCTCTGGTCCAGAGCCCTTGATTCTCCCACTGTACATTCTCACTTGGCCAACACAGCTGTGCATGAAACACCTCGAGAGCCTCCTTAAATATAAATCCACGAGTGAGAGCATCCAGTTAGGTCGACACTGAGAAGAACACCTTAAAATCGATTCCGTTTGTTACAGATTCAGCGTGGTGTCTGGCTGGTGGAAGCGCTAGTTGCACAGGCTGCCTGGCCCGGGTGTGACATCCGTGGGCGATGCCTGGGGCTCGTTTGACCTCCCTCCTCCTGTTCTGTCCTGAGGGCACCTGTCTCTGAACACAAAGGGAGGCCCAAGCCCAAGGGCTCTTGGCCCTCAAACTCTCCACCCTGGGGTTTTGTGCAGGCCACCTCCCCAGTGCTCAGGGAGTCCTGCAGTGACAGCTCAACCCCGGAGGGTTTCCTGCTGACCTCGGTGACCAACCTGTTTGCCCTTTGGAGGGAGTGTTAACTCTTGGACTTTGCCCCTCTGCATTTATCACTTGTGTTTGTGTGTTTATACAACTGCTTGTATTGATTGCTGGGTTCGTGGCCCTTCTGTTTACGCAGCTTTTGGGAGGCCGGAGCCCCTGCCCCATTAATCTCTGTTCCCTGCACCTCACCCCAGGCCTATCAGAGGGCTGGTGCTCAGCAAATGTTTGTTACATTGGATCCATGGGTCTCTCTGTGTTAAGCCCCTTCTGCTTGTCTATCTAAACTGTATGTAAGTCCTATATGGACCTATATGTAGGTTGTGGCCAAAGGTTATTAACAAATCGCATGAACTTTTTTTTTTTTTTTAAGTGGTGCTGTTTACCTAGTTAGTCCAGTGAAGGAACGGCGCTGGCCAGTGTGTGTTTGTGTGTTACCCTGAAGTTTGGGAGGCATGGGTTCTCCTCCACCTCAACCAGGAGCTCGCTCTGCAGAGCCCGGCTAATCGTGGAGCTGCTCTGGGCCCCGACCTCCTTATCTGTGGTTATTCGTGTGCAGTGATTAAGAGTTCCAGGCTCTGGACCCAGGAAGGTGAATCTGAGTTTGCATTCTGGCTACACTACTTAGCTCTCAGGCAGGTGACTTAGCCCCTCTCTGCCTCAGTTTCCTTATCTGTGAAAAGGGAATGATAGTCCCCCTCTCAACAGGTTCTCCCGAGGATTAGAGAAGATAATGAACACAAAGTGCTTACTCGGCTGAGTGACTGGCACATCACCGCTGTTTCCAAGTGTTGGTTTTTCTCACAACTCTGAGCCCAGGACTTGCTGAAGCACTCGGACAAGGTAATGTAGGTGTCCATGATTCCTAAAAGGAAAAGGTATTCATATACACAGAAAAAGTCTTCCTCCCTGGCCTCCGTGTTTGCTCCGTGTTGGCCGGCCCAGGTCCTGCAGTGATGGGGACGGCACATTTTCCAGGCCAAGAGAGCAGAGTGGCTGAAGTCATTCGCCTGCTCGACAAGGAACAATAAAGAGCATTCCAGTGACTGGGGAGAAAAGAAGTTATCGGTCACTTTTGCACACACACCCCCATTTTGAAGTCTTTTGTGTTGATATTTTTTTAAGTCTCACCATCATGTCTCTCCCCCCACCCCACCCCGGGGGTCTTCAATCCTAGCCTATTTTCTAGCATTTTTTCCTTCATAAGCATCCAGAGGATTTCCCTGTCCTCCACATGGAGGGGCCGGGTCAGGCACAGAATGCAGAAATGGAAAGCAACAGCACTGGGGGGCAAAGACTAGCCAGTCGGTAAAACTCAAAGGGAAATTGAGGGCAGCTTGGCTGTCCCGCAAGGAGCCCAGTGGTAACTGTGTCCCTGAGCAAAGCTGGGCTGCATTATCAGCATCAGCAGAGACGATGATGGCTCTGGTTTCGCCAAAGGTCGGTGTCGGAGCCCCTGATGGATACTGCCCATCGTTAACCACGTCCTTTTCTTACATCTCACCTAAAGGACTGGGGCCGATCTGAGAGCAGTGATCTCAGAACAGTAAGATGGCTTTGGAGGCGGAGAAGATGTCAGGAAAGCGAGAAAAACCGTGGCTTCTGAGGATCTCACTTGTGGGGTCTGGCAGGGCCACGCTTACAGCCTCTGCCACCACGTAGCCTGGGGCACTTCTCCATATCTTGCAGGCATTCCGACATTGAAAACTGGGTCAGAGGCATTTGAATTGGCCCGGAGGACCCCTGGCCTGCCAAAGCCCTCCTGCTTTGTCATGGTTTTCAGACTTAGTGGAGCAGGCATGCATAAGAAAGCAGAGGGTATGGGGCAGGGCATTCGGGCTGACTTCCTCCAAAACACTAATCTTGTAGAAGGCTTAAGAATTCCAGGGGCTCATGGACATTTTAGCATATTGCAGATACCTGCAAGGGGCTTTGAAATATCACTAAAGATGTCCGCAGATTGCATTTCTGTCTTTTCCACTGCAAATAGGAAGCAAAGGGAGATCTTTGGCCAAACAGGTCAACTCTGATACTGATGCTGAGACCTTGGAATAGCAATGTAACTCATCGGAGCCTTCACTCATCACCTCCTCTCTCCTGATGTGGGTAAGGACAGGGTGTCTTGAGATCCAAATAAAACAATATATGCCAAATTCTCTCTAAGCCTTTTAATACTATATAAACAAAGACTGTATCATTCCTTATAGCCAAAGACCTAATTATCATTTGCATTGCTTTGTTCTTGTGGAAGTCCCACTTATTAATTGCAGCAAATTGAGAAAATGTAAATAAGCATTAAAAAAAGTTAGAACAGTGTGTAATTCTTCTGTCCAGAGTTAACGATTATAAATACATTGTTTATCCTCTTTCAGTATTTAAATGAACTTGACATAGATCATGTGTGGTATTCTTCATTATTTTAAAATCCAAGGCATTGACAAATTGCCTTAGAATTTACTATATGCCAGGGACTGTTCTAAGCTTTACACAAAGCCAACCATTTAACACAGCAACCCGATGACATAAGTGGTGCGCTTCTCACCTGCATTTTTACATAAGTAAATTGAGGCACGAAGTTAAGTCACTCATCCAAGACGGCTCGGCCAGTGGATCATAGAGGAGAGGTTCAAAACCAGGCCTTCTGAGTCCAGGGCATGTGTCGTTATCTGCTAGGCTACATGGCCCCTTTTCTCTCTGGAAAAGTGATTTTGTTGACGGGACATACCAGGTTTGGTCATGAATCACTATCAACATTTGCACTGTTCTTCTTGGCTGGGCCCTTTCCTAAATGTCTCACGAAGACACGATACGGAGCTCAGCTGATCTCTGTTAAGCTGCATTCAAGTGAAC